>NC_092053.1:104054837-104360439 GCF_003086295.3 Arachis hypogaea
CAAGTAAAATATTCGAGTTTTATGAGAAGAAAAGGGAAAGATATTTTTTTGATTTTTGAATTTTTAATAAAGAGAGAGAAAAACATCAAAAAGACTCAATGCATGAAAATTTTGGATCAAAACAAATGATGCATGCAAGAACACTATGAATGTCAAGATGAACACCAAGAACACTTTGAATGTCAAGATGAACACCAAGAACTTATTTTTGAAAAATTTTCAAGAAAAGAAAACATGCAAGACACCAAACTTAAAAATTTTTATTCTTTAGACATTAATGTTTCAAGAATGCCTATGAAAAACAAGAAAAAATACAAAACAAGAAAATATGAAGATCATGAAGAATGCAATGCATGAAATTTTTGAAAATAATTTTTTAGAAAATTAAAAAGATGCAATTGACACCAGACTTAAAAATTGACTCTAGACTCAAGCAAGAAACACAAAAAATATTTTTGATTTTATGATTTTGTAAAATTTTTTTGTATTTTTCGAAAATTAATTGGGAAAAACGAAAAAAGAAATTTTTTTTGTATTTTTCGAAAATAAGAAACAAAAAGCTTAAAATTAAAATAAAATTTCATAATCTGAGCAACAAGATGAACCGTCAGTTGTCCAAACTCGAACAATCCCCGGCAACGGCGCCAAAAACTTGGTGCGCAGAAATCATGACGGTTCCATTCCTTGGTAACGGCGCTGAAAACTTTATACGCACGTTCATAATCTTAATTCTTTGTCACAACTTCGCACAACTAACCAGCAAGTATACTGGGTCGTCCAAGTAATAAACCTTACGTGAGTAAGGGTCGATCCCACGGAGATTGTCGGCCTGAAGCAAGCTATGGTCACCTTGTAAATTTCAGTCAGGCGGATTCAAATGTATTAAGAGATTATAGTATACTAAAAGATAATTGAAATAGGATAGAGATACTTATGTAATTTATTGGTGAGAGTTTCATATAAGCGTGTAGAGATGCTTTCGTTCCTCTGAACCTCTGCTTTCCTGCTGTCTTCATCCAACCATTCCTACTCCTTTCCATGGCAAGCTTTATGTAGGGCATCACCGTTATCAATGGCTACGTCCCATCCTCTCTGTGAAAATGGTCGATGCGCTGTCACTGCATGGCTAATCATCTGTCGGTTCTCGATCATACTGGAATAGGATTTACTATCCTTTTGCGTCTATCACTACGCCCAGCACTCGCGAGTTTGAAGCTCGTCACAGCCATCCCTTCTCAGATCCTACTCGGAATACCACAGACAAGGTTTAGACTTTTTGGATCTCAAGAATGGCCATCCATGGGTTCTAACTTATACCACGAAGATTCTAATATCTCGGACTCGGTCCCCTGTATTAGATATCTAAGAGATATTCATTCTAGCTTGTTTGCATGTAGAACGGAAGTGTTTGTTAGGCACGCGTTCATAAGTGAGAATGATGATGAGCATCGCATAATCATCACATTCATCATGTTCTTGGGTGCGAATGGATATCTTAGAAGCGGAATAAGCTTGAATTAAATAGAAAAATAGTAGTACTTTGTATTAATTCATGAGAAACAGCAGAGCTCCACAGCTTAATCTATGGAGTGTAGAAACTCTACCGTTGAAAATACATAAGTGATAAGGTTCAGGCATGGCCGAGAGGCCATCCCCTAAACGTGATCTAAAGATGAAACTAAAGATGTAAATACAATAGTAAAAAGTCCTATTTATACTAAACTAGTTACTAGAGTTTACAAAAATGAGTAAATGATGCAGAAATCCACTTCTGGGGCCCACTTGAATGCCATTTTGTAACCTGTTTCCGGCGTTTAACTCCACTTTGCAACCTGTTTCTGGCGTTTGACTCTAGAATGCAGCATGGAACTGGCGTTCAACGCCAGTTTACGTCATCTATCCTTAATCAAAGTATGAACTATTATATATTTCTGGAAAGCCCTAGATGTCTACTTTCCCACGCAATTGAGAGCGTGCCATTTGTAGTTCAGTAGCTCCAGAAAATCCACTTTGAGTGTAGGGAGGTCAGAATCCAACAGCATCTGCAGTCCTTCTTCAACCTCTGAATCTGATTTTTGCTCAAGCCCCTCAATTTCAGCCAGAAAATACATGAAATCACAGAAAAACACACAAACTTATAGTAAAGTCCAGAAATGTGAATTTTAATTAAAAACTAATAAAAATATACTAAAAACTAACTAAATCATACTGAAAACTATGTAAAAACAATGCCAAAAAGCATATAAATTATCCGCTCATCAGAAGGAAAGCATAAAACGGAGTTTTTGAAGAAACTGGCAGTGACACGATTGCATGGACGACGCGGCCACGTGCCAACGCGAAATGGCAGTGATGCGACCACGTGATTGACGCGACCGCGCGCCTTAAGCGAAACGCATATGACGCGGACGCCTGACTGAAGTGACCGAGTGACAAGGAAAACTCCAATTGACGCGACCGCATGACCCACGCGGACGCGTGACAGAGGCCACGCACCAGAAATTACAGAAAATGCCCCCAGTAATTTTTGAAGCCCTTTTTGGCCCAAATCCAAGTCAAGAAGGCACAGATCAGAGGTTATGAAGTGGGGGAATGCATCCATTCGAAAGAGAGTCTCCAATTAGTTACCTTTCATGATTTAGATGTAGTTTTGAGGGAGAGGTTCTCTCCTCTCTCTTTAGGATTAGGATTTAGATTAGGATTTTATTCGCTTTCAGGATTATCTCTTTTTACCAGGTTCAATATTCCTTTTATTATTTTCTCAATTTTATTTATGAATTCTTCTATGTTACAGATTATTCTCTGAATTAATGTTATTTGAGGTATTTCAGTTTATTATTGCTCTCTTTTATTTATGTTACTGTTGCTTCCAATCTGAAGATATTTTTATTCCGGTAGATTTACTTTTTTCCCTTTTGGTCTTGGATAAGAAATCAGTAACTCAAGAGTTATCAAACAAAAACATGATTGATAATTGTTATCTTTGCTGATTGAATTGACTTTCAATAATCCCAATCTTTCCTTAGGGATTAACTAGGATTTGAGGATCTAACTAATTAGTCACTTGACTTCTCTTTACTTTAAGTAAAGGCTAACTAAGTGGAATTAAGATTCAATCTTCATCATCATTGATAAGGATAACTAGGATAGGACTTCTAATTTCTCGTACCTTGCCAAAAGTTTATTTTACAGTTATTTATTTATTTTACAGTCATTCACTTATTTCAATTACAATTTAAATTACTTGTTCCTCATCTTAAAAACCCCAATTTACAATCTTCATAACCAATAATAAGAACATACTTCCCTGCAGTTCCTTGAGAAGACGACCCGAGGTTTGAATACTTCGATTATCAATTTATTTAGGGGTTTGTTACTTGTGACAACCAAAACGTTTGTAAGAAAGCTTGACTGCTTGGTTTAGTAACTATACTTGCAACGAGAGTTTACTATAACTTCTAAACCATCAATCTTCAGTTCTTTCAAAATGGCACCGTTGTCGGGGAACTGCAATTGTGTGCCTTATTATTGGTTATTGTAAATATTTTTCTTTTACTTGTTTATTTGTCTTTATTTTCCCCTTTTATTTCCATTAGCTACTAAGAATTCTCACCCCTCTCGCTTCGAGTTTGGTTCTAATATTGTTGAAAGGAGTGAAAGTTATAACAGGAACATGCATCAAGGTCAGAGCAATCAAAGATGGATGGAGCCAAGAGGATCTGATCAATCCTTTAGGCAACAACACCCTCCAAAATATCATGGACAAAGACCATTCTACAATGCATACCAAGCAAATAGACATGGTGGACAACCTTGTGGTTACCAACAAGCCCCACCCTGCGCTTATAGGCCATCCTCTCAACATAACTTTGCACAACCACACTCACAAGCTCCTTTTCACCATTCGCCACCATATGATCCTTATTTACCCTGATTCCAATCCAATTACTCCCAAACACCACCGCTTCCCAACGTACCACATCCAAATCCAGCACCCCGAGAATCAGAGGTTCGCCTTAAGAAAACAGTAGATCAACTTCAAACAACCCTTTATCAACTGGAGCAAGCAATAAGTCAATTATCTTCTAGACGTTCGAACATTCAAGGACCTCCCACAATTCCGTGTGGACAATCTAATGAGGAGCGTAGCATGAAGGAGATACTAGAAACTCCAGTGGACAGAACAGGGCATGACTTCATACTGGAACAAGTAGAGGAAGCTGTCATTATACAAGAAGAAGAGTTGGTTGAAAACCTAGGAGACGCTAAGCTTCCATGGGAATCCAGAGTTGTGGAGAATTCTGTCAAGGACATTACAATTGATGCTAAAGAGGATAGTACACAACCCCCAAGGCAAGTCTTTTATGAGGAACAAGACGGAATACTCCAAGAAGCAAGTTTTCTTGATGATGATAATCTCAAGTCAAGTTCTCCCAGTGATGAACTTGTATCAGCAAGTGAATTCTCTGAGATCGAAGAATCTTCCCCAAGTGAATACGAAGATGATGCGGAGGTAGATTTCTCTCAACCTCCCGTTTATGACTTAAGTGAAGAGGAAGACATAGAAGGCTTTGATCAGAACATGGATGCAATTGAAGAAGTCTGCAAGGAAGTGAAGAAATTCACCGAAGAGCACAAGGGAGTAGAACTCACAGAACCACTGAAAACACCTATCCCAAGGCCACTACCACCAAATACAAGCTTCAAGTGGGTACAATCCTTACTTTTCCACTTGAATATGGTTTACTTGAAACAGATGGCCAGCTTAGAGCTCTCTACGGCTTTAAGAGTAAGAGGAAAATGGCTCGCACTCAGAGCTGGTGCACAAGGTTCAATAAGGGTCCACGCTTCAATTCGAAGTGCACGGATTGGCATCGTGATCAATCGAATGGATCTCGGAAAATGTTTCGTCATCTTGGTGAAAATCTACTTTCTAAACCGCCCAGATGGAAAAATATGGATCAAGACGAAGGCGGATTTAAAAGCAAAGTTTGGGATCCTGGAATCTATTCTGACATTCGTCATCCCGGGAGCCTGAGAATCTGTTTGAAGCTGCTCAGAAGCTTTACATGCCTAGTTTGGGACCCCGGAGGCTGTTGGCATTCCAAACATTGGTGGAGATTTTTGGACGAATTTAAGCGCAAGCCGCCATAACAGGAAGCTCATCCAATGTCTAACTTAAGGACTTTAACTAAAAGTGCTAGGTGGGAGACAACCCACCATGGTATGGTCATTTCTTTTTCAGTTTTATTTTGTGTCATTTATTTTTGTTTTCCTTTTCAATTGAACCTGAATATTATTCATTCGCATTGCATACTGCATACTTGCATACCAGTTTAAAAAAAAAGATAAAAAAAAAAAGAAAAAAAATTGAAATATGAGCATGTAACATCAAAAGTGGGAAAATATGGGTAAAATAGGTAAAAAAGCTTTGCTTTACAAAGTATGTATGTTAGATGAGATCTTAGACTAATCAAGGATTCGCTTAATTAGCTCACTTAGCCTTATACATGTACCCTTACCTTTACCTTGGCCCCATTACAACCTTAATTAAAGACCTCATGACTTTTGTATGCCTATATTCTATGATTGTTGATTGGTTAGATGAAGAACAAAGTTATAGAATGTAAGGATAAAAAGAAGAATAGAATGATTAACCCAATAAACACTAAGTGACTAGAGAGTAGACACAAAATCCAGTAAGGGTTTAATAGCTCATCAACATATATCTATGCTTAAATTATTAATTGTCTTACAAGTTTATAAAATATTTCTCTTTCCCATCTCAATTGTAAAAGTGCTTTATCATTATCTAAGGTCTGGCTATGTATATGATTCCTTGAGAAATGTGAATTAATTCAACTACATGTAAGCTTTATATACAAGTGAATAAAAATAATTAGAATTGCATGATGCATTTAGGTAGTTGCATTTAGAATAGATTGCATTGCATGAGATTCCACCACTTCAACCTTACCTTACTCTTTATCTTGGATTTAGCATGAGGACATGCTATTGTTCAAGTGTGGGGAGGTTGATAAACCCATATTTTATGATATATTTTGTGCTCAAATTGAGTGATTTATTCAATCCTTCACCCACTTATTCATATTAATTGCATGGTTTTACTTTCTCTTCCTTATTATGTGATGTATGTGAAAAACATGTTTCCTATGCTTAAAAAATAATTATTTTAATTACCCTTTATTTCTATCCGATGCCGTGATTCGTGTGTTGAGTAATTTCAGATCTTCTAAGGCAGGAATGACTTAAAGGATGGAAAGGAAACATACAAAATTGGAAGGAAAGCATAAAACGGAGTTTTTGAAGAAACTGGTAGTGACGCGATCGCATGGACGACACGGCCACGTGCCAACGCGAAATGGCAGTGACGCGACTGCGTGATTGACGCGACCGCGCGCCTTAAGCGAAACGCATATGACGCGGATGCCTGACTGAAGCGACCGCGTGACAAGGAAAACTCCAATTGACGCGACCGCGTGACCCACGCGGACGCGTGACAGAGGCCACGCACCAGAAATTACAGAAAATGCCCCCAGCGATTTCTGAAGCCCTTTTTGGCCCAAATCCAAGTCCAGAAGGCACAGATCAGAGGTTATGAAGTGGGGGAATACATCCATTCGAAAGAGAGTCTCCAATTAGTTACTTTTCATGATTTAGATGTAGTTTTGAGGAAGAGGTTCTCTCCTCTCTCTTTAGGATTAGGATTTAGATTAGGATTTTATTCACTTTCAGGATTATCTCTTTTTACCAGGTTCAATATTCCTTTTATTATTTTCTCAATTTTATTTATGAATTCTTCTATGTTACAGATTATTCTCTGAATTAATGTTATTTGAGGTATTTCAGTTTATTATTGCTCTCTTTTATTTATGTTACTATTGCTTCCAATCTGAAGATATTTTTATTCCGGTAGATTTATTTTTTTCCCTTTTGGTCTTGGTTAAGAAATCAGTAACTCAAGAGTTATCAAACTCAAACATGATTGATAATTGTTATCTTTGCTGATTGAATTGACTTTCAATAATCCCAATCTTTCCTTAGGGATTAACTAGGATTTGAGGATCTAACTAATTAGTCACTTGACTTCTCTTTACTTTAAGTAAAGGCTAACTAAGTGGAATTAAGATTCAATCTTCATCATCATTGATAAGAATAACTAGGATAGGACTTCTAATTTCTCATACCTTGCCAAAAGTTTATTTTACAGTTATTTATTTATTTTACAGTCATTCACTTATTTCAATTACAATTTAAATTACTTGTTCCTCATCTTAAAAAACCCCAATTTACAATCTTCATAACCAATAATAAGAACATACTTCCCTGCAGTTCCTTGAGAAGACGACCCGAGGTTTGAATACTTCGGTTATCAATTTATTTAGGGGTTTGTTACTTGTGACAACCAAAACGTTTGTAAGAAAGGTTGATTTCTTGGTTTAGTAACTATACTTGCAACGAGAGTTTACTATAACTTCTAAATCATCAATCTTCAGTTCTTTCAACGCCTAAGTGAGGATTAGAGCTTGGCGTGCCACGCCTTCGACACCAAGTGGCACGCCCAGCCTTGCTTTGGCCTTCTTTTGCATTGGCGTCCCACGCCTGGGTCTTCAAGTGGCACGCCCAAGTGAGGATTAAGAGCTGGCATGCCACACTTTCGACACCAAGTAGCACGCCCAAGTGCTTGTCTCCTCTGGATTGATGAACTGGCGTGCCATGCCCAATGGTCCAAGTGGCACGCCCATAGTGTGTAATGAGCTTGGCGTGCCACGCCCAGCTTGGCGTGCCGTGCCCCTTTAGTGGCCTTCAGCATTGCTCTCTGGAAAACTGTATTGGCGTGCCACGCCCATACATTTTCATGGCGTTTGTTCCAAGTAGCACGCCAGTTTCACACTCCCAGCTTTGTTTTGTTGTTTTCTTCCCTTTTTGTTGCTCTTTTCACCTGAAATTCAGCACAACCCCATTTCAAAGCAATGTACCATAATATTCATCAATTAGTTCATGAATTGCAATGATCAAATGAGATTATGCTCTTTATGGTCCTTTTTAGACAAGAAAAAAGGGTAAATGATGCAAGTCATCATAGGGTAAGGGTAGGATTAATATGGTTAAGTGGGCGAATAGATTGGATCTTTGATGAGCTCAAGTATCCCACCTAATCCTATATCATCCTTTATACATAACAAAATAGCCTAACTACCCATTTATCCATTTTCTCACATTTACTCATACATCCTTTTTTTCTCATTCAACCACATAAGCATCCTTTATTTACATTCTTATTTTCATTTCTTTTTCTTTTCTTTTCGTTTTTTTTCTTTTATCATATAATAGAGATGCATATGTTTTAAGTAGTAGATGCATGAGTGTTTATCCATTTTTCCAAGTATTCTCAATGAACATCCAAAGTAAACTCTCTACCAATGTTTCCCACAAATTTTCCCACACTTGAATAACACACACTCCTCCACCCAAGCTAATCAAAGATACAATACATGGACATTAATGATTTTTCACTTAGGGTAAAATATGTGCTTAAAATTAGAACAAAAGGGAATTAAAAGGCTCAAAAGTGGTTACAAAGGTAGATGTGAGGGTTGGCCATATGGGTTAAGTAAGTTTAATATAAAAAAATGGCCTCAATCATACTAAATGCATTCAAAACAACAAATATAGGACATAAAGATTCAAGCAAATCTAAGATCACAATCATAAAATGAGTATATCACACAAGAACAAAATTTGTGGTTAAAAATGTGCAACCACACAATTAAAGCTCAAATCTCACTAGGTAATTTGGTCAAGCTCTTTTTTATGTTCCATAAAAAGAATTACTTCATGCAAGTTCAAAAACAAGTTTTCAAAACTAATCAATGGAACGCCCTAAAAGGGATTTCTTGAGAATTCTTTGTTGTTTTACCGAACTTATTTCCTTTACTAAGTAAATGCAAATAATTACTACTATAAAACTATAAGCAACTAAGATATATACAAGCAAACTAAGCAAAATGAAATGTCATGCAATACTAACAAATATTCAGAAAGCTCATAATTACTAAAAACTAGAGAAAAATAGTGCAAAGTGTTGAAAAAGAGAGATTTAACCCCAAAAATTGCAGATCCTCCCCCACACTTAAACATTGCACGGTCCTCCGTACACTCACTTAATCCGGGGGTAAAGAGATGTGAGGCTCCACCTTCAGTTGGTGGATATCGGGGTTCCGGTTTGCTGTAGAAAATAAGAATTGAGGAAAAATTCATAGTAGTGTGGTATGAGAAAAGGCAATGTGTGTATTCTAAATGCACACGGTTTAGAACACAACACATTGGCTGGATAAAAACAGCAACCACAATCAAAAGAAATAGTATATGTTCCTCAAGTAAGTGGCCTAGGTTGCAAGTAAAGAAAAACAAGAGATTAAAGCACAAGCTAACCTAGGTAACCACAACTAAAGTAAATTGAATTTAAAGATATTGGATATTGAAATTGTGCAAGTGAAAGCGCTAATTTGATATAAAATAGCACAATAAACAATAATCAATCGAATGATGAAAAGCAAACTACTTATTCATCCCCAACATAATGCAATAGCCACATAATAAAGGTACTTATTGCAAAAAGTGATAAGCTTGATAATAATTAAGTCAAGTCACTTAAACAAATGCAAAACATTAAAAACAAACAAGTATCTTGTTATGTGATTGAATTGATATGAAAACGATGATGAACAAGTAATTTCAACTCAATTTACTAAAGTAAAAGTGCACAATTCATGATGAAGTTACCAAACAAGGATATAGTCTAATGCATATAGTAGCTACAACATATGAGTCAAACTCAAATGCATTTAGGCAATCAAACAAAGGCTTGATGCTCAATGCACATATTCATAAAAAATTAAACCACAATTCAAGCAAGAAGTAACCCAATCAATCATTAATCAAACACTTGAAATTTTTTTAATTAACAAATAACTAAACCAAACTTAATAAAATTACTAAAATGAAAAAAAATGCAATGGAAATTAAGTAAAACAAGTAGAAAAATAAGAGAAAAGCAAGAGAAGGGATGGATGGAGGGGGTGGAAGTGTGTTAGGGCTTAGGAAAAAGTGCAAAAGAAAATTGCCCAAAACAGCACTTGTGCGTACGCACAGACACGTGTGCGTACGCACACAAGGTGAAACAGGGGAGATTTGTGCTCGCACACTCTATGCGAGCGCTCCGAGCAGAAGAAGAATTAAGAAGTGTGCGTGCGCACAAGGTTGTCCGCATGCACAGAGGACTCTTGTTTTTTTTTTATAGGAAAGGATCATGTGTGCGTGTACACACAGAACCGTGCGCACTCACAAAAGCGAAAAGGGGTATGGGTTCATGCGCACAGGCTTTGCCAACGCTCCTAACAGAGGGCATACAGGCTGGTGTGCGTACGGGTATGTGCGCACGCACCTGCCCTATTTTTTCCAACAAATTTTCTTCAAAATCTAAGGCTTTAAGCCTTAACTCAACAAAAGCTCAACCCCAAAACATTCAAACTTCACCAAATCATGATCCATACACAAATTAACCTATCTAAACTCAAAATTAAAGTAATTCTAAGCTAACCAATCAAACAAAAATGCAATTAAGGAAAATTATGAAGAAAGAGGAGGGTTGAAATAATGTTACCATGGTGGGGTGTCTCCCACCTAGCACTTCTATTTAGAGTCTTTAAGTTGGACTTTATTGAGAAGCTCTTTGAAATTCCACCCAAGCTTGTATTCTCTAAGGCTTTTGAGAGTCCCAAAGCTTGTGCACCCAAATCTTGTTGTGAATTCCTTTCATTCCATCTAGGTAACAAGCATTTGAAATTCCCAATTCCTATAACACAATAGCATCCAAACTCAAAATGCAATGGGTGAGAATTCATAGGATAAAAAGAAAAAAAGAACCAAAGGTATCAAGAACAAATAAAATGAACTCCTAAAACTAACAAAAATAAGCAATCAACCAAAAACAAATTATTCACATATTCACATATTAGCAATATTCACAATAGCAAAAAATAAGCAAACAACATATGCACAATCAACCAAAAATAAGCTATTCACAATATTTACAATATGCACAATAGCCAATAACAACACCATTGTAACTTCCCGTTAACGGCGCCAAAAATTTAATAGAAGAGAATTTTATCGTCGATCTAGATTTTTTTCTCAAAATAGAATTCTCTTTCGTTGCAAGTATAGTCTAGATCAACAACTAATTTCCAATCAAATTTAAATCAAAAGATAGTCACAATACAAAACAAATATATAAACCGGGAGTTTGAAGTCCCGGGTCATCTTCCATAGGAGTTGTAATTAAATGCTAAGATTATTGACTATGATTTATTGCAAGAGAGGCAAGAAATATAAATAGCAAGAAAGTAACTTAACATGCAAGAAATTAAATGAAAGCAATTAAATGATCATGCAAGGAATTAAAAGTCAAAGCAAGTAAAGCAAGGAAAGGAGAATTCAAATGCAAGAAACCTCTTGGCAAGGATTAGGAGCTAAGGTTACCTATCCTAGCCATTGACCACAAACACATGATGATTATGAAGAGTTAATCCTATTTAGTCAACCCTACATCGAGGATAAGTCAAATAGGCATAGTTGATCCCAATCCAGAAGTCCTAGTCAACACTATTAATGGGAGACTTAGAGTCAATGGAAACCAAATCAACTAACTACTCTAATATATCAAAAAATAATAGACAACAATGACTCAAGGGTCACCAAAGTCCTCAATTCCAAGCCAAGAGTGAAGAAAAACTATGTAAAAACTAAGTCAAGCATTTTATCAAACACTTGGTGTGCATGAGAATAAAATAATATTAAAATGCATTACAAATAAAATTTAACTACCAAAAGCAAGAAAATGATAAGAACAACTAAAAAAAGTATTAAATGAACATAAAACATAAATTGCATTAAATGAAAATTAAAATTAACAAGAGTATCCATAAACATAAAAATGACAAAAATGAGAAATTAAGAAGAAGAACTAAGAGAACTAAGACAATAAAGTAAAGAAACATAAATGAAACTACATTAAAAAAAGAATTAAAGACAGAAATTAAAGAGAAATTAACTAAACCTAACCTAATTCTAGTGAGAGGGGGGAGCTTCTCTCTCTAGAAAACTAAGAGAAAAACATAGAAAAGCTAAACCTAATTGCCCCCCCTTCACATGGAATGATGCCTCCTTTGATATAGCAAGAATCAGCTTCAGAGAGTCCTAAAACTGGGCTCTGGAGGCCCAGAAATCGCCCCCAGCGATTTGCATTAATGAGATCACGTGCTGGCTGTGACGCATACACATGGGTCACGCGTACGCGTCATCTGGCGAAATACACTCCCACGTGTACGCGTCACCAAACTCAAACTTGTGCGTATGCACGCATCACTGTGCGCATGCACAGATGCTGAATCTTCCAAAACTTCATTTCTTCATGCTTTCTCCACTTTTGCCTGCTTTTCCATCACTTCTTCCATCCAATACTTGCCTTATGAATCTGAAATCACTCAACAAACATATCAAGGCATCGAATGGAATGAAAGTGGAATAAAGTTGATTAAATTAAGCACAAAATAGCATGTTTTCACAATTAAGCTCAATTTAGGGAGAAAACACAAAAGTATGCTATTTAGATGAATAAATGTGGGTTTATGTGATGAAATCCACTCAAATCAATCCAAAATATATCATCAAATATGGAATCATCAACCAACTGGTTCAGGAGTGTTGACTGAAAGCCTATCCTAAAGAGTTGTCTCAACACAGAACACTTAGCTACAGAAAGTAATAAGCTCTAAAGAGAAAAAGAAAACAAAAACAAAGCTAAGTTGAGGATCAAAGAATAAGAGTCTCATAGAAGGCAAGAGAGTGGGTACTCAAGAGCATATTATAGCCGAGAAACTAGCAAAAACATGAACCTAAATGACCATGCATGAAACTCCATAAACCAAGGGTGTTGTGATTTTATCACTCATTCTTCTTATGATTTTATCACTTGCTTGAGGACAAGCAAGATTTAAGTTTGGTGTTGTAATGCCAGGACATCTTGGCTAGTTTTACTAGCCATTTTTAGTAGGTTTTAAGGTAGTTTCATGCATTTTCTTAGATAATAAGCAAGTATTTGGTTGAATATGCATTCATACCTTGATTCAAGTAAACATTGTGAATTCTATACATTTTTCATGAGAATAATGCAAGAGTTGAATGATGCATCATCTCATGATTAGAGCAAGACTTTGATGCACCTTGCTTGGTTGATTTCAGGTAGCAAGAAGAAGAGGCCCACGTTAATGCCCACGTTAGTGTGGGCACTAATGTGGAAGAGAGGAAGGTTTGGAAAAGTTAGTGCAAAAGTGAACACCACTAACTTCAGCGAAAGGCAAGGAGACCCACGTTAGTGGTGGGCACCAACGTAAAGAGAAGGGCAACTTCAAAAGTTGATACAAAAGTTGGTCCCATTAACTTGTTTGAAGCAAGGAAGACCCACGTTAGTGTCACTAACGTGGGCATTAACATGGAAGAGAAGGGCATCTTCAAAAGTTGATACAAAAGTTGGTCCCATTAACTTGTTTAAAACAAGGAAGACCCACGTTAGTGCCAATAACGTGGGCATTATCGTGGAAGAAAGGGGCACAGTGAAAAGTTAGTGGCACTAACTTGTTCGAAGCCAAGGATGAAAAGTTAGTGCAAAAGTTAGTGCCACTAACTTATTCGAAGCCAAGGAGATCCACGTTAGTGCCACTAATGTGAGTCACTAACGTGGAGATGGGAGCTGCATGAAAAGTTAGTGGAAAAGTTAGTTCCACTAACTTTTGATAGGCCAAGGAAGCCCACGTTAGTGGCCACGTTAATGCCACTAATGTGGGGACTAACGTGAAGTGCTCCCAACCTCAACCGTTCCAACAAGCTGAACAGAGCCCAATGAGTTAGTTAATTGCTTCAACTAAGGCCAAGGGCCCACATCCAGAGACTTGCAAACTCAACTGAGGATCAGAGAAGTAGTATAAATAGGAGTAGTTTTGAACTAGATTAAGGGATTGAAACCTGGGGATCTAGGGCTGAAAACACTCTGTATTTTATTTTTCTCTATAATTCAGTTTTTACTTTCAATGCAATTTACATTCCACTTTTCCATTCCCAGAGCTATGAATAACTAAACCCACCTTCATTGGGTTAGCAAGCTCTGTTATAATTCAATGGATCAATTGTAGTTCTTATTCTTCTTCTTCTTTCCATTCTCTTTGATTTACTTGAAAGCTTTCGATCTTCATCCAATTAGGTAACTGTCTCGGAAGAGAAGTTATTCATACTTGAATTTCCTCTGAACCTTGGAAAAGGAATGAGGAAATCATGCTAGAAATGCTTTCTCATGTTGGACTGGGTTGGAGGTTGGATGGATATAGTGACATATAATCCTACCAATACTTTAATCTAGGAAAACATGTGGTATAATCAGTGACCGTATTTCATCTCTTTCCATGAGCAATTAGATCAAGGATTGGGCAATTGTTCAAGTTTAGAGAGATTGAATTGCCAAGGAATCGGGATTCAATCACCTAAGATTGCCAAGAGATCAATGAGTTGCCTGGATTGAGGAAGAGATGAGAATAAACTTGATCCGGAGAATACAATATCTCCTGAGCCCAATGAATCTCCCATATCTGATCTTCCCATTCTCTTTCTTTTGCTGTTTTACATTTATGTTCATCATCCCCATTCCCATTTAAGTTTCTGAAATTTACCTTTTGCCATTTATATTCTGCCATTTACTTTCTATTATTTACATTCCTTGCTATTTACGTTTCTCGCCATTTTAATTTCTGCAATTTCCAATTTAAATCTACTCAGTTCAACTAGAATACTCCTCTGATTAAAGTTTCTCAACCAATCAATCCCCGTGGGATTCGACCTCACTCTACTGTGAGTTTTTACTTGACGACAATTCGGTATACTTGCCAAAGGAAATTTGTAGCAATACAAATTTTCGTGCATCATTTCTTTCTGGAGGGGTGGCACCTAACTTCACCCCTTGAAGTTAGGCGCCAATGATGCATTCAAAGTGGAATTACTCTCTAGAGGGGTGGCGCCTAACTTGGCTTCATCAAGTTAGGCGCCACATGAAGTGTGCAAGAGGAATTTGGTTCTGCCTGGTCTGCGCCTAACTCCATCACCTCAAGTTAGGTGCCACACCAAGTCTTAGAACTACATCACATTCGAGAGGCATGAAGTTAGGCACCAGGAATATGAAGTTAGGCGCCGTGAGTGGTAAACGCATGAAGTTAGGTTCCAGGTTCCCAAAGTTAGGCGCCAGGTGTATGCCTCAGCATCAAGTTAGGCACCAGGGAATCCAAGTTAGGCAGCAGGTTGGGGCTTCACACCAAGTTAGGCGCCAGTCACACCAAGTCAAGCGCCAAGAGAGGACAATAACCTCAAGTTAGGCGCCGTGTTTCTCAAGTTAGGCGCTGGCTCCCCTAACTTGCCTTATTCCCAACCAAATCTCATATATTCTTGACCCAAATCTCATGGTCCCTGCACCAAATCCCCTCTGATTCGGTCCCCACTCCCTTCCAAAACCTTCATTCAATTCCCAGAGATTCCTTCCCTTCCCCATATATTGCCCCACACCCCTCCGAAACCCTCCCCTACTTCCCTGATTCCCTGCTTCCCAACATATTCCCCATAGACGTCCGTGACACAAGCCCTTCCCCTAACTCCAATCCAAATTTCCCTCCCCTTCCTAATTCATACATGTGACTCCACCCAACGAAACCCCACCCCAACTCCTCTATATAAGCCTTCTTCCATCCCACTTCAAGTAACACAACCACAACACTTCCCAAACTCCTCATACAGAGCCTAAGCCCGTAGCTTCCCCACACCCTCTATACACACAACTAATAACAATTCCCTTCCCCTAATCCCCTCTTCGAAGAACAACCAACCTTTCCCCTATCCCCTTCTTACCACCACAATAACATTACCCCTCACTTTAAACCCTTCCCCAACCATACCCCCCAAAGCCCCTCTGTCCGTCCTCTTCTCCCTCCTTCTCCCGTCTACTTCTTTCTTTCTTCAGTGTATTTTAGTTTCATCACAAAAAAAAGACAGAAAAGAAAATTTTAAATTTAATTTTTATTTTCTTCTTTTTCAATTTCTTCTTTCACTCCCCTCTACCTTCCCCTTTGAATTCTTCTAATTTGCTCGGAGACGAGAAAAAATTTTAAGTTTGGTGTTGTCGCTTTGCTTGTTCGTTTTCTCTGTTTCCTGTAATGGCACCCAAAACTATTACATCTTCAAAGAAGAGGAAAGACAAAGAGCCAGCCACCAGTTCTCATGCTACACACATGTTCCGATCCAAGCTCCATGGGGAACACTTTTATGATTAGACCTACAAGAAGGCTGTGACTCCGGAAGTGAGATTTGCACTGCAATCGGATGAATATCCGGAAATTCAATTTCAAAATGAGAGAAGAGGGTGGCATTTTCTGTGTAACCCACACACGGAGGTTGGACAACTGATGGTCTAAGAATTTTATGAAAATCTCTGGGTCACGTACAAGGATGTTGAGGGGGTCAATGAAAAGAATTATCAGAGCTATGTAAGAGGAAAAGTCATTGATTTTAGTCCAAGAAATATCTGCCAGGCCCTTCATCTGGATCTAGTTATTTCAGAATTATGCATTCCGGGTTCTCAGTGGAGGATAGGTGCAGAAGGGAAGCCGAACCAACTAAAGAGCACTGATCTTTTTTCTGTAGCTAGGGGATGGTTAGACTTCATCCGAAGGTCTATCATGCCAACTGGCAACTGGTCTGAATACGACCGGGCTGTCATGATTTACTATATCATGAAGGGAGAAGTGGTGGAGGTAGAGGAAATTATTCCAGAACAGATATACAACATTGCCTCCAATCCTCTTAAGTAGGCTAGGCTTGGTTTTCCATATCTGATTTACCGCCTGTGTGAAACAGCAGGGGTAAAGGTGGAGAATGACTTTTCCATTCCTGTTGAGAGACCAATTACCAAGAAGACCACGGAGACTCACAGGGAACAGCACAGGGCCCTCAAAGAAGAGCAAGTTGAGGAGAAAGCTCAACAAGACCAGCCATCATTGCCTCAGGGACACTACTTCCCACCTCAGGAATACTGGCAGCAGCTTACTTCCTCTATTGAGCATATAGAATCACACAGGATAGTCACTGGCAGCAGTACACTGTGTCTATTGAGGAGATGAGGGTGACAAAAAACAACTGTTGGGAGTATCTCACCGCCACCCTTGATCGGATGAGAGCTGCTCAAGACTCTCAGTGCCAGGAGATTTTCTAGCTGAGACAGGATTATAGTCGCCTAAGAGGACCATATGGATCACAGCCAGAGGAGAGGGATCCCCATCATGGAGATTGAGGTGGCTTAGTTCCTTTCACTTCCTATACTATTTTGCCATTACTATGTTATGTTCCTGTTTTCTGTTGTTTTATCTTAGTTTCTGGATGATCCTTTGTTATTTAAATTCTTGAGTTCTAGTTTGATTTACTATTTTAATTTTATTATTTGATTTTAATTCTGAAAAGTGTCTCATGTACCACTCACTGAGCTTGAATTCAAAAGAAAAAGAAAAAGAAAAAGAAAAAGATGTATTGCATGAGAAATAGAGTTTATATCAAAGAGTAGTCTTATTTACTTAAATGCGGTGGTATTCTTTGTGATTCTGAATGTATGACATGAACTGTGCATATTTGAATTTGAATCAAAGGATGTTGATGTATAAGGAACAGGAATTTAGAAAACTATTATGAATTCTCTGAAGTAAATAAAAGCTTAATCCTTGAAGCAAAAGAAACAGCAAAAGAAAAATAAAAGCAAGGTCCAAGGCTCTGAGCATCAATGACTAGGGAGGTCAGACATGATTAAAAGCTTAAAGAGTTGTTTCCCTAGTCATATTCTTGTGGTGTAAATATGTCAAGTAACCCTTGAGACAGAGCACTAAATGTCGAGATCAAGTGCATTTAATAGTTCCAAAAGCTTTGAGCACCACTTTCTGGGAGTAACTGAAAGAAAAATCAGAACTTAAAAAGAGTTCCCTAGTTAAGTGCTTGTGGTGTTTTCGTGTCAAGTGAAGCTTGAGACAAAACATTTATAGTCACGGCTAGGCTCAGGGTGCAAAGCACCAAAGAAAAGAGAATTAAAGGAAATTTGTTGTGTTCAAGGATTAAACTGAAGTATAAAAGATTAGAGAATTCATAATATTATCCGGATTCTAATTCCGAATGATAGTGACATTCCTCTGATTCAAAGGAGAATGAGATGCCAAAACCATTCAAGATTGCAGTATGTAAGCTCCACTTTAAGAAGAGACATGAGCTTAATTGTACTCTCACTTCTCATGCAAATTCATATCTTAAGCTTGTATTAGTTTTGGTTGCTTGAGGACAAGCAACAATTCACATTTTGTGTTGTGATGCGTGAGCATCTTTCCTATCTTTACCTAGTGAATTTGTATTCAAATTCGTGAGGTTAATCAAGAATTAAATATCTTTTAGCCACTATGGATGCTACTTTGAGTCGCGTACAATTTTGTTTATTTCAGGTGGCATTCGGATGGATTTGATGGAATTTTTGTAGAAAAAGAGAAGAAAGTGAATGATGTTGTGAACCCTGACCTCTCTGCACTCTAACATGAATAACTCGAGCTATAGAGGTCTAATTGATGTGATTCTAGTGGCATTGGAATGCTAACTTCCAGAGCTTTCCAACGATGTATAATAGTCTGCACTTCTTCTCCATCAATTCGGCAAGGCTGACGCCTAACTTGGGATTCTCTAAGTTAGGAGCCAAGACAAACTCCACACATTAATTGCATGCTGCATAGGTGGCGCCTAACTTGGGTTTCACCAAGTTAGGAGCCAGGACAAGAGAAAGGCTTCAAGTGTTCACTGCCTAGGTAGCGTCTAACTTGGAGATTTTCAAGTTAGGCGCCAGACACTACCCTCACACTCATTCCTTGCTGCCTCCTTCAAGTTAGGCGCCACAATCCACCAAGTTAGGTGCTAGGTCAAGCAAGTCACGTCCAATCCTTGCTGCCTCATCCAAGTTAGGCGCTACACTAATGATTAACAATGGTTCCCACGTCTCAATTGCAAAGACACGAAGATCCTCATTTAATTTTGATTAAACTTTTATTTTATTTATAAATAGAAAAAGATATTATTTAGTTTTAGAAAATATATTTTACATTTAATTAGGATTAGATATAAAAGGGAAAAGAATCAGCCCTTCGGGCTCTTCTCTTCTCTCGTACCTCATTCCACAGTTTATAGTTTTTCAGAACCCCATGAGCAACTAAACCTCCACTGTTAAGGTTAGGACCTCTGTTTATTCTATGGATTAATACTATTACTGTTCTATTTTAATTTATGTATTGATTTCAATTTCAATAATTATTTTCGTTCATTATCTTAGGAATCTGGGTGGAACGGAAGTATGAGCCTTGTTCTAATTGAGTTCTTGTAAAACTTGGAAAAGCTCTTTGCTTGAACAACAGCTTGAAAACAATTTCTCCTAAATTTCTAATTATCTAGACTTAACGGGATACGTGACATATAATCCTTTTATATTTGGAAAATTAGGATTTCTGTGGCATATAAACTAGAATTGAACTTAACCCTTTAATTAGAATCAAGTGACCAAGGAATTGGCAGTTGATGAAGGTTAGAGAAGACTATAAAGGTCTAAGAAATCAAGGTTTAGTCACATATAATTTGCCATGAATTGAATCTTGCATGATTAAAATAGTTGGTAAGAAAAGAATCCGGAAAATAAATATCTCTGAAACCTTAACTGTTTTCTCCATATATTTCACAACCTGTTTATTCCTTGCTTTTTGTTTTTCTGACTATTTGATGCAATTGAACTCTCAAAACACCATTTTCTGTTTGCCTAACTAAGTAAATCATTCAATCATTGTTGCTTAGTCCATCAATCCTCGTGGGATCGACCCTCATTCACTTGAGGTACTACTTGGTACGACCCGGTGCACTTGCCGGTTAGTTTGTGGGTTATAAATTCCGCACCATCCACCTCTACCAAATGAGCATCTTTAGTCGGAGTTGGCTTTTAATTGTTATATTTTATTTTATTTTAGTTATTTTTATTTACAAACGAAATCTTTTAGGTTTAGAATTTATTATTTTTATTTTAGTTTCAAATCAAATTAGGTTATATATAAAAGGGAAAAGATTTAGCCCTTCGGGAGATCTTCTCTCTTACACACATTCACATTTTCTGAACCCTAGTTTTCTCTCTGAGTCATGAGCCACTAAACCTCCTTGGTTAAGGTTAGGAGCTCTGTTGATTTCTATGGATTAACACTCTTGTCATTCTATTTTAATTACTATATTTATTCACTTTCACTGATTACTTTCATTTATTTATCTTATGAATCTGGGTATATCGGAAGAACAACCCTTATTCTACATGAATTCTTGTTAATTCTTGGAAAAGTTATCTCACTTGAATACCAGCTTGAAAGTAAACTCTTCCGAAACTTCTAGTTGCTTGGACTTAATGAGATACGTGACATATAATCCTCTTATATTTGGGTAATTAGGGTTTTTTTGGATAATAAAATAGGATTAGACTTAAACCTCTAATTGAAATTAAGTGACCAAGTTATTGACGGTTAACGAGGCCAGAGGAGACCAAAACACTAAGAAATTAGGGTTTAGTCAATTACAGTTTGCCATGAATTGAATCTTGCATGATTAAAATAGTTGGTAAGAAAACTTAATTCGGAAGAATAAACAACTCTAAAATCTTAACTGTTCTCTCACACATATTTCACACCGATTCTACTGTTTGCTTTCTTGCTTTCTAAAGTACTGTTTAATGCTTTTTGAACCTCAAAACACCATTTTTTGACTGCCAGACTAAGTTATTCATTCGACTATTGTAGCTCAGTCCATCAATCCTCGTGGGATCGACCCTCACTCACCTGAGGTATTACTTGGTACGACCCGGTGCACTTGTCGGTTAGTTTGTGGACTTTGAATTCCGTACAAAGTTTTTGGCGCCGTTGCTGGGATTGACTATGATTGACAACTAACCGTCGTCTGATTGCTTAGATTAGGCATTCTTAGTTTTTTATTTTTATTCAATTTTGTCTTTTAAATTTTTGAAAATTTAGGGTTACTTTATTTAAAATTTTTCTCTTAATTTCTAAAATTAAGTTTAGTGTCCGCCTTAGTATTTTTATTTTATTTTTTCTGATTAATTTTCTTGTTATTATTTTTGAATTTAGTGGTTCATTTTTCCTTGTTGATTTTTGCAACTTTTAGTGTTATTTGTGCAGTTTATTTTATTTGTATTTCTTTTACACAGGATACCTCACTGGGAATTCTCTACACTCTATCATAAAGATTCCCACCTTTTCTTTGTTTTTTGTTTGTTTATGAGTAGGAACAGAAACAAAGAACCTCTTTTAGATTTTAATCCTGAGATTGAAAGGACCTTGAGGCGGCATTTGCTACAAGCTAGAGCTTATAAAGTCGGTGAGAATCTCAGAAGCAATTTTGATAAGGAAGTTGAAGAGTCCACTATAGAGCTCAACAACAACAACAATGCGGTCAATGCCAATGTTGTTAATCCTCCCAATATGCTTGAACAACCGAGGAGAACACTTGGCTCCTATACTACTCCTACCCCTGATTTCTATAGGAATAACAGTATCATACCCCCTATTGTTGCTAACAACTTTGAGCTAAAGCCTCAGTTGATCTCTCTAGTGCAGAAAAATTGCCAATTTCATGGACTCCCACAGGAACACCCAAACTTGTCCATATCTAATTTCCTACAGATCTGTGACACTGTAAAGACTAATGGAGTCCATCCTAATGTCTACAAGCTACTTCTCTGACCATTTGCTGTACCGGACCGAGCTAAATAGTGGCTTGACACTTAGCCCAAGGAGAGCCTAGACACTTGGGATAAGGTGGTTAACAAGTTTTTGAGCAAGTTCTTTATACCTCAAAGGCTGGCTAAGATGAAGACGGGCATTCAGACTTTCAGGCAGAGAGAGGGTGAGTCTTGATAAACCCCAATTTTGTGGTTTATCTTATGCTTAATTTAAGAGATTTTATCAACTTATCTCACATTTATTCAATGAAATAGTATGGTTTTGTAATTCTTCCTAAATGTGTACTTAAGTGTGAAAACATGCTTTTTAGCCCTTAAAATAGCTAAATTTAAATCACTTTAATTCCATTTGATGCCTTGATATGTTTGTTAAGGGATTTTAGGTTCATAAGGCAAGTATTGGATGGAAGAAGTGAATAGAAAAGCATGCAAAGTGGAGAATTCATGAAGAAATGAGAATTTGGAGGAATCAAGAGAAGGACATCTGCAAGGCCACGCGCATGCATCACCCACGCGTACGCGTGAGGGGGAAATTTTCCAGCGACGCGCACGCGTCGTCCATGCACACACGTGACACTAATCACGTGATCTCATTAAAGTAAAAATGCTGGGGGCGATTTCTGAACTTTCCAGGCCCAAATCCATCTCATTTCTGAGGCTATTTGATGCAGAACTCAATATGGGTCAAAGGGGGAGCAATTAGATTAGGTTAGGACGATGCTTTAGGTACTTTCTAGAGAGAGAAGCTGCATCTTCTCTCTAAAATTAGGGTAGAATTAGGTCAAATTCTCTTAGATTTAAGGTTTACTTCTTGTTTTCATTTAGTTTTCTTTATAATTTCTTGTTCTTACATCTTTGTTCTTCTTAGTTCCCTTGTTAATTTCCCTTTTATGTCACTTTTATGTTTATGAGCACTCTTGTTATTATTTGATGTTTATTTGTTTATTGTTATTTGAATGAGTTGTTAGTGTTAATTTCTTGCATTGGGTAGTTGTAGAATTTACTATTTTTTGTAATTTACTATGCTTTCCTTTTATGCCCACCAAGTGTTTGACAAAATGCTTGGTTGGATGTTAGAGTAGTTTTTGAGCATTCTTGGCTTGGAAGGAGAAATTAGGTGCTCTTGAGTCATTATACCCAATTTAGATTGGTGATCTAGAGTTGTTAGTTAATATTATTTTCATTGACTCTAACCTCTTGCTAATTCAATTAGTGAGTTGATTAGGACTTTTGGCTTAAGATTAACTAGTCTTATTTGACTTTCTCTCATGTGAAGATAACATTGTACTTTCTTCCAATGTTGGAGATGACTAAGTAGGATTAGCTCTTATTAATGATTGTATGATAATTGATAACTAGGATAGAAAGCCTATATTCTCAATCCTTGCCATGAATGTATCTCTTTATTAGTTGTTATATTTAGTTGTTGGCTTTATTTTCTTGTCATTTAATTTCTTATCCCCTTATTTGCAAACCCCCTTGGATACCATAACCAATAATGTGCATATCTCACTGCAATTCCTTTGAGAGACGACCCGAGATCTAACATTCTTGGTATTTTTATTAGTTTGAACTTGTGACAAACAAATTAAACTTTGATTGAGCATTACTTGTCGGTTTGGAACTATACTTGCAACAAAGTTATTTCTCTTTAACCGAGAAGAAATTCCTAACCGACGGTAATACTCTTTCAAGTTTTTGGTGCCGTTGCCAGGAAATTGCAATGTGTGCTTGTTATTGGTTATTGTGCATATGTTAATATTGTGAATAGTTTGCTCTTTTGTTGGTTTGCTTGTTTGAGTTAGTAGTTAGATTTTATCTCTTTGTTTTTGTGCTTTTGTTTTTGTTTCTCTAATATGAATTCTCACCCCTTTGGCTATGAGTTTAGTTCAAACTATGTTGTTGAAAATGGGAACTACAATGACAACATGCATCAAGGATGGAACAATCAATGGTGGGTGGAGACCCAAGCTTATGGACAACCTTCTTGGCAACAACCTTCGCTGGTTTCTTATAGGTATAATCCAACTCCTAATGCATACCAACCTAATGGATGTGGTGACGCTCATTGTGGTTGTCAACCGCAATCACCATATGCCTATGAATCACCTCCTTAAGATAGTTTTGAACCACCCTACTCACAAACCCCCTACCACCAAATACCTCCATATCCTTACCAAGATGAACCACCTTCCAATTATGAACCCTTTCTCTCAAGCAATGAGCCCACTCTTCCACCACCTCCTCCAATGGATGAAGCTCTCCATAAACCCATATTTCATGAGTTATTAGCTCTTTGACGAAGAGATATTAGCTCTTTGATAAACCCATATTTCATGAGTTATTTTGTGCTTAGTTTGAGTGATTTATTCAATCCTTCACCCACTTATTCATATTAATTGCATGGTTTTACTTTCCCTTCCTTATTATGTGATGTATGTGAAAAACATGTTTCCTAAGCTTTAAAATTAATTATTTTAATTACCTTTACTTCCATTCGATGCCGTGATTAGTGTGTTGAGTAGTTTCAGATTTTCTAAGGCAGAATGACTTAAAGGATGGAAAAGGAAACGTACAAAAATGGAAGGAAAGTGCGAAACGGAGTTTTGAAGAAACTGGCATCCACGCGATCGCGTGCCAGACGCGAAGAAGCAGCGATGCGGCCACATGACTGACGCGGCCGCGCGACTTGAGAATAGCGCATACGATGCGGACGCGTGACCGACGGGACCGCGCCACAAGGAAAACTCCAGATGACGCGACCGCGTGACCCACGCGGACGCGTGACAGACGCCACGTATCAGAATTTATAGAATACTCCCCCAGCGATTTCTGAAGCCCTCTTAGCCCAGATCCAGGTGCAGAACACACAGAATAGAGGCTATAAAGTCAGGGAATGCATCCATTCAAAAAGGAGAGCTCGCATTTTTATTACTTTCCATGATTTAGATTTAGTTTTGAGAGGGAGATTCTCTCTTCTCTCTCTTAGGATTAGGATTTAGGACTTCTCTTAGTTTTTAAGAGTGACTCTCGATCCAGGTTTAATATTTACTTTAATTCATGTTTCTATGCTACTTTCACCTTAATGCTTTTATTCGTATCTGCAGATGTTGCCCAATTGGCTTATGAATTATTCCATGTTACAGATTATTATTTGAGTTAATGATTATTTGAGGTATTTCAGTTCATTATTGTTCTCTTTAAATTAAGTTATCATTGTTTTCGATATGAAGATATTTTATTCCAGCAATTTACTTTTTCCCCTTTTGGTCCTGGTTAAGAAATCAGTAACTCAACAGTTATCAACCTCAGCATAATTGATAATCGTTATCTTGCTAATTAAACTGAACTTCAATAATCCCAAATTTTTCTTAGGAAATAAATAGGATTCGAAGGTCAAACTAATTAGTCCCTTGACTTTCCTTTGCTTTAGTAAGGGTTAACTAAGTGGAATTTAGATTCAACTTTCATTATTGTTGAGAGAGATAACTAAGTTGGACTTCTAATTTCTCTTACCTTGCCAAAAGTTGCTTTACAGTATTTATTTATTTTAATTGCCATTTACTTTACTTGTCATTCAAATCACTTGCTTCTCACCTTCTAAACCCCTATTACAACCTTTATAGCCAATAATAAGAACATACTTCCTTGTAGTTCCTTGAGAAGACGACCCGAGGTTTAAATACTCGGTTATCAATTTTAAAAGGGGTTTGTTACTTGTGACAACCAAAACGTTTGTATGAAAGGACTTTTGAAGGTTTAGAAACTATACTTGCAACGAGGATTTATCCGCAAATTTCTAGACCACGCAAAAGTTCTCTCATCAAAATGGCGCCGTTGCCGGGGAACTGCTAACGTGTGCCTTATTATTGGTTATTGTAAATATTTTTCTTTTGCTTGTTTATTTATTTTTGTTTTTTTTTCCTTTTTATCTTTATTTGCTACCATGAACTCTCACCCCTCTCGCTTTGAGTTTGGTTCTAACTTTGTTGAAGGAAATAGAAGTTACAGTAGGAATATGCATCAAGGTCAGACCAATCAAGGATGGATGGAGCCAAGAGGATGTAATCAATCCTTTAGGCAGCAACACCCTCCGAGATATCCTGGACAAAGACCATTCTACCGTGCATACCCAGCTGAAAGATATGGTGGACAACCTTGTAACTACCAACAAGCCCCACCCCCTGCATATAAACCATCCTTTCAACATAACCTCGAACCACCACACTCACAAGCTTCTCTTCACCATTCGCCACCATATGATCCTTCCTTACCCCAGTACCAATCCAATCACTCCCAATCACCGCCACTTTCCTATGTATCATGCCCAAGTCCGGCAACCCGAGAAGCAGAGGTTCGCCTAAAGGAAACAGTAAATAAACTTCAAACAACCATTCGACAACTGGAGTAAACAATAATTCAATGGGTTTCTAGGCACTCAAATACACAAGGATCAACCACAGCCCCATGTGAACAGTCTAACGAAGAGCGTAGCATGAAGGAGATACCAGAAACTCCAGTAGACAAGACAGAGAATGAAGTCGTACTAGAATAGGTAGAAGAAGCTGTCATTGTTCAAGAAGAAGAGTTGGTTGAAGATCTAGGAGATGCTGAACCTCCATGGGAATCCAGAACTGAGGAGAACTCCGTCAAGGACGCTACAGTTGATGCTAAGGAGGATAGTACACAACCCCCAAGGCAAGTCGTTTATGAAGAATCCGACGGAATAATCCAAGAAGCAATTTCCCTTGATAGTGATAGTCACAAGTCTAGCTCTCCTAGTAATGAACTTGCATCCGCAAGTGAATTCTCTGAGATCGAAGAATCTTCCCCAGATGAATACGAAGATGATGCAGAGGTAGATTTCTTTCAACCTCCAATCTATGACTCAAGTGATGAGGAAGACATAGAAGACTTTGACCAGGACACAGATACAATTGTAGAACCTTGCAAGGAAGTGGAGGAATTCACGGAAGAGCACAAGGGAGTAGAACTTACAGAACCACCGGAAACACCTATCCCAAGGCCATTACCACCTAATACAAGCTTCAAGTGGGTACAATCCTTAACATATAACTTTACTTATTCACTTGAATATGGTTTGCTTGAAACAGATGGCCAGCGTAGAGCTCTTTGCAGCTTTAAGAGTAAGAGGGAAATGGCTCGTACTCAGAGTTGGTGCACAAGGTTCAATAAGGTTCCACGCTTCACCTCGAAGTACACGGATTGGTATCATGCTCAATTGCATGGATCACAGAGAACGTTTGGTCACCATGGTGAGATTCCACTTTTTAAACCGCCCGGATGGAAACATATAGATCAAGACGGAGGCGGATTTAATAGCAAAGCTTGGGATCCTGAAAATCTGTTTGAAGCTGCTCAGAAGCTTTACATGCCTAGTTTGGGACCCCGGAGGCTATTGGCATTCCAAGCACTGGTGGAGATTTCTGGATGAATTTAAACACAAGCCACCATAACAGGAAGCCCTTCCAATGTCCAACTTAAGGACTTTAACTAAAAGTGCTAGGTGGGAGACAACCCACCATGGTATGATCGTTCCTTTTGCAATTTTAATTTTATTTCGTTTTGTTTGTTTTTGAATTTTATTTTTATTTTATTAAACCTGGAATCCTGCATAGCATTCACATTAAGCATTGCATCCTGCATTCAATTAAAAAAAAAAGGGATGCACGACGCGACCGCATGCCCCATGCGATCGCGTCATATGGCGAAAACACTATCCACGCGACCGCGTCATCCACGCAGCCACGTGACCTGGAGATCGGCGTAAACATCCAACGTCTAGAAAGTTAGGCTGGAATTGTGCGGCTGGTGCACGAAATTGTGATCTCCAGGCTCAAACAAATCCTGATAATGGCTCCAAAGCTTGGTGCTCTGATCTTAATTCATAATTGTCACAACTTCGATACAACTAACCAGCAAGTGCACTGGGTCGTCCAAGTAATACCTTACGTGAGTAAGGGTCGAATCCCACGGAGATTGTTGGTATGAAGCAAGCTATGGTCACCTTGTAAATCTCAGTTAGGCAGATATAAAGTGATGAAGATGTTTTCGAATATTATATAATAAAATAGGGATAGAGATACTTATGTAATTCATTGGTAGGAATTTCAGATAAGCGAATGGAGATGCTTTTCGTTCCTCTGAACCTTTGCTTTCCTGCTATCTTCATCCAATCAGTCTCATTCCTTTCCATGGCTGGCTTTATGCAAGGGCATCACCGTTGCCAGTGGCTACATCCCCTCCTCTCAGTGAATAATATGCTCACGCACCCTGTCACGGCACGGCTATTCATCTGTCGGTTCTCGATCATGCTGGAATAGGATTCACCCTCCTTTTGCGTCTGTCACTAACGCCCAACAATCGCGAGTTTGAAGCTCGTCACAGTCATTCAATCATTGAATCCTACTCAGAATACCACAGACAAGGTTTAGACCTTCCGGATTCTCTTGAATGCCGCCATCATTCTAGCTTACGCCACGAAGATTCTGGTTAGGAGATCTAAGAGATACTCATTCTAGCTTATTTCATGTAGAACGGAAGTGTTTGTCAGGCACGTGTTCATAGGGGAGAATGGTGATGAGCGTCACACATAATCATCACCTTCATCATGTTCTTGAGTGCAAATGGATATCTTAGAAGAGAAATAAGAGGAATTGAATAGAAAACAGTAGTACTTTGCATTAATCTTTGAGGAACAGCAGAGCTCCACACCTTAATCTATGGAGTGTAGAAACTCTACCGTATGAAAATACATAAGTGAAGGTCCAGGCATGGCCGAGATGGCCAGCCCCCTAAAACGTGATCAAAGGATCATAAGGTAATCCAAAGATGCCTAATACAATAGTAAGAGGTCCTATTTATAATAAACTAGCTACTAGGGTTTACATGAGTAAGTATTTGATGTATAAATCCACTTCCGGGGCCGACTTGGTGTGTGTTTGGGCTGAGCTTAAGTGTTGCACGTGCAGAGGCCATTTGTGAAGTTGAACGCCAGTTTTTGTGCCAGTTTGGGCGTTCAACTCTGGTTTTGGATCCTTTTCTGGCGCTGGACGCCAGATTTGGGTAGAAAGCTGGCGTTGAACGCCAGTTTACGTCGTCTATTCTTGGCCAAAATATGGACTATTATATATTGCTGGAAAGCCCTGGATGTCTACTTTCCAACGCAATTCGAAGCGCGCCATTTCGAGTTCTGTAGCTCCAGAAAATCCACTTTGAGTGCAGGGAGGTCAGAATCCAACAGCATCAGCAGTCCTTTTTCAACCTCTGAATCTGATTTCTGTTCAAGTCCCTCAATTTCAGCCAGAAAATACCTGAAATCACAGAAAAATACACAAACTCATAGTAAAGTCCAGAAATGTGAATTTAACACAAAATCTATTAAAAACATCCCTAAAAGTAACTAGATCCTACTAAAAACATACTAAAAACAATGTCAAAAAGCGTATAAATTATCCGCTCATCACAACACCAAACTTAAATTGTTGCTTGTCCCCAAGCAACTGAAAATCAAAATAGGATAAAAATAATAGAATATACTATAAATTCCAAACTATCAATGAGATAGAGCTTCAATCATATGAGCGGGACTTATAGCTTTTTGCCTCTTGAATAGTTTTGGCATCTCACTTTATCCATTGAGGTTCAGAATGATTGGCATCTATAGGAACTTCAGATTTTGAATAGTGTTATTGACACTCTTAGTTCAGTATGATGATTCTTGAACACAGCTTTTTTATGAGTCTTGGCCGTGGCCCTAAGCACTTTGTTTTCCAGTATTACCACCGGATACATAAATGCCACAGACACATAATTGGGTGAACCATTTCAGATTGTGACTCAGCTTTGCTAAAGTCCCCAATTAGAGGTGTCCAGGGTTCTTAAGCACACTCTTCTTTTTGCTTTGGACCTTGACTTTAACTGCTCAGTCTCAAGTTTTCACTTGACACCTACACGCCACAAGCACATGGTTAGGGACAGCTTGGTTTAGCCGCTTAGACCAGGATTTTATTCCTTTAGGCCCTCCTATCCACTGATGCTCAAAGCCTTGGGATCCTTTTTATTTCCCTTGCCTTTTGGTTTTAAGGGTTATTGGCTTTTTGCTCTTGCCTCTTGGTTTTAAGAGCTTTGGCTTTTTCTGCTTGCTTTTTCTTTTTCTTTCTATATTTTTTTTTCGCCTATTTTTTTTTTCTGCAAGCTTTGTTCTTTGCTGCTTTTTCTTGCTTCAAGAATCATTTTTTTGATTTTTCAGATTATCAAATAACATGTCTCCTAGGCATCATTCTTTCAAGAGCCAACATATTTAACATTCTTAAACAACAACTTCAAAAGACATATGCACTGTTCAAGCATACATTCAGAAAACAAGAAGCATTGTCACCACATCAATATAATTAAACTAAGTTCAAGGATAAATTCGAAACTCATGTACTTCTTGTTCTTTTGAATTAAAACATTTTTCATTTAAGAGAGGTGATGGATTCATAGGACATTTATAACTTTAAGACATAGTTACTAACTACTAATGATCATGTAATGAAGACACAAACACAGATAAGCTCATAACATAGAAAACGAAAAACAGAAGAAATAAGAACAAGGAATGAATCCACCTTAGTAATGGTGGCGTTTCCTTCTTGAGGAACTAATGATGTCCTTGAGCTCTTCTATGTCTCTTCCTTGTCTTTGTTGCTCCTCCTTCATTGCTTTTAGATCTTCTCTGATTTCATGAAGGATGATGGAGTGCTCTTGATGTTCCACCCTTAGTTGCTTCCAATAATTGTGTGGAAGAAAATGTATCCCCTGAGGTATCTCAGGGATCTCTTGATTTGCAGTCAAATGTTCTACCACTGAGCTATAGACCCTTGATGGAAGCTTTTGTCTTCCCTTTCCTCTTTCTAGAGGTTTCTCTGGCCTTAGGTGCCATCAATGGTTATGGAAAAAACAAAAAAGCTATGCTTTTACCACACCAAACTTAGAATGTTGCTCGCCCTCGAGCAAAAGAAGAAAGAATAGAAGAAGAAGAGGATATGGAGGAGATGGATGGCTGTGTGTATTCGGCCATATGGGTGGGATTGGGTGGGGAAGAGATGTTGAATTTTTGAAGGTAAGTGGGTGTATGGGTGTGAGTGGTAAATGGAAGACAGAAGGGATGAGTGTTTATTGGGAATAGAGGATGATTGAGAAGAGAGAAGAGAGTGAGTGAAGGTAGGTGGGGATCCTGTGGGGTTCACAGATCTTGGGGTGTCAAGGCATTTACATCCCTGCACCAATTTAGGCATGCAAAATGCCCTTGCACACAACTCTGGGCATTCAGCGCCAGGTTGGTGCCCATTTTGGGCGTTCAACGCCCCTTTGCTGCCATTTCTGGTGTTGAACGCCAGAACCATGCTTGTTCTGGGCGTTCAGCGCCAGGATGCTCCCATTCTGGGCGTTCAGCGCCAGAACTATGCTCTGTTCTGGCGTTTGAACGCCAGACAGATGCTCCTCCAGGGTGTGATTTTTCTTCTGCTGTTTTTGATTCCGTTTTTGATTTTTTTTTGTTTATTTTGTGACTCCACATGATCATGAACCTAAGAAAACATGAAAAACAATAAAAATAAGAATTAGATAAACATTGGGTTGCCTCCCAACAAGCGCTTCTTTAATGTCAATAGCTTGACAGTGGGCTCTCATGGAGCCTCACAGATGTGCAGAGCTTTGTTGAGACTCTCCAACACCAAACTTAGAGTTTGGATATGGGAGTTCAACACCAAACTTAGAGTTTGGTTGTGGCCTCCCAACACCAAACATAGAGTTTGACTGTGGGGGCTCTGGTTGACTCTGCTTGGAGAGAAGCTTTTTCTGCTTCCTCTCCATGGTTGCAGAGGGAGATCCTTGAGTTTTAAACACAAGGGAGTTCTCATTCCATTGAAGGAATATTTCACCTCTGTCAACATCAATCACAGCTCTTGCTGTGGCCAGGAAAGGTCTTCCTAGGATGATGGATTCATCCTCTTTCTTTCCAGTATCCAGGACTATGAAATCAGCAGGGATGTAAAGGCCTTCAACCTTTACTAACACGTCCTCTACTTGTCCATAAGCCTGTTTTCTTGAACTGTCTGCCATCTCTAATGAGATTTTAGTAGCTTGCACCCCATAGATTCCCAGTTTCTCTATTACAGAGAGGGGCATGAGGTTTATTCCTGAACCAAGGTCACACAGAGCTTTAAAGATCATGGTGCCTATGGTACAGGGTATTATGAACTTTCCAGGATCCTGTCTCTTCTGAGGCAATATCAGTTGATCCAGATCACTTAGTTCATTGATGAACAAGGGAGGTTCAACTTCCCAAGTATCAATGCCAAATAATTTGGCATTCAGCTTCATGATTGCACCAAGAAACTTGGCAGTTTGCTCTTCAGTAACATCCTCATTCTCTTCAGAAGAGGAATACTCATCAGAGCTCATGAAGGGCATAAGGAGGTTCAATGGAATCTCTATGGTCTCCAGATGAGCCTCAGAGTCCTTTGGTTCCTCAGAAGGAAGCTCCTTATTGATCACTGGACGTCCCAGGAGGCCTTCCTCCTTGGGATTCATGTCCTCCACTCCTTCTTTGGGTTCGGCCATGGTGCTTATGTCAATGGCCTTGCACTCTCCTTTTGGATTCTCTTCTGTATTGCTTGGGAGAGTACTAGGAGGGATTTCAGTGATCCTTTTACTCAGCTGGCCCACTTGTGCTTCCAGATTTCTAATGGAATACCTTGTTTCATTCATGAAACTTACAGTGGCCTTAGATAGATCAGAGACTAGATTTGCTAAATTAGAAGCATTTTATTCAGAGTTCTCTGTCTGTTGCTGAGTTGATGATGGAAAAGGCTTGCTATTGCTAAACCTGTTTCTTCCACCATTATTAAAGCCTTGCTGGGGCTTTTGATCCTTCCATGAGAAATTTGGATGATTTCTCCATGTTGAGTTATAGGTGTTTCCATAAGGTTCACCTAAGTAATTTACCTCTGCTATTGCAGGGTTCTCAGGATCATAAGCTTCTTCTTCATGAGAAGCCTCTTGAGTACTGTTGGATGCAGCTTGCATTCCATGCAGACTCTGAGAAATCATATTGACTTGCTGAGTCAATATTTTATTCTGAGCCAATATGGCATTCAGAGTATCGACTTCAAGAACTCCCTTCTTCATAGGCGTCCCATTACTCACAGGATTCCTTTCAGAAGTGTACATGAACTGGTTATTAGCAACCATGTCAATGAGTTCTTGAGCTTCTGCAGGCATTTTCTTTAGGTGAATGGATCCACCTGCAGAGGTATCCAATGACATCTTAGATAACTCAGACAGACCATCATAGAATATATCCAGGATGGTCCATTCTGAAAGCATGTCAGAAGGACACTTTTTGGTCAACTGTTTGTATCTTTCCCAAGCTTCATAGAGGGATTCACCTTCTTTCTGTCTGAAGGTTTGAACATCAGCTCTAAGCTTGCTCAGCTTTTGAGGAGGAAAGTACTTGGCTAAGAAAGCCATGACCAGCTTATCCCAAGAGTTCAGGCTGTCTTTAGGTTGAGAATCCAACCATAATCTAGCTCTGTCTCTTACAGCAAAAGGGAAAAGCATGAGCCTGTAGACTTCAGGATCTACTCCATTAGTCTTAACAGTATCACATATCTGCAAGAATTCAGTTAAGAACTGAAAAGGATCTTCAGATGGAAGTCCATGAAACTTGCAGTTCTGCTGCATCAGAGAAACTAATTGAGATTTCAGCTCAAAGTTGTTTGCTCCAATGGCAGGAATGGAGATGCTTCTTCCATGTAAATTGGAATTAGGTGCAGTAAAGTCACCAAGCATTCTCCTTGCATTGTTGTTGGGTTCGGCTGCCATCTCCTTTACTTGTTCGAAATTTTCAATCAAGTTGTCTCTGGATTGTTGTAATTTAGCTTCTCTTAATTTTCTCTTCAGAGTCCTTTCAGGTTCTGGATCAGCTTCAACAAGAATGCCTTTTTCTCTGTCCCTGCTCATAAGAAAGAGGAGAGAAAAAGAAAAGAAGAGGAATCCTCTATGTCACAGTAAAGAGGTTCCTTATTGTTAGTAGAAAAGAAGAAGAAGAAATTCGAACACAGATAGAGGAGGGGGGTTCGAATTTGGTGATGATGTGAGGAAGAGATGTTAGGATATGAATGAATTAAATAGAATAAGATGGGGGAGGGATAATTTTCGAAAATTATTTTGAAAAAGAGTTAGTGATTTTCGAAAATGGTTTTTGAAAATTGTTAGTATTTTTTTCGAAAAATTTTAAAATTTAAAAATAAAAATAAGATTAATTAGTTAATAAAAAAGAAATTTTTGAAAAGGGGGAGATATTTTCGAAAATTAGAGAGAGAGAGTTAGTTAGGTAGTTTTGAAAAAGTTAAGAAACAAACAAAAAGTTAGTTAGTTAGTTGAAACAAATTTTGAAAAGATAAGAAGTTAGGAAGTTAGAAAAGATATTTTGAAAAGATATTTTTGAAAAAGATAAGATAAGGAGATATTTTTGAAAAGATATGATAGGAATTAGTTTTTGAAAAAGATTTGATTTTTAAAATCACAATTAATGACTTGATTCATAAGAAATCACAAGATATGATTCTAGAACTTAAAGTTTGAATCTTTCTTAACAAGCACGTAACAAACTTCAAATTTTTGAATCAAAACATTAATTGTTTATGTTATTTTCGAAAATTTGATATAAAAATAAGAAAAAGATTTTTGAAAAATATTTTTGGAATTTTCGAAAATAACTAAGAATTTTGAAAAAGATTTGATTTTTGAAAAAGATCTTGAAAAAGATAAGATTTTCAAATTGAAAATTTGATTTGACTCATAAGAAACAACTTGATTTTAAAAATTTTTGAAAAAGTCAACTCAAATTTTCGAATTTGATGGGAGAAAAAGGGAAAGATATTTTTTTTTATTTTTGAATTTTTTATGATGAGAGAGAAAAACACTAAAAAGATGCAATGCATGAAATTTTTAGATCAAAACATGTGATGCATGCAAGAATGCTATGAATGTCAAGATGAACACCAAGAACACTTTGAATGTCAAGATGAACATCAAGAACATATTTTTGAAAAATTTTTAATGCAAAGAAAACATGCAAGACACCAAACTTAGAATTCTTTAATGCTTAGACACTAAGAATTCAAGAATGCATATGATAAACATGAAAAGACACAAAACAAAAATTCATCGAGATCAAACAAGAAGACTTACCAAGAACAACTTGAAGATCATGAAGAACACTATGAATGCATGATATTTTCGAAAAAATGCAAGATGCATATGCAATTGACACCAAACTTATGATATGACTCAAGACTCAAACAAGAAACACAAAATATTTTTGATTTTTATGATTTTCTAATTTTTTTTGGATTTTCTTTTAATTTTTTTTCGAAAATTATTGTGAGAAGTAAGAATAAGGATTTCAAAAATTTTTAATATGAATTCCAGGAATCTTGCCATGTTAGTCTTAAAGCTCCAATCAAAGGGTCAGGCATGGCTTAATGGCCAGCCAAGCTTTAATAAAAATATGAGTGTAATTCAGACATGACAAGCCTAACATACCCTATCAAAAAGGATTGGGCATGACTCCACTGAAGTGATTAGCCAATCCCAAAGCAGTTTGGGTATGGCTTTACAGCCAGATAGGCTTCAGCATGCTTCATGAAACACTAGAATTCATTCTTAAAAATTTTGAAGCCATAGAATAATTTATTTTTGAAAACATTATTTTTAGTAAATTTTTTTTTTTTCGAAAACTTTTTTTCGAAAACAAAGGAGAAAATTTTTGAAAGAGTTTTTCGAAAAATTTTTGAAAAGAAAAAAAAAAAGAAAATTACCTAATCTGAGCAACAAGATGAACCGTCAGTTGTCCAAACTCAAACAATCCCCGGCAACGGTGCCAAAAACTTGGTGCACGAAATTGTGATCTCCAGGCTCAAACAAATCCTGATAATGGCTCCAAAGCTTGGTGCTCTGATCTTAATTCATAATTGTCACAACTTCGATACAACTAACCAGCAAGTGCACTGGGTCGTCCAAGTAATACCTTACGTGAGTAAGGGTCGAATCCCACGGAGATTGTTGGCGTGAAGCAAGCTATGGTCACCTTGTAAATCTCAGTTAGGCAGATATAAAGTGATGAAGATGTTTTCGAATATTATATAATAAAATAGGGATAGAGATACTTATGTAATTCATTGGTAGGAATTTCAGATAAGCGAATGGAGATGCTTTTCGTTCCTCTGAACCTTTGCTTTCCTGCTATCTTCATCCAATCAGTCTCATTCCTTTCCATGGCTTGCTTTATGCAAGGGCATCACCGTTGTCAGTGGCTACATCCCCTCCTCTCAGTGAATAATATGCTCACGCACCCTGTCACGGCACGGCTATTCATCTGTCGGTTCTCGATCATGCTGGAATAGGATTCACCCTCCTTTTGCGTCTGTCACTAACGCCCAACAATCGCGAGTTTGAAGCTCGTCACAGTCATTCAATCATTGAATCCTACTCAGAATACCACAGACAAGGTTTAGACCTTCCGGATTCTCTTGAATGCCGCCATCATTCTAGCTTACGCCACGAAGATTCTGGTTAGGAGATCTAAGAGATACTCATTCTAGCTTATTTCATGTAGAACGGAAGTGTTTGTCAGGCACGTGTTCATAGGGGAGAATGGTGATGAGCGTCACACATAATCATCACCTTCATCATGTTCTTGAGTGCGAACGGATATCTTAGAAGAGAAATAAGAGGAATTGAATAGAAAACAGTAGTACTTTGCATTAATCTTTGAGGAACAGCAGAGCTCCACACCTTAATCTATGGAGTGTAGAAACTCTACCGTATGAAAATACATAAGTGAAGGTCCAGGCATGGCCGAGATGGCCAGCCCCCTAAAACGTGATCAAAGGATCATAAGGTAATCCAAAGATGCCTAATACAATAGTAAGAGGTCCTATTTATAATAAACTAGCTACTAGGGTTTACATGAGTAAGTATTTGATGTATAAATCCACTTCCGGGGCCCACTTGGTGTGTGTTTGGGATGAGCTTAAGTGTTGCACGTGCAGAGGCCATTTGTGGAGTTGAACGCCAGTTTTTGTGCCAGTTTGGGCGTTCAACTCTGGTTTTGGATCCTTTTCTGGCGCTGGACGCCAGATTTGGGTAGAAAGCTGGCGTTGAACGCCAGTTTACATCGTCTATTCTTGGCCAAAATATGGACTATTATATATTGCCGGAAAGCCCTGGATGTCTACCTTCCAACGCAATTTGAAGCGCGCCATTTCGAGTTCTGTAGCTCCAGAAAATCCACTTTGAGTGCAGGGAGGTCAGAATCCAACAGCATCAGCAGTCCTTTTTCAACCTCTGAATCTGATTTCTGTTCAAGTCCCTCAATTTCAGCCAGAAAATACCTGAAATCACAGAAAAATACACAAACTCATAGTAAAGTCCAGAAATGTGAATTTAACACAAAATCTATTAAAAACATCCCTAAAAGTAACTAGATCCTACTAAAAACATACTAAAAATAATGTCAAAAAGCGTATAAATTATCCGCTCATCAGCGGCCCTTGTGCGTTTTGCACAAATTGACCACGCGATCGCATGCCCCATGCGATCGCGTCACTTGCACAATACCAATCCCACGCGACCGCGTGAGCGACGCAATCGCGTCGCATGGATTGCACATCACCCCAGAAGAAGACAGAGAGTTGCGCTGAAACGGCGCTGGAGTCGTGCGTTTAGCACAAATTCCAGTGATGCAATCGCGCGACCCATCCGATCGCGTCATCCCCTTTCCCACCCCTATCATGCGATCGCGCGACCCACGCGATCGCGTCACTCCCATTTTCACCCCCACCACGCGACCGCGTCCCCCACGCGATCGCGTGGATTTGAAAATATAACCCCCCCAGCCACGCGAACCCTATCAGTCGCGCAGCCCCCAACCCTCTTCTCCCTCTCTTCTTCTTCTTCCCCAACCACCACCCAGCCACCACCCAGCCACCGCCCACCCCCCGCCGCCACCCAGACGCCGCCACCACCCAGACGCTGCCGCCACCTACCCCCCTTCTTCCCTCCCCTTCTTCTTCCTTCTTTCTTCCTCTCTTTCCCCCCTTCCCGCCACTGCCCTTCGCGGACCACCACCCACCACCGCCGGCCATCCCAGCCGCGCCACCCCCCTTTCCCCTATCCAACCCCTATTTCACCCATTACCATTCCCAAAATCCCTACCCCCTAACAACAGCAACCGCCGTGCCCAACGCTGCCAGCCGCCGCGCCGGGCGTCACCACCAGCCACCGTGCCAACCACCGGACGCCACCATCACCACCACCCAACCACCTTCCTGCCTACTCCCCTTCTTTCGCCATCCAGGTTCCGCAATACGCAATCCTTTTTTCCGTTCGTAGTTCTTCTTATTTTTTTTCCGTTTCTGTTCATAATTAGGATAGATAGTCTTGCATGTTGTAGTGGATTTTAGGTTGTTAGGTAGATTAGGCTGTGGTTAGTGGCTCTAGGTCTGTTTATTTGCACTGTTCTTGCTTCTGTTTTATCATATTTGCAAATCTGCTGTTGCTGTAATCTTGTTCATATGCTGTATTTCTTGTATATTGCTGCTCTTTACATTGAATTTTCATGTTTATATTATATATATGTACCTGTAGCTTGACTTTTTAATTCATATGAACTGCCTTGTTTGCTGTTTATTTTCCGGGACAATCCAATTTTCGCCGGAATGCTGCCCAAACTTTTTGTGAATTGTTTTCATTCATGTTTTGGTTTGGCAATCTAAACTCTGTTGTCCTCTGCCTTAATCAAACCGTTTCATGAATGCTATGGCAGACTTTTTTTTATCCTCTTTGATTTCCTGGTTTATAAACTGCATTTGTGATATTCTGATTCCAGTTCTTGCTTTCTTTATATCTATTTGAGTCAACCTCACCCTGTTTTCCTTGTTCAGTTATGAGTTATTTCCAGTCATAATTGTGAATCCTTGTTACATGGACTATTTTCTTTATGCCACTAACTTTAACCCGCATTTTATTGACTCACTTATTTTAATTTACTAACTTCTTTTTCAAATTCTAACCATACTAACCTTTTAAAATATCTTTCTGATTTTTCACTTTTCTCCAACTTTCTAACCATGGCATAAATGACAATTTCTCTATTTAACTTGAATTCTGATACATTTTGGATTGCACATTCTTCCTTTCAACTTTTAAACTACTATACAATCCTTAATATGCCATTACTTAACTCATTTACCTACCTCCCATTCTCCTTTGCCGCTTTTAGTTTTCTTTGTTTAATTGCCTATTTGCTTCCCTATTTTTATCCATATCCTGGTTTTCCATTTTTCAGGATGTCTGCCTCACAAAGGAAAGGAAAAGGCAAGGCTACTGGCAAGCGCAAGAGAAGAGATTCCTCCCAGTCCATCATTGACCTAATGCATGATTCCTCATGGCGGGAGAAGCATTTTACACAGCAGGAAAAAGCTGACCAGCTGCTCCCTGCAAATGATCCAATAAAATTTGCAAACCGGTACTGTGAGCTGAAGTATCCGGCATTTGCAAACTCCAGGAATCTATACCTGGAGAGAACTCTGAGGATTCCAGAAGCACTCCAGCAGGACACCACTGAGCAAATCAAGCAAAGAGGCTGGTTCTTTCTAGAGAGAGCACTAACAGAGGTCAATGCATCTTGGGTCAGGAAATTCTACTGCAACTACTACATCACTACCCTCGATGCAGTGAACCTGAGAGGAAAGCAGATTCTGGTCACTGAGGAGGCCATAGAGGACATTCTCCGGCTCCCAGCCAAGTCCGATCAGCCTGATGGTTATACAAAGGCTGAAGAAGACATGCGCCTAATGCAGTTTGATTGGGATGCTGTGAAGGCACGGATAGCTCTCGACCCGACGATTCCTTGGGAGATGGGTCAGGACACTACCATGCCTAGAGGGATCAAGAGGGCGTACTTAAATGATGAGGCTCGGTTATGGCACCAGATCTTGAGCAACTATGTGATTCCGAGTACTCATGAGACGGAGATCCCGGCTGCTATGATCACCCTCCTATGGTGTGTGATGGAGGGTAAGGACCTTTATCTGCCACGCTTTATCCGGCATTATATGGCCAGGGTCCACGTCCGAGGCACGCTCCCTTTTTTGTATCTGGTTACACAGCTAGGCCGTCGAGCTGATGTGCCATGGGAGGATGCCGATGAGAGACCACTAGCGGCGGATTGCAGGAAGATCATTCTTCACAACAGGAACTTCCTAGCTTTGGGATCCAGACCACCACCCTTCCCTGCTACTGATGAGACAGCCCCACCGTCTGCTGGACCCTCTTCATCCACGGCTGCCCCTGCTGCCCCTGCTGCCACCACTGCACCTTCACCTGCCTCAGAGCCCGTATATCGCCTCGTGCACCGCCTATTCCGACAGCTTGATCAGATGGAGCGCCGTAACCGGCACCGGTACGAGAGATTGGAGCGTTGCAACCAGTGACGCTATTCGCATTTGAAGTTGATGATCCGACAGGGTGGCGACATCCCCTCCGAGCCCGATACACCATCCAAGCCATCAGAGGAGGAGGAGGATGAGCCCCAGGAGGAGACCCATCCACAGGCAGGCATAGAGCAGGCTGCACCACATCAGAAGGTTACGCATCAGATCGAGACTGCAGATCCGGAGATCCCGATCCAGTCAGCACTGCCTCTACAGCAGCCAGACCCTCAGCCCACCACCACCACAGAGCCAGCTACCATCCCTACCAGTGATGACACCCCTTCCCACCCGGCTTGACTGAGCATCAGGGACGATGCTTCATTTTAAGTGTGGGGAGGTCGCCATCTCTGGCGTTTTATTTTGGTGAACCACTACATCTCTTTTTCTTTTATTTTGGATATTTTTCTGTATTTTTTGTTTTACTGTTATTTTCTGAGTACTTATACATTGCTACTTTTATGTATTTTTACTCCATTTCTGCATTTTGCATTTTTAGTTCATATTTTAGTTATTTAGTTTAGTTTGCAATTCTGACTTATTAGTGGATTAATTAGTATAGTTTACCCTTTTTAGCATAAGATAGCATAGTTAAATTGAAAAAGGAAGTAAGCTAGGAAATTGAACATAACAGATTTAAATCCATAAACCTTGTATATATAGCATTACATCATATAGTTAAGTTGACAACATTTCATCAAGGAGGAACATTAAAACTTTAAAGGCTACCCTAAATAATTTTTTATGATAATAATGGGAATTTTTAACTAAACCTGCATAACATATATGAATGATATATGATGCTTGAGTTAGAGAACACACAGCCTGTGAGTCTTGAGCTTAATTGTATGGTTGCATTCAAACCATAATTTCATTCCTGTGTGTTTCGCTTCTTTTTATTCTGATGTTCTTTACTTTGCTTTAATCTATATGTCCAATTATAGAATATAGAATATAGATACATACCAAAAAGAATGATTGAGGCCATCATTTGATTTTAGCTCACTTACCCCAAAATAACCTACCTTTCACATCACCCTTGTTAGCCCCCTTGAGCCTTTAAAATCCCTTTTATTCTATTTAGCCACACTACTAGCCTTAAGCAGAAAAACAAAATAAAATCCCAAGTTGAATCCTTGGTTAGCTTAAGATAAAAAATTTTGAATAGATTAAAATGTGGAGAACCTATTGGGAACATGGATGATAGAAACAAAAGGTAGAAAAGTTAAAAAAAATAAAATAAAATTTGGAAAGCATGCTCATGAGAAATCAAAGTGATTCAATTACCATGTGCATTAAAAAAAAGTTATTTTTCAGCATTTAATAAAAGGGGATACAAAAAATTCCCCAATGCAAAATAAAAAGCAATGCACATGGGATAAAAACAAAAATTGAAACATGAGCATGTAACAACAAGTGGGATAATATGGAAAAATTGGTAAAGAAGCTTGTTCTACTAAATATGTATGTTAGGTGAGATCTTAGTCTAATTAAGGATTCACTTATTAGCTTACTTAACCTTATACATATATCATTACCTTTACCTTGGCCCCATTACAACCTTAATTAAAGACCTCATGATTTTTGGCATGACTGTACTCTATAATTGTTGATTGTTTAGATGAAGAACAAAGTTATAGAAAGTAGGAATAAAAAGAAAAGTAGAGTGAATAAACCCAATAAACACTGAGTGACTAGAGGGTAAACACAAAATTCAGTGAGGGTTCAATAACTCATCAACATATATCTGTGCTTAATTTACTAATTGTTTTGCAAGTTTGTACAATATTTTTATTTCCCATCTCATTTGCAAAAATGCTTTATCATTTAAGGGTTGGCTATATATATATATATATATATATATATATATATATAACTCCTTGAGAATGTGAATTAAATTGACTATGTGTAAGCTTTATATATGAGTGGATAAATCGGAATTGCATGACTCATTTAGGTAGATGCATTTAGAATAGGTTGCATTGCATAACATTCTACCACTTTAACCTTACCTTATTCTTTACCTTGGATTTAGCATGAGGACATGCTATTGTTTAAGTGTGGGGAGGTTGATAAACCCATATTTCATGAGTTATTTTGTGCTTAGTTTGAGTGATTTATTCAATCCTTCACCCACTTATTCATATTAATTGCATGGTTTTACTTTTCCTTCCTTATTATATGATGTATGTGAAAAATATGTTTCCTAAGCTTTAAAATTAATTATTTTAATTACATTTACTTCCATTCGATGCCGTGATTAGTGTGTTGAGTAGTTTCAGATTTTTTAAGGCAGAATGACTTAAAGGATGGAAAAGGAAACGTACAAAAATGGAAGGAAAGTCTGAAACGGAGTTTTGAAGAAACTGGCATCCACGCGATCGCATGGACGACGCGATCGCGTGCCAGACGCGAAGAAGCAGCGACGCGGCCGCATGACTGACGCGGCCGCGCGACTTGAGCATAACGCATACGATGCGGACGCGTGACCGACGCGACCGCGCCACAAGGAAAACTCCAGATGACGCGACCGCGTGACCCATGCGAATGCGTGACAGAGGCCACGTATCAGAATTTACAGAATACGTCCCCAGCAATTTCTGAAGCCCTCTTGGCCCAGATCCAGGTGCAGAACACACAGAATAGAGGCTATAAAGTGGGGGAATGCATCCATTCAAAAAGGAGAGCTCGCATTTTTATTACTTTCCATGATTTAGATTTAGTTTTGAGAGGGAGATTCTCTCTTCTCTCTCTTAGGATTAGGATTTAGGACTTCTCTTAGTTTTTAAGAGTGACTCTCGATCCAGGTTTAATATTTACTTTAATTCATGTTTCTATGCTACTTTCACTTTAATGCTTTTATTCGTATCTGCAGATGTTGCCCAATTGGCTTATGAATTATTCCATGTTACAGATTATTATTTGAGTTAATGATTATTTGAGGTATTTCAGTTCATTATTGTTCTCTTTAAATTAAGTTATCATTGTTTCCGATCTGAAGATATTTTATTCCAGCAATTTACTTTTTCCCCTTTTGGTCCTGGTTAAGAAATCAGTAACTCAATAGTTATCAACCTCAGCATAATTGATAATCGTTATCTTGCTAATTAAACTGAACTTCAATAATCCCAACTTTTTCTTAGGAAATAAATAGGATTCGAAGGTCAAACTAATTAGTCCCTTGACTTTCCTTTGCTTTAGTAAGGGTTAACTAAGTGGAATTTAGATTCAACTTTCATTATTGTTGAGAGAGATAACTAAGTTGGACTTCTAATTTCTCTTACCTTGCCAAAAGCTGCTTTACAGTATTTATTTATTTTAATTGCCATTTACTTTACTTGTCATTCAAATCACTTGCTTCTCACCTTCTAAACCCCGATTACAACCTTTATAGCCAATAATAAGAACATACTTCCTTGCAGTTCCTTGAGAAGACGACCCGAGGTTTAAATACTAGGTTATCAATTTTAAAAGGGGTTTGTTACTTGTGACAACCAAAACGTTTGTATGAAAGGACTTTTGAAGGTTTAGAAACTATACTTGCAACGAGGATTTATCCGCAAATTTCTAGACCATGCAAAAGTTCTCTCATCACTCTTATATCCAAAGGCAAGAAGAGAAGCAAAAGGAGCTAAAGAAGCTTGAAGTCATGGTTGCTACCATGGTAGAAGCCATTAACCACATGGCCTCCCACCTAAGCTCATGCATCCCAAGTACTCCCATTGACGAATGTAGAGGATCAACTAGGGAGCATAGTGAGGGAGTGGACTTAAAGCTTCAAGATGAAGAAGTGGAGTTAAAGTAAGAATTAGAACAATTAGAGGAAGCCGTATTTGTTAAAGAGGAAGAAGTGGTTGAAGACCTAGGAGATGTTGAAAGTCCATGGGAATCAAAAGTTGAAGAACCCTCAAAGGTTGAAGGGGTTGATCAAGAGATGGATGCAATTATTGATGAGTTTCTATCTATAATTGAATGCTCTTCCATTGGACATGAAATTAAGGTCATAGAAGAATGTGCACAACCTCCCATACCCTTGGTAAGTAATGAAGAAGTGATTGAGTTGGAAGAACGCTATCGAGAGGAAGAGGTTAAAATTGAAGAAGCTTGTAAAGAGGTGGAAGTTGTCAAGGAAGAACACAAGGGAGTAGAGCTTGCAAGACCATTGGAGACACCTCTCCCCAAGCCATCACCATCTATCCTTTTATTCAAGTGGGTAAATCTCTTATCTCTAAGCTTTATTATCCCACTTGAATATGTTTTGCTTGAGACGGATGGTCAACTTAGAGCTCTTTGTGGCTTAAAGAGCAAAACGGAGATGGTTAGTGGTTGGAAACATCACTCTAGGTTCATGATGGTTGCATGTTCAAAGTTTAATTGCAAGGTTTTGTGTAGAGCTAGATTGCTTGGGTCTAGAAGGATGTTTAGGTGCTTAAATGAGAATTCCAAGGCTAAACCACCCGGATGGAATCATGATGATCAACTTGAAGACGGGTGTGAAAACAAAGTTTGGGATCCCAGATCACACAAAGAGATCAATTTTGGGAGCTCATGGTTTGTGAAGAAATCCATCAAAGCTTGGAGCTATTAATTTTGAATGATGGAGCTTATTGGAAGTCTAAGCATTGGTGGATGTTCAAGGATGAATTCAAGCACAAGCCACCTTGATGAAAGCTCCCTATAAGTCCAACTTAAGGACAATAAACAAAAGTGCTAGGTGGGAAACACCCTACCATGGTAAACACTTTTTATTTTTCTCTTTTTTTGTAAATATTGGTAAGATAAGTTTAATTTCATGTTTAGTTTAGTTTGTTGAGTTTATTTAGCAGTCTGGTATGTTAAATAAGGTTTTATGGTGTTTTGGTAGTTGTTTGGAGGTTTGGAATGCTTCGTTTGGTGCAAAAAATTGAAAAATTTTGAAAAATAGAACACCCAGCCACGCGTACATGTCACCCATGCGTACGCATGCCCCCAAGTTTTCAACCACTCACGCCTACGCCTTACCCACGTGTACGTGTGACCACCAAATTTTTCATGCCCAGTACAAAAAACAGAGAGTTGTGCGTACGCGTCTGGCATAATTTTCACCCATGCATACGCGTGACCCACGCGTACGCATCACCTGTCTCTCTCTTCACTCACGTGTGTGCGTCGACGATGCGTACGCATCGAACGCCACTTCTGCCATCCACGTGTATGTGTGACATGACACGTACGCGTGACTCACTACCATGTTCCACCCCTTCTTTTCTTCTCTTCTCTCCATTTCTTTCCTTCTTCTCTCTTCTCCTCTTTTCTTTCCACCCTTCAACCATCATCCAACACTACCATTCACCATCTATCATTATTTTCTTTAGTTGGTTAGTTGTTAGTTGGTTAGTTAGTTATTTAGTTTGTTTGATTTGTGTTTAATTTTCTGTTTTTCATTATAAGTGTTGAATTATTAATTTTGTTGTTGTTTGTTGCTGCTGATTACTGATAGGATGTTATCTTAACATCATTATTGTTAATTTTCATTGTTGGATTCTTTGTTGAGGTTACAAATTGTTATTTGGTTTGAGTTCTTAATGCTTAATGTTTTTGAATACCAGGTACATGTGACATTGCCTTCAAGCTTTCTAAATCTTTTGAATTGCATGTTTTGGCCACCATGTGATTTAAAACATTTCATTATAATTAGGTAATAGTGTATTATCAATGCATTATTTTTTTTAAGTGATGCTTGTTATGATTGACCCTTGTTCACATCATCTATTTCATGCATTGAGATTTTGGAATTGTGAAATTAGATCATAGGCTTACCTAGTGACATATTTTTTATCTTTGCAAAGCTTTTTGGACCATGCTTGCTATGTGAATGAGATAAATTTCTATCTTCTTTTTCCTAGGTTCCATAGCACCCATGTGTTCCACCTCTATATCACTTAGGTGTTGCAAACAAACTTCAATATGTGTCATTGTTTGATGTGTGAGCTCTATATTTCATTTCGTTCATTAAAGTTACCTTGCACATTGATTGATGAAAATTGTCGTGTCGGTATAGAATTTCACACAAAATGAATGAATTCTCGTTGCAAGTATAGTTCTACACCAACAAACACCTCCCAATAAAAAATTTGTGGTTTTGTGTCACGAATAACGAACCCCAATGAAAAATTACCAAAGTATTTGGACTCCGGATCGTCTCCCTAGGAAACAATATAATGCTCAATTATTGGCTATAAAGGGGTAAGGGGGGTTTTTTGTTCATAAAAGGGAAAGAAAAGTAAATTAGGCAAGTAATTAAAGAAAACAAGATAAAGAACTCTTGGCTAAGACTTAGGTAATTGAGATCACCATCCTTGTCAACAACCCAAATATTGATAATCATGAGAGGCTAACCTATTAAGTCTACTTCCCAAAAGCTTTAAGTACGTAACATCTACTCCTAAGCTTTGAAGTACGTCAAATAGGTTTTATCACATCAACCCGTAAGTCCCAACCTACCTACTAATTAACTTAGTAGTGGGTTGGCGTCAATGGGTATCAAATTGATCACCAAGGGGTCTCAATTTACCAAATTCATTATACTCAATAACTCAAGTTTACCCAATTCCCTTAGTTTAGGCCAAGAGTTGACAAAACTACTCAAAAGCTAAAGAGAACATTTCATCAAACACATAGAGTGCAGTAAAAGTAAACATTATAAATTGCAAGAATAATAAAATGTACCAACTACTAATTACAAGAAAAGTAAGATCACAACTCAATTCATCAATAAAAGAAACATCAACATCAAATTGTATTAAATGTAAATCAAATCCAATATGAGTTCATCATCACAAAAGAGAGTAAAATGAGAAATTAACATCACAAATAAGAGAATCAAGATATAGAATTGAGAAATTATAAAAGAAACAAGGTGAGATCAAGGAATTAAACATGGATTTAAGACAATCTAACCTAATCCTAACCTAATTCTAGAGAGAAGAGGGAGCTTCTCTCTCTAGAAAACTAACTAAAGGCTCATGTTGGCTAAACTAATTACTCTCCCTTTGCTTGGACTTCAATTCTGCATGAAATACACTCAAAAATAAGTTGGATTTGGGCCTGGGCAGCTCAAAAATTGCCCCAGCATTTTGCCTTCAAGTGGGCCACGTGAAAGTATTGGCGCATGCGCGCCATGTGCGCGTGCGCGTTGATTGGCAAAATCTTCACCCGCGCAGACGCGTCACGTATACATGCGCGTCTATATGTAAAACCACTTTTGCGCGTGCGCGCTTTGTACGCGTGCGAGTCGATTGATGCATTCCCAATCTTTATTTCTTCATGCATTCTCCCCTTTGTATGATTTTCTACTCATTTCTTCCATCCAATACTTGCCTTATAAACCTGAAATCACTCAACATACACATCAAGGCATTGTATGGAATTAAAGTGAATCAAAATCACCAATTTAGGGCCTAAAAAGCATATTTTTACACTTAAGCACAATTCAAGGGAGAATTACAAAACCATGCCATTTCATTGAATAAATGTGGAAAAAGGTGGTAAAATCCCCTAAAATAAGTACAAGATAAATCACGAAATTGGGGTTTATCAAATCTCCCCACACTTAAACTAAGCATGTCCTCATGCTAAAATCAAGAAAGAAGAAAAGGGTATTATCATTTATTCAATGAAAACTAACTAAATGCAATCTATCTATATGCAACCTATTCACATGAATGCAATGGCTTAGTCAAAATAAATCAATTTCCAAGAATACACATGCAAGCACAAGGGCTAAGGTATTAGCAATCAAAGCAAACCACAATTGGATTGAATCATTGAAAGAGTTCACAAACTTGCAAGAAAAGATGATCATAGGTGAAAACATGTAATTGAGCGATCGAACCCTCGCCAGATGTGTATCCGCTCTATGTACTCAAGTGTATGGGGTTGATTCACTCAATTATCCCCTAATCATGCTTTCCAAGATTTATTTTTCATCTAACAATCAACAATTATTTTATGCATGCATACAAATATCATGAGGACTTTCCATAGGTTGTAATGAGGCTAGGGTCAAGGTATGATGCATATGGTCAAGTAAGCTTAACATTCGAATCTTTGATTAACTTAAACTTCCCACCTAACTTATGACAACCTAAACAATTCTAAACAAACCTAGCTATCCATTCTTCACATTTTCACACACTCATGTATTCTTTTAAGATTACCACACATATGTATTGAATTTATGAAACTTTAGACCTTGGGACATTTTGTTGTAAAATTTTTTTTAAGATAAAACATATATACAAGAGCATCGATGCATATGGTTTGCACATGGTTAATACATGAATATGTACCCAATTCCTGAAAATTTCTCAACAAAAACACAAATACACTTTTATCTCTACCTAATGTACCCAACTTTCCCAAAATCAAATGATATACACTCTCACTAGGCTAAGCTAATCAAGATCCAAACAAGGGACATTTATTGTTTTTCACTTAAGCTTGTAATGTGCTACAATTATGAACAAATGGGTTAAGCATAGGCTCAAGATTGGTTAACAATAGAAGATAAAAGGTAGGCTATTTGGGTAAGTGAGCTATTTGAATAATGGCCTCAATCATGTAAATGCATGTATACACAAAATAATGGACATAAAGAATCAAACAAATCAAAGATTATACTCATAGGAAGAGAATAATGCACACAAGAATGAAAATAAGTGGTCGTATATGATGTAACCACACAATTAGGCTCAAATCTCACATGCTTGTGTTCTTTGCTCAAAACATGATCCACAAGTGTATAAATTCAAGCAAGTTCTAAAAAAAAATTCAACTCATTGGGGTGGTGCCCTAAATATGAATTTCTTAGGAATTTTCATCATATTGACTAAGCTTATTCTAATGCAATGTTGTGATTTAGAAAATTTTAAAAATTTTCCCTAGTTTACTGATGAGCGAATAATTTATACGCTTTTTGGCATTGTTTTTACATAGTTTTTAGTATGATTTGATTAGTTTTTAATATATTTTTATTAGTTTTTAATTAAAAATAACATTTCTGGACTTTAGGCGATGCAAACTGGCGTTCAATGCTAGCTCTCTGCCCTATTCTGGAGTTAAACGCCAGAAACAGGTTGCAAAGTAGAGTTAAACGCCAGAAACAGGTTACAAACTGGCGTTTAACTCCAAGGAAGACCTCTACACGTGAAAACTTCAATGCTCAGCCCAAGCACACACCAAGTGGGCCCGAAAGTGAATTTCTGCATCATTTACTGATTACTGTAACCCTTGTAACTAGTTTAGTATAAATAGAACTTTTTACTATCATCTTTAGAGACTTCTTTGATTAGTTTTATGCGATCTTAGACCTTTATAGGGGCTGGCCATTCGGCCATGCCTGAACCTTCATCACTTATCTATTTTCAACGGTAGAGTTTCTACACACCATAGATTAAGGTGTGGAGCTCTGCTGTTCCTCATGAATTAATGCAAAGTACTATTGTTTTTCTATTCAACTTAAGCCTATTTCTTATCTAAGGTATACACTTGTTCTTCAACCTGAGGAAGATGATGATCCGTGACACTCATCATCATTCTCACCTATGAATGCGTGCCTGACAACCACTTCCGTTCTACTTACAATAGCTTGAGTGCGTATCTCTTAGCCTCCTGGTTCATGACGCATGGTTGCCTCGCCTGACAACCGTGTGATGCCAGGGCATCTTGGCCAGTTTCACTGACCTTTTCTGTACTATTTTTAGGTTAGTTTCATGCATTTCCTTAGGAAATAAGCTAGTTTTGGGTAGATATTCACTTACACCTTGATTCAAGCATACATTGTGCATTTTACATTATTTCATGAGGATTTTGCATAAGTTTAGTGACAAATTGTATGTTGCATTGCCCATGACTTGGACTAGAACTTTGATGCGCTCTATTGCTTGATTTCAGGACCAAAGGAAGCAAGGAATGGGAGGTAACTTGCAAAGTTAATGAGAAAAGTGATTGCCAATAACGCTCTCAAAGCCATCATTAACCACGTTAAGAGTCACGTTAACTAAGTTAACGTGAACTCTAACGTGGAGAAGGGAAGTTGAGCCAACGTTAGTGACACTTAACATTGTCACTAACGTTGGCAAATGCTCATAAGTGGCCACGTTAGAGTCCACGTTAACTTAGTTAACGTGGCCTCTAACGTTAAAAAGGGGGAAGAAACGCCAACGTTAGTGACATTCAACATTGTCACTAACGTTGGCCTAAGGAGAAATATACCACATTAACTCCCACGTTAACTTGGTTAACGTGGGAGCTAACGTAAGAAGCAAGAGTGGTCAACAACGTTAGTGACACCTAACATTGTCACTAACGTTGGAAGCAACCACACAACCCCCCAAGGAGCCACGTTAAGCTAACGTTGATGAGTGAAAGAATGGCCAACGTTAGTGACACTCAACATTGTCACTAACGTTGGGGATGGCTAAGCATGGCCACGTTAGAAGCTACGTTAACCTAGTTAACGTGGACTCTAACGTGAGACATAGGGGCACCTTGGAACGTTAGTGACAATGTTGAGTGTCACTAACGTTCTCGAAGGATGGCAAGCCCACGTTAAAGAGCCACGTTAACTAAGTTAACGTGAGCTCTAACGTGGGAACAAAGGGGGCCTTTCAAAGTTATTGGGAATGTTAAGTCTCAATAACGTGTGCGAAGGACTTAGAGGCAACGTTAGTGGCAACGTTTATGCCACTAACGTTGAAGTTAACGAGGCTTTTACTTAGTAACGTTAGTGAGAAAGTTGATTGTCACTAACGTTCTCGAACTTATATTTTCACTAAACGTTAACACCCCTAACGTCCTGAGCTAAAGTCTCTGCCCACTCCACATTTTCTCTCTGCAAGTAAAGCCAAGCCCAAATGAAGAAGAGAACTGCTTCAAACTCAAGATCCAAAGGCCCAAGACTTGAAGAACCAACTAGAAGTTGAGAGAAGTAGTATATATAGGAGTAGCTTTGAATTGTTGAGGGAGTTCTAGAAGTTGGAAAAAGAGAACTACTCTCTGTATTTTACCTTCTCTGCAATTTCTAGTTCTATGATGTATTCTCCATCTTTGTTTTCATTTTCTAGAGCTATGAACAACTAAACCCCTTTCATTGGGTTAGGGAGCTCTGTTGTAATTTGATGGATCAATACTAATTTTCATTATTCTTCTTCTATCTTTTCTGTTGATTTTACTTGAAGGCTTTCGATCTTCATCCAATTGAGTAGTTATCTTGGAAAAGAAGCTATTCAAACTTGGATCTCTTCTGAACCTTGAAAGAGGAATGAAGAGATCAAGCTAGAAATGCTTTCTCATGCTGGACCAAATTGGGTTTGGATGGGTATGTGATTATAACCCTCTCAATACTTGATTTGGAAAATGCATGTGGTATAATCAGTGACCATACTTCATCTCTTCTCATGAGCAATTGACCAAGGAATTGGCTATTGATCAAGATTTGAGAGATTGAATTGCAAGAAATTGTAATTCAATCAATTAAGATTGCCAAGGAGATCAATGAGTGCATTGATTGAGGAAAAGATGAAAATGAACTTGATCCGGAGAATCCCCCATTCCCATTTACAATTCTGCAATTTATTTTCAGTCATTTACTTCCAGTCCTTTAATTCTAGCATTTACTTTTCTGTTATTTACATTCCCGCCATTTTATTTTCTGCAACTCTCAATCCAAATTCTGGATTCGCTCAACTAGAACATTCTTCTAATTAAAGTTGCTTGATCAATCAATCCCTGTGGGATTCGACCTCACTCTATTGTGAGTTTTTACTTGACGACAAATTCGGTACACTTGCCGAAGAAAATTTGTTGAGAGACAGTTTCCACCCGCATCAAGTTTATGGCGCCGTTGCCGGGGATTGATTGTGCATCAACAATGATTAAATTGGAAGATCACTAGATTGAGCATTTTTACTTTGTGAATTTCATTTTTTTTGAGTGATTTACTTTCTGTTTTAGTTAAACTTCTTCCCTTCCCCCTCTACTCTTTTGTTTTTCTTTGTTATTTTCAATTCTGTTTGCTAACCCAATAACTGTTTGATATATTGCATCACCCATAACTAACAGTAATTCTGACAAAAATACTTTCTGCACCTATCTTTTTTTGCTTGCACTTGATGGTTGTATGACAGGGAGAAGAAGCGGGACTTCAACTTCCTTCGATTCTGAACCTGAGAGGACCTTCCTTAGATTAAGGAGGGAGGCAAGAGGAAAGAAAGTGGTTGGTGCTGAGGAAGAAGAGGAATTCTTTGAACCACACATGGAAGACAACATGGAAAACCATCATGAAGAAGAGGATCACAACCATGGGAGAGGAAGTAGAGCAAATCATGCTGGGGAGGATAGAATGGTTTTGGGCTCTTACATCAATCCAAACCCAAGCAATTGTGGAAGTAGCATCCAAAAGCCAATAATCCATGCCAACAACTTTGAACTTAAACCACAGCTCATCACCCTTGTTCAGAACAACTGTTCGTTTGGAGGAGGTGTTCAAGAAGACCCCAATCAACATTTGACCACCTTCCTGAGAATATGTGACACAGTGAAGTATAATGGTGTTCATCCTGACACCTATAGACTACTCTTGTTTCCATTCTCACTTAGGGACAAAGCAGCCAAGTGGCTGGAATCTTTCCCAAGGGAAAGCTTGACAACTTGGGAATACGTGGTGAACAAATTCTTAGCAAGATTTTACCCTCCTCAACGAATCAATAGGCTGAGAGCTGAGGTCCAAACTTTCAGGCAACAAGATGGTGAGACTCTATATGAAGCATGGGAGAGGTTTAAAGACCTAACAAGGAGGTGCCCACCAGATATGTTCAACGAATGGGTGCAGTTGCACATTTTTTATGAAGGGCTCTCTTATGAGTCAAAGAAGGCCATAGACCATTCATCCGGAGGATCTTTGAACAAGAAGAAGACTATTGAGGAAGCCATAGATGTTATTGAAACAGTAGCAGAAAACGACTACTTCTATGCTTCCGAAAGAGGGAACACAAGAGGAGTAATGGAGCTAAACAATGTAGATGCTCTGTTGGCCCAAAACAAGCTCATTACCCAGCAGCTGGCTAACCTCACCAAGAAGATGGAGAGGAACCAAGTAGCAGCAATCTCAACTTCATCAACAACCCAAGAAGGAGTGAATGAAGAAGCAGAGGGTAGTCAGGAGCAAGCCAATTACATTGGGAATTCACCAAGGAAAAACTATGATCCATACTCCAAGACCTACAACCCTGGGTGGAAAAACCACCCAAACTTTGGGTGGGGAAGTGAGCAAGATCAAAACCAAGACCAGAGACGTTACAACTCCAACAACAATGCAGCTCACCAGCAATTCACACAGAGGACATCTCAACACCCCCACAACAACACTTATCCACACGCCTACCAAAACCAAAACAGCACATCTGCTCCGAATCACCCATCAATTGATGACAAGCTCTCTAAGATCGAAACCTTAATTGAAGGAGTATGCAAAGACATTCGAAACAGTAAAGCATTCAGAGAGGAAGTGCAGTCAAACATGCAGAATCAAAATACTGCCATCAAGAAACTGGAGACACAAATCAGCTATCTATTTAAGCAGCTTCCTAACCACAACCTTTGCTATGATGCCAATTCAAGCAAAAGGGAGGAGTGTCCAGCTATCACACTTAGGAGTGGGAAGGAACTGAAGGAACTGCCCCAAAAACCACAAGAAGAAAGCTCAAATGAAAAGGGAAAAGAGCAAGATGGAGTTCAACCTCCCATGCCAAGTCCGCAGAAAGAAAAAGGGATGCCACAACTGAACATCTCAAGAGCTCCATATCCCCAGCTATTGAAGAAAAAGGAAGATGATAACCAGTTCTTGAGATTTTTGGAATTCTTCAAGAAACTACAAATCAACATACCCTTTGCTGAAGCCATAGAACAAATGCCACTCTATGCCAAGTTTTTGAAGGAGCTAATGACTAAGAAGAGAAGCTGGAAGAACAATGAGACTGTGATACTAACTGAAGAGTGTAGTGCTATCATTCAGCATAAACTACCCCAGAAACTGAAGGATCCTGGGAGTTTTCAGATCCCTTGTATTATAGGAGAAATCACAGTAGAGAAGGCTCTTTGTGACTTAGGGGCCAGCATCAATTTGATGTCAGTAGCTATGATGAGAAAGATGAAAATTGAGGAGGCTAAACCAACAAAAATGGCCCTACAACTGGCAGACCGATCGTTCAAATTCCCTCACGGGATAGTAAAGGATTTGCTGGTAAAAGTGGGAGATTTCATATTTCCAGCAGATTTTGTGGTGCTGGACATGCGGGAGGACGCCAAGACCTCCATCATCTTAGGAAGGCCATTGATAAACCACTATTTTATGGTTTATATTGTGTTTAATTGTGTGGTTTTGTCATGATCCTTGCCCAATTTAGCATGCATTTAGATTTCCTTCCTAAATTCAGTACATGTTTGAAAATTGCTTCCTAGAGACTTTAATTATTTACTTTTAATTCTCCTTTATTCCATTCGATGCCGTGATCTGTGTGTCAAGTGTTTCAGGCCTTATAGAGCATGAATGAGATGGAGATTGGAGAGGAAGCTAGCAAAAATGGAAGGAACACAAGAATTTGAGGAGATAACCAGCGAAAAGTGACGCGGTCGCATGGCTCATGCGACCGCGCGAAGGAACGCAAATCGCAGCAACGCGGCCGCATGGCTTGCGCGGCCGCGCGGATTGGAAAGCGCAAGCGACGCGGTAGCGTGGACGACGCGAACGCGTGGAGAGGAAAAGCGCAAGCGACGCGTCCACATGGATGACACGATCGCGTGACATGTGCGATCTGCATAATCTGCAGAAATTCGATGGGGGCGATTTTGGACCTTATTTCGGCCCAGTTTTCGGCCCAGAACAGCAGACTAGAGTCAGAGAATATGCAGAAATAACACACACATTCATTCTGTAGTTTTAGATCTAGTTTTTTTCACTCTCTTAGGTTTTTCTCTCTAGTTTTTAGGATTTTAATTTTTAATTGATCTTAGCATTGGAACATTGAGAAGAGTTATTTCCTCATCAAGACTTCATCACTCTAGTTTGTTCTCTTAACTTGGTTTTATTCTTCCATGTTCTTTGTTATGTTCAATTTTGTCATTCAGATACTTTTATGATTAATTAATGCAAGGATTATTTCTCTTTAATTCAATTTCAATTCCAATAATTATGTCTTCTTTTAATTCCCTTTCATGTGCCATGGATTCTTTATTTACAATGCGTGAGTAGTTTCATTACTTGATAGGGAGTTGATTAAAAGGAATTCTTGAGTTGGAAAGATTGAAGGAGAAATTTATAGTTGGGTTAAATGTTAGATTGCTATCCTGTCACCAACGCCAATCCCTTTGAACTAAGTGGGTTGTAACTCGTGAATAGATCTGGCAGTCCAACTTGTTTGACTTTCCCTTACCTAGTAAAGGATAACCAAACAGAGTAACCGTTAATTATAAATCAATCTTAAAAATCACTCCATCAATGATAGAGATTCTAACTAATCAATTCCCAGTCAAGGCTTTTATTTATATTATTTAAAATTCCTCAATTTAAATTCCAATTTACTTAGCTCAACTTCTTGGAACATCTGATTAATAAAACAGCACACTTTTCTGCAACTCGTTGGGAGACGACCTGGGACTTAAAACTCCCAGTAATTTTAATTTAAACTCTCTGTGACATATTTCTAAATTGATAGGCAGATTTTCGGTGAGTTAAGAACTATACTTGCAACGTAACCATTTTAATAAATTTTTAATTCACCAACTTCAGCTCCCCAACAAATTTTGACGCCGTTACCGGGGAGTTGCAATAGAGTGCTAATTTTATTAATTAGAATTTATTTTTTTGCATTTTATTTAATTTTGCTACTATGAGCTGCATGTTTCTTCCGTCAAATGACGCGTTCACTTCCTGATCCGCGCTTGCTAATATTCGATCCTGAAATTGAAAGAACAATTTCACGAATAAGGCGAGAACACCGTAGGTTAGCCCGCTCTGAGGGCGGATCTGAAAGTGAATTTGAGGAAGAAACCAGCCCTCGTTCTACTGATTCGGTTGTTCTACGCACAGAAAACATGGCAGCTAGAAGAGTTACCATTCAAGAGGAAGGAGCCCCTGATTTTACAATGCAACCGTTTCAAGCGCCTCATCCAGCGGTAGCTACAGATTTTGAAATAAATACCGCACTATTAAATTTGATGCCCAAGTTTCATGGCCTACCTGCTCAAGAGCCTATCAAGCACTTGAGAGATTTCCAGGCAGCCTGTTCTACTGTCAGGCGTGATGGCACTGATGAAACTTCAATTCTGCTGAAAGCTTTTCCATATTCTCTTGAGGGAAAAGCAAGAGAGTGGTACTATACTCAACCTCTAGCAAATGTATCCAACTGGGATACACTCAGAAAGGAGTTTCTGGAGAAATTCTTTCCATCTGAAGTTACTGAAAAACTGAGGAAGGATATCTCTACAATTGTTCAGGATGACAATGAGACTCTCTTTGAATACTGGGAGCGCTTCAATAATCTTCTGGAAGCATGCCCCCACCACATGATTGACAAGATCGTGCTACTCAGCTATATCACACAAGGTATGAGACCCCAAGACAAGACCACATTGGAAAGTGCCAGCAATGGGTCTATGAAGAAGTACAAGACCACTAATGAAGCTTGGCAATTGATCAGTGATCTAGCTGAATCTACTCGGAACCACAGACAGAAGCAAGGTCGTTCAAAAGCCATTGCAGAAGTATCTTCTGGCATAGAGACTGCTGCTCTAAATCGAAGCATCTGTGAGATGACCAACCTGCTGAAGCAAATGCAGTTGAATTAACAAGCTCAGCAAACTCAACCGCAGCAAAACCAACAACTAGTTCCACAACAAATTTGCGAAATTTGTGCTGATTACAGCCATTACACTGATGAATGCCCACAGCTCCAACAAGAAGACAACATGGTGGTATTCACTCACAACTTCTATGACCGCCCCAACCAAGGGTACAATCAAAGTGGAAATAATAACCATGGATGGTAGGACAATTCAAACCAAAATTGGAGGGACAATAATAATAGGGGAGGCAGAGATAACCAGGGAAATCAGAGGTGGAATAATAACAACAACAGGCAGCAAAATCAACCTTACCGAGCACCTCACCTGAGGCAAAACCAAGGACCACCGAACAATCAGCAGCAAACCTCTCAGTTTACTCATTCTTCTGTATCTTCTAATGAAGATTTATTACAAGCTTTTGAGAAAAGACAACTGGCCATGGAAAATACCATCGTGAACAATATTAACGCCAGTCTGAATGGTTTCACCTCTACTCTACAAGCTTTATTGACACAACTTGGTTCAGCACAAAATTCCAGTAACCAACCTTCAAGCACCACTGGAATCCCCTCTCAACCATTACCCAATCCGAAGGGAGGCATTAATGCCATCACCCTGAGGTCCGGAACCACACTGCAGGAGAGGAATCAGGAGGAACCAAGCTCACCAGAATACGCCTCAGCTGAAGAGGTGGTGGAAATCGAAGATGTTGAAGAGGAAGAGGATATACAGGACATGGCTGAAGGAGAGATAGCTCAACCACAGGAAGAAGCACCAAAAGGCACAGGCACCACAGAAAATACTACTCCCATTCCATTTCCACAACTCGCAAGGAAGCCCAGGAAGCAGCTGGAACCTGATCCTAAAATGGTAGAAATATTCAAAAAGGTTGAGGTAACTGTTCTCCTTTTTGATGTTATTCAGCAGGTACCTAAATATGCAAATTTTCTAAAAGACTTATGTATCCATAAAGACAAAATTAATGAATTAGAAACTATTCCTTTAGGTAGTTCTATATCTGCTTTAATGGGAGGATTACCTGAAAAATGTAGTGATCCAGGTCCTTGCATAGTTAGTTGTACTATTGGTGGTGTAGTAATTTATGATTGCATGTGTGATTTAGGAGCATGTGTCAGTATAATGCCTTTGTCTATATATGATGTTTTAAGGCTCCCTCCCTTAAAAAGGTCGGCAGCTCGTTTTGTGTTAGCAGATAAAAGCATTATCACAGTGGCTGGAGTTGCTGAAGATGTTTTGGTGAACATTAAAGGGCTCACATTTCCCACTGATTTTTACATCTTGGAGATGCCCCATAATGATTCAGATAAGCCATCATCAATCCTACTTGGAAGACCATTCCTGAAGACATCAAAATTCAAATTGGATGCTTTTTCAGGAACATACTCCTTTGAAATAGATGGCCGCATAGTGATCTTCAATCTGAATGGAATCATTGACAACCCCCCAGAAGATCGTTCTATCTTCCAGTGTGATGTCATAGACGAGAGTGTGGCTGAAGTTCAAAAAGAAGAGTTTGAAGAGAGGCACACTGGACGAGATCCAAGTGTGGGGACCCTCTTAACTGACAATGAGGACACTTCGCCATTTTCGCAAGCCCCAGATAATCCAGAGCCTACCCATGATCAAAAGTTAGAATTGAAACCTCTCCCTCCACATCTCAAATATGCTTACCTTGAGGATGAGCAGAAGCTTCCGGTTATTATTGCAAGAGAACTGACTTTTCAACAAGAAGAGCAGTTACTTGATGTGCTGAGGAAGCATAAGAAAGCAATTGGGTGGAGTTTGGCAGACATAGTGGGAATCAACCCTCAAGTATGCGAGCACAGAATATTTTTGGAAGATGGAGCAAGACCTGTCCGTCAACCACAAAGAAGATTGAATCCCACCATCTTGGAAGTTGTCAAAAAGGAAGTGACCAGACTATTGGAAGCAGGTATCATATATCCCATTTCAGACAGTGAATGGGTAAGCCCAGTACAAGTTGTGCCCAAGAAGTCCGGAGTCACTACTATGAAGAATGAGCATGGAGAGCTCATAGCAACTAGAGTTCAGAATTCTTGGAGAGTCTGCATTGATTACAGGCGTCTCAACCAAGCTACCCGTAAGGATCACTACCCACTTCCATTCATTGATCAAATGCTGGATCGCCTGTGAGGTAAATCACATTATTGCTTTTTAGATGGTTACACAGGTTATTTCCAGATTCATATAGCTCCTGAGGATCAGGAAAAGACTACTTTTACATGTCTTTTTGGGACCTATGCTTATAAGAGAATGCCTTTTGGCTTGTGCAATGCACCAGCTACTTTCCAAAGGTGCATGATGAGTCTTTTCTCTGATCTTATTGAGTATTGTATGGAAGTTTTTATGGACGATTTTAGCGTTTATGGTGATTCTTTCAACCTTTGCTTAGATGGATTATCTAGAGTATTAGATAGATGTATTAATACAAACCTTGTATTGAATTTCGAAAAATGCCACTTTATGGTAAAGCAAGGGATTGTATTAGGACATGTGGTATCTAATAATGGCATTTCTGTAGACACAGCAAAAGTGAATATTATTTCTAGTTTACCTTACCCCTCTTCTGTGAGGGAAGTTCGTTCGTTCCTTGGCCATGCAGGTTTCTACAGGAGATTTATTAAAGACTTTAGTAAGGTGGCACTTCCCTTATCCAGATTACTGCAGAAGGACATTGAGTTCGAGTTCAGTGAAGATTGCAAACAAGCATTTGATAAGCTGAAGACTGCTCTAAATCAATCCCCAATTGTGAGAGGACCCGACTGGAGCCAGCCGTTTGAAATCATGTGCGACGCTTCCAACCATGCGGTAGGGGCAGCGCTGGCTCAGCGTGAAGGTAAGGACCTTTTTGTTATTGCCTATGCGTCTAAGACTTTAGACACTGCCCAGTCCAATTATACTACTACTGAGAAAGAGCTACTTGCTATTGTTTTCACTCTGGATAAATTCCGAGCTTATTTACTTGGTACTAGAGTAGTAGTGTATTCGGACCATGCAGCTCTAAAGTATTTATTAGCTAAAAAGGAATCCAAACCACGACTTATACGTTGGATACTACTGTTACAAGAATTTGATTTAGAAATAAAGGATAGGAGTGGTAACCAAAATTTAGTAGCGGACCACTTGAGTCGCCTTGAACATATTAAGGTTGATTCTACTCCTATAGATGATAATTTTCCTTTTGACAACCTACAAGCAGTATCTGAGGTAGTCCCTTGGTATGCACCTGTTGCTAATTATTTAGTTAGCCGCACATTTCCTCCACATTTCTCTAAACATCAAAGAGACAAGCTGAAAAGCGAGTCTAAATATTATATATGGGATGACCCATACTTATGGAGATGTGGCGCTGACCAGATAATTAGACGTTGTGTACCTCAATCAGAATCCCAGTCCATTTTAGAGGCCTGTCACTCATCTGAGGGTGGAGGACACTTTGGCCCTCAAAGAACAGCTAGAAAGATCCTAGACTGTGGATTCTGGTGGCCTACTCTTTTTAGAGATGCTGCTGAGTTTTGTAAATCCTGTCACCCATGCCAGAAATTTGGTAACATATCCAAGAGGGATGAGATGCCTCAACAATATATGCTTTTCTGTGAAATCTTTGATGTCTGGGGCATTGACTTCATGGGTCCATTTCCAAATTCTAGTGGATATTTTTATATTTTGTTAGCTGTAGATTATGTTTCCAAATGGGTGGAAGCAATTCCTACCCGCACTGATGATGCTAACACTGTTGTTTCCTTTGTGAGAAACCATATTATATGCCGCTTTGGATCACCACGAGCGATCGAGAGCGATCAAGGCACCCATTTTTGTAACAGGAGACTAACAGGATTAATGAAGAAGCATGGGATAATCCATAAAGTTGCAACAGCTTACCATCCCTAAATTAATGGGCAAGCCGAGGTGTCAAACAGAGAAATTAAACGTATCCTGCAGAAGATAGTAAAGCCTCATAGAAAAGACTGGAGCACCCGACTACAAGATGCATTGTGGGCATACAGAATAGCATACAAGACACCCATTGGGATGAGTCCCTTTCGCTTAGTTTATGGAAAAGCTTGCCATCTTCCAGTTGAAATCGAACACAGAGCCTTCTGGGCAGTTAAAGAGTGCAACATGGAAATTGAGAAAGCCGGAACTGAAAGAAAGTTGCAACTACAGGAACTGGAGAACCTTCGCCTAGAAGCTTATGAGAACTCCAGAATATACAAGGAAAAGATGAAAGCTGTGCATGATCAAAACATCAAGAAGAGAGAGTTCCAACCTGGAGATTTTGTTCTCCTTTACAAATCTCGACTGAGGCTCATGCCCGGTAAGTTGAGATCAAAATGGGAAGGTCCATACAGAATAGAGAAGGCTGAAACGTACGGAGTTTATCACCTAAGCCATCCTTCAAGTTCTGAACTTATTAAGGTTAATGGACACCACCTAAAGCTGTACCATGGTGAGAAGGTGTAGAAAAATAAGGAGCTTGAGATCTTCCACTTGGAAGATCCCCACATAGCAGCAGATTGAGCTAGTGGAGCGTCCAACTTACGGACGTAAAAGCAAAGTGCTTGGTGTGAGACAACCCACCGCGGTATGATCGTTCTTTTCTTTTAGTTTTTCTTCTCTAATAACTCTTCTCTTTATTAGTGCTTCCGTGCTCTTTCAATTACATGTCTTTATCTTTCCTAAAAAAAAAAAAATTTTTGCCGCGCGACGCGATCGCACCAGCGACGCGTCCGCGTGGCAGGAGGAGTAAAGAAAAATAAAAATGAACAGAAAGTTACGCAGGAGGAGCGCTGGAGTCGTGCCAATGGCACAAATTACTCCATGCGACCACATCGCTGACGCGATCGCGTCGCATGGAAATCATGGCCTCCGACGCGACCGCGTGACCTGCATTTTCGACGTAAAAGGGTGCACAATGCTATATTGTGCGGGAGTGGTGCTGGATTGGTGATGGAAGCACAATCCTTGTCACGCGACCACGTCGCCGACGCGGCCGCATCAATTATTTTCTGACGCACACTCACGCGATCGCATGACCCACGCGATCGCGTCACCCAATTTTGGCAATTGAAATGAATCGAACAAAGAGTTGTGCTGGAGCGAGGTTGCACTCGCGCCAGCAGCGCAACATAGGTAACGCGACCGCGGGACCGACGCGATCGCGTCCCCTTCCCTGACGTGCCCCCATGCGAACGCATGCCCCAGGCGGCCGCGTCGCATGCGCCGCACAGCTAAACCCCAATTGCCAAATTATCTTATCTTTCTTTCCTCCAAATCCTAATTTTTCTTCTCCCTCCTTCTTTCTTCTTTCCCCCTTCTCCTTTCTATCTCACTCTCTCTCTTTCTCCTCCATTAACAAGGTTTTACCTTCTTCTTCTTTCTTCTCTTTTCTATCATTCTTATTATATTATGTATATATTATTATTTTCTTTTTCTTTTCTTTTTATTTTCAAACTTTTATTTTCTTTCTTCTTCTTTTCCCTTTTTACATGGTGTTAGAAATTTTTTTGAGTCATTATCCCTCACTATATGCTTGTAACTTTTTACAAATTATTTGACAATTATTATTATTATTTTTTTAGGGGATTGCTTGCATGTTCAATTTCATACTTTTTACATCTTGTTTAACATGCATGCTATATGTTTGTGAAAAAGCTCATGTGGCATTATGCACTTCTCTATGTTCCTATACTATTCAATGCTTGCTTTTCACAACTTTCCCCTACTATTTTATTAATTGAATTCAATTGTCAATACAAACGTGATGGCTTGTTACAAAGTAATGCTTGGTTTAGGCTACTCATGCCCTTTGCCAGCATGCCAATAAACACCTTGCATTCACTTGTCTTTTTATGCACTAGCTATTTCCCATTGATGGCTTTTCATATGTACTCGAGAGCATATGTTAATGTCATCTACATTTTACTGTGCCTCATTCACCCTCTTTTCCATTTCCTTCTTTGCTGTATCTCTCTTTGCATTTAATTTTCTTTCTCTTCCCTTCTTTCAGGATGGCCACCAAGAAAGGAAAGGAGAAAGCAACTTCCAGACCACCAGCAAGAAGAGGAACTAAAAGGGCATTAGTGGCAGAGTCTTCTTCAACCACAGTCAAGCCCTCAACAAAATGAGTCAAGAGGATAATAAAGGTTGACGAAAAGGAGAAAGCCTTCCCAGCAAAGGACGCTGCGCGATTTTCCAATCGCTACTGTGAGCAAATGTTCCCCATCCTGGCAGAAAGGAACTATAACAATGAACACCTTCTTATCCTCGCGTCCAATATTGCCACCTTTGTTGAGCCGCAAATTGAGCGAAGACAATGGGGTTTCCTACAGAAACAGCCAAGGCAGGTCAATCTTTCTTGGGTAGTTGAGTCCTACTCCAACTTCTACATACCGACCCTGCAGTCTGTTTATGTCTGGCAGAAGCAAGTCCCCATCACAGAAGAAGCCATTCAGCAAGTTCTGAGTCTTCCCCCTATTCCTGCAGGAATGGACGCTTTTCAAGAAGCCATCCTTCAGCGCCAGAGATACCAATTTGACTGGGACTCCGTTCTTAGAGTCATCGATTTACCTAGCAGCCGTTGGATCTACGGATACCACCGTTCCCGCCCTAAGGGAATCTTGGCTTCCGCACTTACCTTGGAGGCTCGCGTATGGGCACAGATCATGTCCCATTACGTCTTTCCAAGCACTCATGAGTCCTTCTTCACTGCTGACATGGCTGTTCTACTATGGTGCATCCTTACAGACCAACCTCTGCATCTCTCAAGACACATCCGGAATGCTATGGAGCATGTACAAATCGCGGGCAACCTACCTTTTCTCGCCCTGGTCTCAGATCTTGTCTCAGCAGCCGGAGTCTCCTACAGAGCTGGGGACACTAAAGCCATGCTTCCACAAGATGATCAATATGTCCCTCATGGGAAATACCTCAGACTTTCAGCAGCCACTACAAGCCAGCCTACTGAGCTAGTTGAAGATATTCCTTCTTCAACACCACAAGCATCTACAACCGAGAAATTGCTCCAGCAGATACTTGAAAAGTTGGATCGGCATGAACTGAAAGCTAAGATGAGAGAGCGCCGTAACAAGCGCCGATTCACATACCTCAAGGAGCTGATCATGGGCAAATTCAAGGACTCAGACACTCCGGACTCCACTTCTTTTACCAGCACCGGGAGCCATGATGATCCCGACTGTGGAGATACTGCTACCAGCCCACCCCTGTTTCTGACAGATGGCACCGAGGACGGTGCAAAGCCTTAAGTGTGGGGAGGTCGGTCAGTACCTAACTTCCGGAGGTAAATTCTCTTCTCTGGCACCAATAATTAGGATATTGTAGTTAGATTTTCTTTCTTTTTAGAATAGAATAAATTGCATAAGTTAGAATAGTTGCATGCATGTTCTACTTGATTGAAAAGACAATAAGTTTCTTTTAAAAATCTATCTTTGGAACAAAATTTCACTAATTTTTCAAAATTTTTATGATAAATCTGCTTGAGTTGTATTTGGAACATGATATTTGAGCTAAAGAACACACAACCTGTGAAAGATTTGAGCCTTTATGTATGGTTACACTATTTAACCATAATCATTTTATTCTTGTGTGTTTACTTCTCTATGATTGTAATCTATATTTTGTTTTATCTTATATGTCCAGTATTTATTATATTTACATGCTTGCACATGATTGAGGCCATTATTTGTTTAAACTCACTTATCCAAATCAAGCCTACCCTTCTCAATTACCTTTGTTAACCACTTTGAGCCTTTAATTCCCATTTGTTCGATATTTTACCAAATTACTAACCTTAAGCTGAAAAACAATTGCATATCCCAAATTGAATCTTTGGTTAGCTTAAGATAGAATTGTGTGTACTAGTTAAGTATGGGAAATTGTGGAAACAAAAGTTGTTAAGGGAATATGTCATGAAAATTTAAAGAGAATTTGGATACCTACCCATGTGAAAATATAAGAATGAAAAATCTATGTACATTGATAAGCTTTATTTATTCAAAAAAAAAATCAATAAATAAGGGGAAAAAATTACCCCAATGTTAAATTCAGAATTCAAAGATCAATGCACATATGATAGAATTAAAATACAAAGTTGAAACATGAGTATGGGTTGAAAAAGGGAATTATGGGTAGCTAAGCATGAATTTAAAAGTATATAGAATATATGTATATTAGGTGAGAGCTTAGGTTAATTAAAGATTCAATTTATAAAGCTCACTTAGCCATATGTATATCCTTACCTGCACCTTGGCCCCATTACAACCCTGAAAAGACCTCATGATGTTTGCATTGGTATATTAACTGTTGTTGATTGGTTAAGAGAAAAACAAAAGTTAGAAAACATGACTAGAAAAGAATTGAGTGATTACCCTATACACTAGAGATTAGAGCGTACATACATTATCAGTGAGGGTTCAATGCTTAAAATTTCATGTTTCCTGCTTTCATAAGCTATCTTCTTGCACTTTTATCGGTTTTATTGTATAATGATAGAATTAGTGGAATTTGATTTGTAACTGTTTTGAAGGGCTTATTTACTTTTGATCAAGTGGACAATAATCATATAGTTGCATTTATTTATATACGTAGGATTGCATTGCATTTCATGAGTTTCTGCATGTTCATACTTATTTCCTTGTCTCCTTCAATTTAGCATGAGGACATGCTAATGTTTAAGTGTGGGGAGGTTGATAAACCACTATTTTATGGTTTATATTGTGTTTAATTGTGTGGTTTTGTCATGATCCTTGCCCACTTATTCATCAATTTAGCATGCATTTAGATTTCCTTCCTAAATTCAGTACATGTTTGAAAATTGCTTCCTAGAGACTTTAATTATTTACTTTTAATTCTCCTTTATTCCATTCGATGCCGTGATCTGTGTGTCAAGTGTTTCAGGCCTTATAGAGCATGAATGAGATGGAGATTGGAGAGGAAGCTAGCAAAAATAGAAGGAACACAAGAATTTGAGGAGATAACCAGCGAAAAGTGACGCGGTCGCATGGCTCACGCGACCGCGCGAAAAAACGCAAATCGCAGCGACGCGGCTGCATGGCTTGCGCGGCCGCGTGGATTGGAAAGCGCAAGCGACGCGGTAGCGTGGACGACGCGAACGCGTGGAGAGGAAAAAGCGCAAGCGACGCGTCCGCATGGATGACGCGATCGCGTGACATGTGCGATCTGCATAATCTGCAGAATTCGATGGGGGCAATTTTGGACCTTATTTCGGCCCAGTTTTCGGCCCGGAACAGCAGACTAGAGTCAGAGAATATGCAGAAACAACACACACATTCATTCAGTAGTTTTAGATCTAGTTTTTTTCACTCTCTTAGGTTTTTCTCTCTAGTTTTTAGGATTTTAATTTTCAATTGATCTTAGCATTGGAACATTGAGAAGAGTTATTTCCTCATCAAGACTTCATCACTCTAGTTTGTTCTCTTAACTTGGTTTTATTCTTCCATGTTCTTTGTTATGTTCAATTTTGTCATTCAGATACTTTTATGATTAATTAATGCAAGGATTATTTCTCTTTAATTCAATTTCAATTCCAATAATCATGTCTTCTTTTTATTCCCTTTCATGTGCCATGGATTCTTTATTTACAATGCGTGAGTAGTTTCATTACTTGATAGGGAGTTGATTAAAAGGAATTCTTGAGTTGGAAGGATTGAAGGAGAAATTTATAGTTGGGTTAAATGTTAGATTGCTATCCTGTCACCAACACCAATCCCTTTGAACTAAGTGGGTTGTAACTCGTGAATAGATTTGGCAGTCCAACTTATTTGACTTTCCCTTACCTAGTAAAGGATAACCAAACAGAGTAACCGTTAATTATAAATCAATCTTAAAAATCACTCCATCAATGATAGAGATTCTAACTAATCAATTCCCAGTCAAGGCTTTTATTTATATTATTTAAAATTCCTCAATTTAAATTCCAATTTACTTAGCTCAACTTCTTGGAACATTTGATTAGTAAAACAGCATACTTTTCTGCAACTCGTTGGGAGACGACCTGGGACTTAAAACTCCCAGTAATTTTAATTTAAACTCTCTGTGACATATTTCTAAATTGATAGGCAAATTTTCGGTGAGTTAAGAACTATACTTGCAACGTAACCAATTTAATAAATTTTTAATTCACCAGCTTCTGCTCCCCATCAGCCATTCTTGGCCACTGCTGGAGCTGTCATTGATGTTCAGAAGGGTGACCTCACCCTGAGATTACACAATGAAAAGATGACATTCAATGTGTTCAAGGCCATGAGTTACCCACCAGAACAATTGGGGGAATGCATGAGGTTAGATGCACTTGAGGATGAAGTGCAGGAGAATTTTGAAGAAGAAGAACCTGAAGAGGACGAGAGATTGGTGGAGGAAGAATCTGAATCAAGTGAAGAGGTAGCCACAGCAGAAATACATATACCAGATGCACCAAAGGAAGGGAACGAAAAGTCAGAAGCACCCAAACTTGAACTCAAAGCACTGCCACCCATTCTCAAATATGCATATCTAGGAGAAAATGAAAACTACCCAGTGATCATAAATTCATCCCTCAGTCAAGATCAAGAGGACGAGCTACTCAAGGTGCTGCGGGAGCATAAGGATGCCATTGGATGGACCCTTGCTGACTTGAAGGGAATCAGTTCAGCCATATGCATGCATAAAATACTATTGGAAGATGATGCTAAGCCATCCATTCAATCCCAAAGAAGGCTGAACCCAATCATGAAGGAAGTGGTACAGAAAGAGGTTATGAAGCTTTGGCAAGGAGGGGTCATATACCCAATTTCGGACAGCCCTTGGGTTAGCCCCATACATGTTGTGCCCAAGAAGGGAGGAATCACTGTGGTTACCAATGAGAAGAACGAGCTCATACCTACAAGGACCGTCACAGGATGGCAGATGTGCATAGACTACAGAAAACTCAATGAGGCTACATGAAAAGACCATTTTCCCCTTCCATTCATGGATCAGATGTTGGAAAGACTTACAGGGCACGCATATTATTGTTTTCTTGACGGTTATTCAGGATATAACCAAATAGTGGTTGATCCCAGAGACCAAGAGAAAACCTCATTTACTTGTCCGTATGGAGTGTTTGCCTATAGGCGCATGCCATTTGGGCTATGTAATGCACCTGCAACTTTCCAACGTTGCATGCTTTTTATCTTTTCAGATATGATAGAAAAATTCATTGAAGTTTTTATGGATGATTTCTCGGTATTCGGAGATTCCTTTTCTAGTTGCCTACATCACCTCGCCTTGGTATTGAAAAGATGCCAAGAGACCAATTTGGTCTTGAACTGGGAAAAATGCCACTTCATGGTGACAGGAGGAATAGTCCTTGGTCACAAGGTCTCTCACCAAGGCATTGAGGTTGATAGAGCTAAAGTAGAACTTATTGAATAACTACCCCCACCTAGTGATGTCAAGGCAATTAGGAGTTTTTTAGGGCATGCTGATTTTTACAGAAGGTTCATTAAAGATTTTTCAAAGATAGCCAAGCCCTTAAGCAATCTCCTTGTATCTGATACACCATTTATCTTTGATGAAACATGCATGCTAGCATTTGCACATTTGAAAATGAGGTTATCCTCTGCCCCTATCATTTCCCCACCTGATTGGAACCTACCATTTGAATTGATGTATGATGCATCTGATTTTGCAGTTGGGGCAGTGTTAGGACAAAGAAAAGATAACTTAGTTCATGTGATATACTATGCTAGCAAAGTCCTTAATGAAACTCAAAGAAATTATACCACTACTGAAAAGGAGTTGCTAGCAATAGTTTTTGTATTTGACAAATTTAGATCATACCTCATTGGTGCTAAAGTGATTGTCTTTACAGATCACACAGCACTTAAATATTTGTTTGCCAAGCAAGAATCAAAGCCAAGACTAATAAGGTGGATCTTACTGTTGCAGGAATTTGATATTGAAATTAGAGACAAGAAAGGAGTGGAGAACAAGGTGGCAGATCACCTATCCAGAATCCCTCATGATCAAGGTGGAGGAAATGATACAAATGTGAACGAGCTCTTCCCTGATGAGCAGTTGATGACAGTTCACAAAGCACCATGGTTTGCAGATATTGCAAATTTCAAGGCAACTGGGGAATTACCCCCAGGGATCAATAAACATCAAAAAAGGAAGTTCATGAATGATGCAAAATACTTTGTCTGGGACAAGCCATATCTCTTCAAGAAATGTTCAGATGGAATCCTTAGAAGATGTGTTTCGGAAGAAGAAGGAAGAGAAGTCCTGTGGAATTGCCACGGTTCATGTTATGGCGGGCACTTTGGAGGGGACAGAACTGCAGCAAAGGTGTTACAAAGCGGATTCTTTTGGCCCACCCTTTTCAAGGATGCCAAGGAACTAGTAAAAAGCTGCAATGAATGCCAAAGATCTGGAAACCTACCCAAAAGAAACACCATGCCACAAAATTTCATCTTGGAACTGGAACTGTTTGATGTGTGAGGAATAGATTTCATGGGACCATTCCCAACCTCATATGCAAACAAGTACATCCTGGTAGCATTGGATTATGTTTCCAAGTGGGTAGAGGCTATTGCAACCCCAACTAATGATAACAAGGTAGTCATGAACTTCCTCAGGAAGAATATCTTTAGCCGGTTTGGAGTCCTAAGAGCCCTCATCAGTGATGGAGGGAGCCACTTTTGTAACAAACCACTAGAAACTATCCTCCTACGATATGGGGTAAAACACAAAGTAGCCACACCTTACCATCCTCAAACAAGTGGGCAAACTGAGATATCCAACAGAGAGCTGAAGAGGATCCTGGAAAAGACTGTGGGTGCATCTAGAAAGGATTGGTCGAAGAAGCTGGATGATGCTCTTTGGGCATACAGAACAGCATTCAAAACTTCACTTGGAATGTCTCCATATCAACTGGTCTATGGGAAGGCTTGTCATTTACCACTGGAGCTGGAACACAAAGCTCTCTGGGCTATCAAGATACTAAATTTTGACAGCATTGCTACTGGTGCAAAAAGGATCTTGCAGCTGCAAGAGATGGAGGAATTCAAGTCACAAGCCTATGAAAACACTAAGATGTATAAAGAAAAGGCAAATAGAAAACATGACATGCATCTTGCGCCCAGGAGTTTCAAAAAGGGGCAGCGAGTACTCCTTTACAATTCTAAATTAAGGCTGTTCCCAGGAAAACTCAAGTCAAGGTGGTCCGGACCTTTCATGGTTACGAAAGTATCACCATATAGCCACATCGAAATCACGGATGAAGGTTCAGAGAGGACTTTTATAGTGAATGGACAAAGACTCAAGCATTATCTGGGCAACATGGGGGAAAACCCCAGAGTAAAGTACCATCTCAAGTAATTAAGGACTCGTCGAGCTAGCGACGATAAAAGAGCGCTCTGTTGGGAGGCAACCCAACCTCAGGTAGTTTCACTTTCATCTTTATTTCAATAAAAAAATCACAAGTCGTTTTCCCTGTATTGTAAGGAGCTAAGTTTGGTGTTCCACACCAGAACAATCCAAGAGTGATGGTGTAATTCTAAGTTTGGTATTCCACCAAAGGACATTGGTTAGAATTACACTCCACTCCAAAAGAACATTGCTAGCTCCATCCAATCAAGAGAAACCACTTAGATGTAGTTAGACTATAGGTGATCATTACTTTGTTGACAACAAGATATGGGGTTCTCTGCATATGTGTAATGTTTGCACTGGGCAAGGAACTAAGTTTGGTGTTCACACACCAAATTGAGTTCAAAAAGCACCAGCATACATGCAAGCTAACTATGTCTCAAGTGCTTTGGGAACAAGCAACTTCCAGTAACCTTGCAGGAATCTTATGAGGAAATGGTGCACCTCCACCCAAAGAAGCGAGGCAGCAAAAACTAGGATGATGACAAAGAGAGAGGGCAACCAGAAATCATCACCCGAAGGTTGTATTGTTACTTAATTCCATTGTACTCAGAATTGTTGAAAGCTGGAAGTCCGAATGCACTTTTGATTTGTAGTTACTCGTAGTTGAACCCTTTTTAAATTCTGTCTTTTAAGTTCTGAATAGGTCTATGTTTATGTTTCAAAAGACCAGAGTGGAGTTCACACTATGGAGTACATTCATGAGTTTGTGGTATGATCATAAGTTAGCTAAGTTGGTTCAACCAGAAGGTGGGATGACAACTATCTGGCCTGAATACTTTGCTTTGAATATACTCATGAGACTAAGTATATGACAAGATCCTAATAAGAGAAAGAGAAAAGAATAATGAAAGTGGAAAAACAAAAGAAAAAGAGTAAGCAATAAGGCTAGGCACCAATGGTTTTGATCTTAAGATATGTGTCTGTGGTGTTCCTGTGTGAGGGATCTACTTAGATGAATAAGCTCTTAGGGGTGCTTTATCACCTGGTAACTTGGGTTAACTAACCCGGGATTATCAGCTGAAAGTCCATTATCAAGAGTAACCCTCACCACAGAGCATTTAGTAACCCAAAGAGGTGCTGGACACCAAGGTCTCAAGAAGGAAAATAAATGAACTATATGCCTGTGGTGTGTATGTATGGGGGAGAGACTTGAGGGAGTAAGTCCTTAGGGGTGCTTCAACACCTAGCACCTTGAACCAACTGGTTCGGGAGTATTGGCTGAAAGCTTATCTTAAAAAGTTGCCCCCTTACAGAGCACTTAGCCTAAGAACACCAATAAGCTCTGAAATGACAATAAAGGGATCAATGAATAAAAGTCTCATGGGATGTAAGCAAAGTGAGTGTTTTAAGACATGATAAAGGTCTGAAAGCCAGGAATGAACCTAAGTTGCTATGCATGAAACCACCATAAAATCAGTGATATGACTTCCACAAGAATGACTCATTGCTCTTGGCATTCCATTCATCATTCTCTTGTTCCAGTACTTGCTTAGGGACAAGCAAGCTTTAAGTTTGGTGTTGTGATGCCAGGGCATCTTGGCCAGTTTCACTAACCTTTTCTTTATTGTTTTTAGGTTAGTTTCATGCATTTCCTTAGGAAATAAGCTAGTTTTGGGTAGATATTCACTTACACCTTGATTCAAGCATACATTGTGCATTTTACATTATTTCATGAGGATTTTGCATAAGTTTAGTGACAAATTGTATGTTGCATTGCCCAAGAGTTGGACTAGAACTTTGATGCGCTCTATTGCTTGATTTCAGGACCAAAGGAAGCAAGGAATGGGAGGTAACTTGCAAAGTTAATGAGAAAAGTGATTGCCAATAATGCTCTCAAAGCCATCATTGACCACGTTAAGAGTCACGTTAACTAAGTTAACGTGAACTCTAACGTGGAGAAGGGAAGTTGAGCCAACGTTAGTGACACTTAACATTGTCACTAACGTTGGCAAATGCTCATAAGTGGCCACGTTAGAGTCCACGTTAACTTAGTTAACGTGGCCTCTAACGTTAAAAAGGGGGAAGAAACGCCAACGTTAGTGACATTCAACATTGTCACTAACGTTGGCCTAAGGAGAAATATACCACGTTAACTCCCACATTAACTTGGTTAACGTGGGAGCTAACGTAAGAAGCAAGAGTGGTCGACAACGTTAGTGACACCCAACATTGTCACTAACGTTGGAAGCAACCACACACCCCCCCAAGGAGCCACGTTAACTTCCACGTTAACTTAGTTAACGTGGAAGCTAACATTGATGAGTGAAAGAATGGCCAACATTAGTGACACTCAACATTGTCACTAACGTTGGGGATGGCTAAGCATGGCCACGTTAGAAGCCACGTTAACCTAGTTAACGTGGACTCTAACGTGAGACATAGGGGCACCTTAGAACATTAGTGACAATGTTGAGTGTCACTAACGTTCTAGAAGGATGGCAAGCCCACGTTAAAGAGCCACGTTAACTAAGTTAACGTGAGCTCTAACATGGGAACAAAGGGGGCCTTTCAAAGTTATTGGGAATGTTAAGTCTCAATAACGTGTGTGAAGGACTTAGAGGCAACGTTAGTGGCAACGTTTATGCCACTAACGTTGAAGTTAACGAGGCTTTTACTTAGTAACGTTAGTGAGAAAGTTGATTGTCACTAACGTTCTCGAACTTATATTTTCACTAAACGTTAACACCCCTAACGTCCTGAGCTAAAGTCTCTGCCCACTCCACATTTTCTCTCTGCAAGTAAAGCCAAGCCCAAATGAAGAAGAGAACTGCTTCAAACTCAAGATCCAAAGACCCAAGACTTGAAGAGCCAACTAGAAGCTGAGAGAAGTAGTATATATAGGAGTAGCTTTGAATTGTTGAGGGAGTTCTAGAAGTTGGAAAAAGAGAACTACTCTCTGTATTTTACCTTCTCTGCAATTTCTAGTTCTATGATGTATTCTCCATCTTTGTTTTCATTTTCTAGAGCTATGAACAACTAAACCCCTTTCATTGGGTTAGGGAGCTCTGTTGTAATTTGATGGATCAATACTAATTTTCATTATTCTTCTTCTATCTTTTCTCTTGATTTTACTTGAAGGCTTTCGATCTTCATCCAATTGAGTAGTTATCTTGGAAAAGAAGCTATTCAAACTTGGATCTCTTCTGAACCTTGAAAGAGGAATGAAGAGATCAAGCTAGAAATGCTTTCTCATGCTGGACCAAATTGGGTTTGGATGGGTATGTGACTATAACCCTCTCAATACTTGATTTGGGAAATGCATGTAGTATAATCAGTGACCATACTTCATCTCTTCTCATGAGCAATTGACCAAGAAATTGGCTATTGATCAAGATTTGAGAGATTGAATTGCAAGAAATTGTAATTCAATCAATTAAGATTGCCAAGGAGATCAATGAGTGCATTGATTGAGGAAGAGATGAAAATGAACTTGATCCGGAGAATTGCAACATCTCCTAAGCCCAATGAACTCCCCATCTCTGATCTTACCCATTCTCTTTAATTTCTGTCATTTACTTTTATGAGCAAATCCCCCATTCCCATTTACAATTCTGCAATTTATTTTCAGTCATTTACTTCCAGTCCTTTAATTCTAGCATTTACTTTTCTGTTATTTACATTCCCGCCATTTTATTTTCTGCAACTCTCAACCCAAATTCTGGATTCGCTCAACTAGAACATTCTTCTAATTAAAGTTGCTTGATCAATCAATCCCTGTGGGATTTGACCTCACTCTATTATGAGTTTTACTTGACGACAAATTCGGTACACTTGCCGAAGGAAATTTGTTGAGAGACAGTTTCCACCCGCATCACTGAGTTTTCCATTCCATGAGATCACAGTCTTCGTGGTATAGGCTAGAATTATTGGCAGCCATTCTTGAGATCCGGAAAGTCTAAACCTTGTCTATGGTATTCTGAGTAGGATCTGGGAAGGGATGGTTGTGACGAGCTTCAAACTCGCGAGTGCTGGGCGTAGTGACAGACGCAAAAGGATTACTGAATCCTATTCCAGTATGATCGAGGACCGACAGATGATTAGCCGTGCAGTGACAGCGCATTTTGGACCTTTTTCACTGAGAGGACGGGATGTAGCCATTGACAACGGTGATGCCCAACATAAGCTTGCCATAGAAAGAAGTATGAATGATTGGATGAAGATAGCAGGAAAGCAGAGATTCAGGAGGAACAAAAGCATCTTTATACGCTTATCTAAAATTCTCACCAATGAATTACATAAGTTTCTCTATCCTATTTATATTTTAATTATATTTTAATTATCAATTCACCATAACCATTTGAATCCGCCTGACTGAGATTTACAAGGTGAACATAGCTTGCTTCAAGCCGACAATCTCCGTGGGATCGACCCTTACTCACGTAAGGTTTATTACTTGGACGACTAAGTGCACTTGCTGGTTAGTTGTGCGAAGTTGTGACAAAGAACTAAAATTATGAACGTGCGTATTAAGTTGTTAGCACCGTTACCAAGGAATGAACGATCACGATTTTGCCACACCAAGTTTTTGGCGCCGTTGCTAGGGATTGTTCGAGTTTGGACAACTGACGGTTCATCTTGTTGCTCAGATTAGGTAATTTTATTTTAATTTTAAGTTTTTGTTTTAATTATTTTTATTTTTGAAAAATTTTCAAAAAAAAAATTTTTAAAATAAATTATTCTGTGGCTTCAGAATTTTTAAGGATGAATTCTAGAGTTTCTTCATGATCTGTTGAAGCCTGGCTGGCTATCAAGCCATGTCTAAATTTTTGGACTGAGGCTTCCACTTATCATGGCAAGAGTCTTTGGACTCTCATCTAATCAGCTGTTATATGCCTGATTTGTATCTGCTGAAGCTTAGCTGGCCATTGGCCATGTCTAGTGTTTTGGACCGAAGCTTTCACTGAAAGCTTGGCTGGCTAGTGAGCCATGTCTAATTCCTGGACCGGAGCTTTAGACTAACATTGAATGATTCCTGGAATTATCATTAAAAATTTTGAAATCCTTAATTTTCTTTTTCCATTTAATTTTCGAAAAATTCAAAAAAAAATTAATAAAATCATAAAACAAAAATATTTTATGTTTTTTATTTGAGTCTAGTGGCAATTTTTAAGTTTGGTGTCAATTGCATCTTTTTAATTTCATTAAAATTTTTGAAAACCCATGCATGGTGTTCTTCATAATCTTCAAGTTGTTCTTGATGATTTCCTTTGTTTGATCTTTGCATTTTTATGTTTTGTGTCTTTTCTTGTTTTTCATATGCATTTTAAATTTGTTAGTGTCTAAAGTTTGAAAATTTTTAAGTTTGGTGTCTTGCATGTTTCTCTTTTCTTAAAAGTTTTTCAAAAATAAGTTCTTGGTGTTCATCTTGACATTCAAAGTGTTCTTGCATGCATTGTGTGTTTTGATCTTGAATTCTCATGTTTTGTGTCTTTTTTGTGTTTTTCTCTTTCTTCATTAAAAATTCAAAAATTAAAAAAATATCTTTCCCTTATTCACTCATAAATTTTCGAAAATTTGAGTTGACTTTTTCAAAACTTTTTAAAATTTAGTTGTTTCTTATGAGTCAAATCAAATTTTCAATTTAAAAATTCTATCTTTTTCAAATCTTTTTCAAAAATCAAATCTTTTTCATTTTTTCTTTCATAATTTCGAAATTTTCAAAATTTATTTTCAAAAATCTTTTTTTATTTTGTTTCATAATTTTAACATCTTTACTAACAATTAATGTGATTGATTCAAAAATTTTAAAGTTTGTTACTTGCCTCTTAAGAAAGGCTCAATCTTTAAATTTTAAATCATATCTTTTTGTTTCTTGTTAGTCAAGTAATCAACCTTAATTTTCAAAATCAAATATCTTAAAATTTCTTTTTCAAATCTTTTTCAAAATAAGTTTCAATCACATCTTTTTCAAAATCTTTTCTAACCTCTTATCTTTTCAAATTGATTTTCAAATCTTTTTCAAATTAATCCTATCTTTTTGTTTGATTCTTATCTTTTTCAAAACTACCTAACTAATTCTCTCTCTCTAACTTTCGAAAATCACCTTCCTCTTTTTCAAAATTCCTTTTTAATTAACTAATTGTTTTGAATTTTAATTTAATTTAATTTAATTTTTCTTTTTTATTTTATTTTCAAATTTCAACTTTAAATCTAAATTAAAAACAAAAATATTCTTCTTTTCTTTTCAATTATTTTCAAAAATTCTTCTCTCTCACCTCCTTCTAATTATTTATTTATCTATTAACACTTCTCTTCTTCTTAAAAATTCGAACCTTCTCCCTCTTTCTGTGTTCGAATTCTCTCTCTTCAACTCACATAAAAGAATCTCTATACTGTGACATAGAGGATTCCATATTTTTTTTCTCTTCTTCTTTTTCATAGGAGCAGGAACAAGGATAAGAAAATTCTTGTTGAAGCTGATCCTGAACCTGAAAGGACTCTGAAGAGGAAGCTAAGGGAAGATAAAGCACAACTCTCTGGGGAAAATCTGACAGAAATTTTCGAAAAAGAAGGAGACATGGCCGAAAATAATAACAATGCAAGGAAGATGCTTGGTGACTTTAATACACCAAATTCCAATTTACATGGAAGGAGCATCTCAATACCTGCCATTGGAGCAAACAATTTTGAGCTAAAGCCTCAATTAGTTTCTCTGATGCAACAGAACTGCAAGTTTCATGGACTTCCATCAGAAGATCCTTTTCAATTCTTAATTGAATTCTTGCAGATCTGTGATACTGTTAAGACCAATGGGGTTGACTCCGAGGTTTACAGGCTTATACTTTTCCCGTTTGCTGTAAGAGACAGAGCTAGAATATGGTTAGACTCTCAACCTAAAGATAGCCTGAACTCTTGGGATAAGCTGGTCATGGTTTTCTTAGCCAAGTTCTTTCATCCTCAAAAGCTTAGAGGGCTAAGAGTGGATGTTCAAACCTTCAGACAAAAAGAAGGTGAATCCCTCTATGAAGCTTGGGAGAGATATAAGCAACTGACCAAAAAGTGTCCTTCTGACATGCTTTCAGAATGGACCATCCTGGATATATTCTATGATGGTCTGTCTGAATTATCTAAGATGTCATTGGACCATTCTACAGATGGATCCATTCACCTAAAGAAAACGCCTGCAGAAGCTCAGGAACTCATTGACATGGTTGCAAATAACCAGTTCATGTACACTTCTGAAAGGAATCCTGTGAGTAATGGGACGCATTGATACTCTGAATGCCATATTGGCTCAGCATAAAATATTGACTCAGCAAGTCAATATGATTTCTCAGAGTCTGAATGGATTGCAAGCTGCATCCAACAGTACTCAAGAGGCATCTTCTGAAGAAGAAGCTTATGATCCTGAGAACCCTGCAATAGCAGAGGTGAATCACATGGGGGAACCCTATGGAAATACCTATAATCCCTCATGGAGAAATCATCCAAATTTCTCATGGAAGTATCAACAAAAGTCTCAACAAGGCTTTAATAATGGTGGAAGAAACAGGTTTAGCAATAGCAAGCATTTTCCATCATCCACTCAGCAACAGACAGAGAATTCTGAGCAGAATCTATCTAGCTTAGCAAATATAGTCTCTGATCTATCTAATGCCACTTTAAGTTTCATGAATGAAACAAGGTCCTCCATTAGAAATTTGGAGGCACAAGTAGGCCAGCTGAGTAAAAGGGTCACTGAAACTCCTCCTAGTACTCTCCCAAGCAATACAGAAGAGAATCCAAAAAGAGAGTGCAAGGCTGTTACCTTACTTGGTGTGGCCGAACCCAAAGAGGAGGAGAAGGACGTGAATCCTAGTGAGGAAGACCTCCTGGGATGTTCAGTGACCAACAAGGGGTTCCTCAATGAGGACCTGAAGGAATCTGAGGCTCATACAGAGACCATAGAGATTCCATTCAACTTGCTTCTGCCTTTCATGAGCTCTGATGAGTATTCTTCCTCTGAAAATGATGAAGACATTACTGAAGAGCAAGTTGCTAAGTACCTTGGTGCAATCATGAAGCTGAATGCCAAATTATTTGGTAATGAGACTTGGGAAGATGAACCTCCCTTGCTCACCAATGAACTGAATGCATTGGATAGGCAGAAATTACCTCAAAAGAAATAGGATCCTGGTAAATTCCTAATTCCCTGTAACATAGGCACCATAACCTTTGAGAAGGCTCTGTGTGACCTATGGTCAGGAATAAACTTAATGCCACTCTCTATAATGGAGAAACCTGGGATTTTTGAGGTGCAAGCTGCCATAATCTCTTTAGAGATGGCAGACAACTCAAGAAAATAGGCTTATGGACTAGTAGAGGACGTGTTAGTAAAGGTTAAAGGCCTTTACATCCCTATTAATTTCATAATCCTAGACACTGGGAAGGATGAGGATGAATCCATCATCCTTGGAAGACCCTTCCTAGCCACAACAAGAGCTGTGATTGATGTGGATAGAGGAGAGTTGGTCCTTCAACTGAATGAGGACTACCTTGTATTTAAAACTCAAGGTTCTCTTTCTGTAACCATGGAGAGGAAGCATGAAAAGCTTCTCTCACTACAGAGTCAACCAAAGCCCCCACAGTCAAACTCTAAGTTTGGTGTTGGGAGGCCACAACCAAACTCTAAGTTTGGTGTTGAACCCCCACATTCAAACTCTAAGTTTGGTGTTGGGAGGTCCCAACAATGCTCTGAACATCTATGAGGCTCCATGAGAGCTCACTGTCAAGCTATTGACTTTAAAGAAGCGCTTGTTGGGAGGCAACCCAATGTTATTTGATTATATCTATTTATTTTCCATTGTTATTTTATGTTTTCTTTAGGTTGATGATCATGTGAAGTCACAAAAACTACTGAAAAATAAAAAAAAGAATGAAAAATAGCAGAAAAAATAGCTCACCCTGGAGGAATAACTTACTAGCGTTTAACGCCAGAAAGAAGCATCAAGCTGGTGTTAAACGCCAGAAACAAGCACCAGACTAGCGTTTAACGCCAGAACAGAGCATGGAAGTGGCGTTAAACACCAGAAACAAGCAGCAAGCTGGCGTTTAACGCCAGACATGCACTCTGAGGGCATTTTGCACGCCTAATTAGAGCAGGAATGCTAAATCCTTGACCCCACTGGATCTGTGGACCCCACAGGATCCCCCACCTACCACACCTCTTCTCCTCTCCTCCTCACACCTTTCCATAATACTCTTCCCCAAAATAACCTCCACCAATCACCTCCATTTCTCCTCCAAAACCATCATACAACCCACCTACACCCACCCACTCAAATTCAAACCATCAGTCTTTCCTTTTCACACATGATAACCACCTAAAACCCCCTTGGCCAAACCATTCACATTATTTTTTCCATAACCATTTATGGCATCTAAGGCCGGAAAAACCTCTAGAAAGAGGAAAGGGAAGGCAATTGCTTCCACCTCTGAGTCATGGGAGATAGAGAGATTCATCTCAAAAGCCCATCACTAAGAAAAGGATGGAGCAAACAAGAGAGCCCACTCATGGATCTCAACAAGAGAATGAGGAAATTCCTCATCATGAAATCCCTGAGATGCCTTAAGGCATGCACTTTCCTCCACAAAACTATTGGGAGCAAATTAACACTCCCCTAGGAGAATTAAGTTCTAACATGGGACAACTAAGGGTGGAGCACTAAGAGCATTCCATCCTCCTCCATAAAATTAGAGAAGATCAAAGAGATATGAGGGAGGAGCAACAAAGGCAAGGAAGAGACATTGAAGAGCTAAAGCACTCCATAAGATCTTCAAGAGGAAGAACTAGCCGCCATCACTAAGGTGAACCCGTTCCTTAATTTCCTTGTTCTTTATTTTCTATTTTTTGAAAATTTTGCTTTATGTTTTATTTATATTTGTGTCTTATTACATGATCATTAGTGTTTAAATGTCTATCTCTTAAAGCTATGAATGTCCTATGAATCCATCACCTCTCTTAAATGAAAACTATTCTAAAAACAAAAGAACAAGAAGTACATAATTTTGAATTCATCCTTAAAACTAGTTTAATTATTTTGATGTGGTGACAATACTTTTTGTTTTCTGAATGAATGCTTGAACAGTGCATATGTCTTTTGATATTGTGGTTTATGAATGTTAAATATGTTAGCTCTTGAAAGAATGATGAAAAAGGAGACATGTTATTTGATAATCTGAAAAATCATAAAATTGATTCTTGAAGCAAGAAAAAGCAGTGAAGAACAAAGCTTGCAGAAAAAAAAGAGAAGAAAAAATGGCGAAAAAAAAGAAAAAAAAGAGAAAGAAAAAGAAAAAGCAAGCAGAAAAAGCCAAAAGCTCTTTAAACCAAAAGGCAAGAGCAAAAAGCCAATAACCCTTAAAACCAAAAGGCAAGTGTAATAAAAAGGATCCAAGGCTTTGAGCATCAGTGGATAGGAGGGTACAAAGGAATAAAATCCTGGCCTAAGCGGCTAAACCAAGCTGTCCCTAACCATGTGCTTGTGGCATGAAGGTGTCAAGTGAAAATTTGAGACTGAGCGGTTAAAGTCGAGGTCCAAAGCAAAAGAAGAGTGTGCTTAAGAACCTTGGACACCTCTAATTGGGGACTTTAGCAAAGCTGAGTCACAATCTGAAAAGGTTCACCCAGTTATGTGTCTGTGGCATTTATGTATCCGGTGGTAATACTGGAAAACAAAGTGCTTAGGGCCATGGCCAAGACTCATAAAGTAGCTGTGTTCAAGAATCAACACACTGAACTAGGAGAATCAATAACACTATCTGAATTCTGAGTTCCTATAGATGCCAATCATTCTGAACCTCAATGGATAAAGTGAGATGCCAAAACTATTCAAGAGGCAAAAAGCTACTAGTCCCGCTCATATGATTGGAGCTAAGTTTCTTTGATATTTTGGAATTTATAGTATATTCTCTTCTTTTTATCCTATTTGATTTTCAGTTGCTTGGGGACAAGCAACAATTTAAGTTTGGTGTTGTGATGAGCGGATAATTTATACGCTTTTTGGCATTATTTTTACATAGTTTTTAGTATGATTTGATTAGTTTTTAATATATTTTTATTAGTTTTTAATTAAAAATCACATTTCTGGACTTTACTATGAGTTTGTGTATTTTTCTGTGATTTCAGGTATTTTCTGGCTGAAATTGAGGGACTTGAGCAAAAATCAGATTCAGAGGTTGAAGAAGGACTGCAGATGCTGTTGGATTCTGACATCCCTGTACTCAAAGTGGATTTTCTGGAGCTACAAGAGTATAAATGGTGCACTCTTAATTGCGTTGGAAAGTAGACATTTAGGGCTTTCCAGCAATATATAATAGTCCATACTTTGCTCGAGTTTAGACGACGCAAACTGGCGTTCAACGCCAGCTCTCTGCCCTATTCTGGAGTTAAACGCCAGAAACAGGTTGCAAAGCAGAGTTAAACGCCAGAAACAGGTTACAAACTGGTGTTTAACTCAAAGGAAGACCTCTACACGTGAAAGCTTCAATGCTCAGCCCAAGCACCACCAAGTGGGCCCGGAAGTGAATTTCTGCATCATTTACTGATTTTTGTTACCCTAGTAACTAGTTTAGTATAAATAGAACTTTTTACTATCATCTTTAGAGAGTTCTTTGATTAGTTTTATGCGATCTTAGACCTTTATGGGGGCTGGCCATTCAGCCATGCCTGAACCTTCATCACTTATGTATTTTCAACGGTAGAGTTTCTACACACCATAGATTAAGGTGTGGAGCTCTGCTGTTCCTCATGAATTAATGCAAAGTACTATTTTTTTCTATTCAACTTAAGCCTATTTCTTATCTAAGATATACACTTGTTCTTCAACCTAAGAAAGATGATGATCCGTGACACTCATCATCATTCTCACCTATGAACGCGTGTCTGACAACCACTTCCGTTCTACTTGCAATAGCTTGAGTGCGTATCTCTTAGCCTCCTGGTTCATGACGCATGGTTGCCTCGCCTGACAACCGAGCCTTCCATTCCGTGAGATCAGAGTCTTCGTGGTATAGGCTAGAATTATTGGCAGCCATTCTTGAGATCCGAAAAGTCTAAACCTTGTCTGTGGTATTCCAAGTAGGATCTGGGAAGCAATGGCTGTGAGGAGCTTCAAACTCGCGAGTGCTGGGCGTAGTAACAGACGTAAAAGGATTACTGAATCCTATTCCAGTATGATCGAGGACCGACAGATGATTAGCCGTGCGGTGACAGCGCATTTTGGACCATTTTCACTGAGAGGACGGGATGTAGCCATTGACAACGGTGATGCCCAACATAAGCTTGCCATAGAAAGAAGTATGAATGATTGGATGAAGACAGCAGGAAAGCAGAGGTTCAGGAGGAACAAAAGCATCTCTATACGCTTATCTGAAATTCTCACCAATGAATTACATAAGTATCTCTATCCTATTTATATTTTAATTATATTTTAATTATATTTTAATTATCAATTCACCATAACCATTTGAATCCGCCTGACTGAGATTTACAAGGTGACCATAGCTTGCTTCAAGCCGACAATCTCCGTGGGATCGACCCTTACTCACGTAAGGTTTATTACTTGGACGACCCAGTGCACTTGCTGGTTAGTTGTGCGAAGTTATGACAAAGAACTAAAATTATGAACGTGCGTATTAAGTTTTTAGCGCCGTTACCAAGGAATGAACGATCACGATTTTGCCACACTATTTACCTCTTTTTCAATCAAAACACAATTCTTATATAAAAAGGGTCAACTAGATTTTATCAATCCAAAACACTTTCCTAATCACAATCAAAGCCAAGATGCAAAACACACACACACACACACACACACACACATATATATATATATATATGCAACTACCAAAATAAGGGTATCCACAATAGCAAATACGTACAGTAATCCCAAAATGATCTAAAACATAAAGTGCAAAATAAAATAGAGTAGCAGAAAATAGAAATAGATGTCTGAAAGTTCACCACATATATGTAAACACCGGTCATGAACGGTGACCTTCCCACACTTTAGAATCAAGCATCGTCCTCGATGCTACTGCTAAAGCTCGGGATGGAGGTCAACAATCACGCCGGGCTGTGGCTCAGGTACTGGATGTGGAGGGTCCTGTTGAACCTCAGAAGGGTGCTGAACCTCAGTGGTGACCTGCGTCTCTGGAGGTGCATCCTGATGAGTCGACTCCTCAGTCAGCTCCTCCTCCTGATCCTACTCGTCGGAAGCGGGAGAGTCTGGGAGCGGCAGTAGCTCGATGCCCTGTGATAAAAACACCTGGTCGATGCGGTCGAGACGTCGCATGATACGATGCTCGAGGCGCTCCATGAAGCGAAGTAGGTGCTGCACCAACAGGTAAGTCGGCTCCGGTGCTGGTGGTGGTGGTAAGGATGCTGCGGCTGCTGAAGTAAAGGGGGGTCCTGCTGCTGCTGCTGATGACGAGGGCTGAGCTGCCTCCTCCACTGCTATGGCTCGGGAACGGTGTTTGGGTGGGGGCTTCTCATGCACCCACCCACCCCATGGAATGGTAACCTCCTTCTTGTCGTCATCATCCTCCCACGGAACATCAGCCATCTCGATCATGCTAGTGACCAGAGTAGGGAATGGCAAGAGACCACGGATATGGGTGCGCCACATACTCTCCCTGATCAGCCTGGGGAAGTTCACCTCCTTCCCCTCCATCACACACCCAATCAAAACTAGCATATCCATCGGAATCTCTGAGAAGTGAGTGGTGGAGAAGACATAGTGGGCGAAGATATGCTGCCAAGTCCTAGCCTCCCTCGACAGATATGTGAAACGCATCCCCTTGGGTTTCTTGTTCCCAGAATCCATCACCTAGGGGGCGTCAGGTGTAGCAATCACGCGCTTAAGCGCCTCATAATCAAATGTCATGCAGTGGATGGCTATCTTTGCCTGCTTATAAGCGCAGGTGTCATCAGGACGATGGTGGCAAAGCAGTGCATCCCCAATAGCAGCCTCAGTGATCATAATCTCTCTACCTCGCAACTGAACTGAATCAAGAATGGCTCGGAAGAAGTTGCAATAAAATTCTCTCACCCATGAAGTGTTCACCCTCCCCAAATCTCTGTCAACAAAGTCCAATCCTAACTCCAGAATGCGGGTGTTAATGGCACACTGGTGCGCAAAAATCGTGACAGTTCATTCTCCGGCAACGGCGCCAAAAATTTGGTGCAAGAAATTGCGATCATCAACAATAGCGCCGAAGACTTGGTGCTCTCAAATGTGAATCACACTTTGTCACAACTTCGCACAACTAACCAGCAAGTGCACTGGGTCGTCCAAGTAATAAACCATACATGAGTAAGGGTTGATCCTACGAAGATTGTCGGCTTGAAGCAAGCTATTGTCATCTTGCAAATCTCAGTCAGGCAGATTCATATGGTTATGGATATTTGATAATTAAAATATTATTAAAATATAAATAAAACATAAATTAAAGATAGAGATACTTATGTAATTCATTGGTGAGAATTTCAGATAAGCGTATAGAGATGCGTTCGTTCCTCCTAAACCTCTGCTTTCCTATTGTCTTCATCCAATCATTCATACTCCTTTCTATGGCAAGCTGTATATTAGGCGTCACCGTTGTCAATGGCTACATCCTATCCTCTCAGTGAAAATGGTCCAATGCGCTGTCACTGTATGGCTAATCATCTGTCTGTTCTCGATCATACTGGAATAGGATCCAATGATCCTTTTGCGTCTGTCACTACGCCCAGCACTCGCGAGTTTGAAGCTCGTCGCAGCCATCCCTTCGCAGATCCTACTCGGAATACCACAGACAAGGTTTAGACTTTCCGGATCTCAAGAATGGCCGTCCATGGATTCTAACTTATACCACGAAGACTCTGATTAAGGAATCCTAGAGATATTCATTCAATCTAAGGTAGAACGGAAGTGGTTGTCAGGCACGCGTTCATAGGTTGGGAATGATGATGACTGTCATGATCATCACATTCATATTAAAGTGCGAATGAATATCTTAGAATCGGAATAAGCTTGAATTGAACAGAAAAATGATAGTACTTTGTATTAATTCATGAGGAACAGCAGAGCTCCACACCTTAATCTATGGTGTGTAGAAACTCTACCGTTGAAAATACATAAGAACAATGTCCAGGCATGGCCGAGTGGCCAGCCCCCATAAAGGTCTAAGATAGCATAAAACTGATCAAAGATTGATTCAAAGATGTAAATACAATAGTAAAAAGTCCTATTTATACTAAACTAGTTACTAGGGTTTACAGAAATGAGTAAATGATGCAGAAATCCACTTCTGGGGCCCACTTGGTGTGTGCTTGGGCTGAGCATTGAGCTTTACACGTGTAGAGGCTTATCTTGGAGTTGAACGCTAGTTTGTAACCTGTTTCTGGCATTTAACTCCACTTTGCAACCTGTTTCTGGCGTTTAACTCCAGAATGCAACATGGAACTGGCGTTAAACGCCAGTTTGCTTCATCTAATCTCGGGTAAAGTATGGACCATTATATATTGCTGGAAAGCCCTGGATGTCTACTTTCCAACGCAATTTAGAGCGTGCCATTTGGAGTTCTGTAGCTCCAGAAAATCCACTTTAAGTGCAGGGAGGTCAGAATCCAACAGCATCTGCAGTCCTTCTTCAACCTCTGAATCTGATTTTTGCTCAAGTCCCTCAATTTCAGCCAGAAAATACATGAAATCATAGAAAAATATACAAACTCATAGTAAAGTCCAGAAATGTGATTTTTATTTAAAAACTAATAAAAATATACTAAAAACTAACTAAATCATACTAAAAACTATGTAAAAACAATGCCAAAAAGCGTATAAATTATCTGCTCATCACAACTCCAAACTTAAATTGTTGCTTGTCCCCAAGCAACTAAAAATCAAATAGGATAAAAAGAAGAGAATATACTATAAATTCCAAAATATCAATGAAACTTAGCTCCAATCAGATGAGCGGGACTTGTAGCTTTTTGCCTCTTGAATAGTTTTGGCATCTCACTTTATCCATTGAAGTTCAAAATGATTGGCATCTATAGGAACTCAGAGTTCAGATAGTGTTATTGATTCTCCTAGTTTAGTATGTTGATTCTTGAACACAGCTACTTTATGAGTCTTGGCCGTGGCCCTAAGCACTTTGTTTTCTAGTATTACCACCAGATATATAAATGCCACAGACACATAACTGGGTGAACCTTTTCAGATTGTGACTCAGCTTTGCTAAAGTCCCCAATTAGAGGTGTCCAGGGTTCTTAAGCACACTCTTTTTTTTTTTTTGCTTTGGATCTTGACTTTAACCGCTCAGTCTCAAGTTTTCACTTGACACCTTCACGCCACAAGCACATGATTAGGGACAGCTTGGTTTAGCCGCTTAGGCCAGGATTTTATTCCTTTAGGCCCTCCTATCCACTGATGCTCAAAGCCTTGGATCCTTTTTATTTACCCTTGCCTTTTGGTTTTAAGGGCTATTGGCTTTTTTCTCTTGCCTTTTGGTTTAAAGAGCTTTTGGCTTTTTCTGCTTGCTTTTTCTTTTTCTTTCTCTCTTTTTTTTCGCTATTTTTTTTTCTGCAAGCTTTTGTATTCACTGCTTTTTCTTGCTTCAAGAATCATTTTTATGATTTTTCAGATTATCAAATAACATTTCTCCTTTTTCCTTATTCTTCAAGAGCCAACATATTTAACATTCATAACCATCAAATTCAAAAGACATATGCACTGTTCAAGCATTCATTTAGAAAACAAAAAGTATTGTCACCACATCAAAATAATTAAACTAGTTTCAAGGATGAATTCGAAACCATGTACTTCATGTTCTTTTGTTTTTAGAACATTTTTTCATTTAAGAGAGGTGATGGATTCATAGGACATTCATAACTTTATGGAATAGACACTTAGACACTAGTGATCATATAGTAAAGACACAAACATAAATAAAACATAAAGCTCAAAAATCGAAAAACAGTAAAATAAATAGACAAGGAGATTAAGGAATGAGTCAACCTTAATGAGGGTGGCGTCTTCCTCTTCTTGAAGAACCAATGGTGCTTTTGAGCTCTTCTATGTCTCTTCCTTGTCTTTGTTGCTCGTTCCTTATAGCTCTTTGATCTTCTCTAATTTCATGGAGGATGATGGAATGCTCTTGGTGCTCCATCCTTAGTTGTCCCATGTTGGAGCTTAATTCTCCTAGGGAAGTGTTGATTTGCTCCCAATAGTTTTGTGGAGGAAAGTGCATCCCTTGAGGCATCTCAGGGATTTCATAGTGAGGAGTTTCCTCATGCTCATGTTGAGGTCCATGATCTCTTGTTTGCTCCATCATTTTCTTAGTGATGGGCTTGTCCTCTTCAATGAGGATGTCTCCCTCTATGTCAACTCCAGCCGATTTGCAGAGGTGGCAAATGAGGTGAGGAAAGGCTAACCTTGCCAAAGTAGAGGACTTGTCAGCTACCTTGTAGAGTTCTTGAGGTATAATCTCATGAACCTCCACCTCCTCTCTAATCATGATACTATGGATCATGATTGCCCGGTCTATAGTAACTTCAGACCGGTTATGAGTAGGAATGATTGAGCATTGAATGAACTCTAGCCATCCCCTAGCCACTGGTTTGAGGTCATGCCTTCTTAATTGAACCGGCTTGCCTCTTGAGTCAATTTTCCATTGAGCTCCTTCCTCACATATGTCTATGAGGACTTGGTCCAACCTTTGATCAAAGTTGACCCTTCTTGTGTAGGGGCGTGCGTTCTCTTCCATCATTGGCAAGTTGAACGCTAGCCTTACATTTTCCGGACTGAAGTCTAAGTATTTCCCCCGAACCATAGTGAGCCAATGCTTTGGATTCGGGTTCACACTTTGATCTTGGTTCCTAGTGATCCATGCATTTGCATAGAACTCTTGAGCCATTAGGATCCCAACTTGTTGAATGGGGTTGGTGAGAGCTTCCCAACCTCTTCTTTGGATCTCAAGTTGGATCTCCAGATACTCATTCTTTTTGAGCTTGAAAGGAACCTCATGGATCACTTTCTTCTTGGCCACAACTTTCATCTCCCATGACTCAGAAGTGGAAGCAATTGCCTTCCCTTTCCTCTTTCTAGAGGTTTCTCTGGCCTTAGGTGCCATAAATGGTTATGAAAAAATAAAAAGCTATGCTTTTACCACACCAAACATAAAATGTTTGCTCGTCCCCAAGCAAAAGAAAAAAGAAAGAAGGAGAAGAAGAAGAAGAGAAATGGAGGAGAGGGAGAGAGGGGTGTATTCGGCCAAGGGAAAGAAGAGAGGGTTGTGTTGTGTGAAAATGAAGAAGGAATGATGGGTTTATATAGGAGTGTGGGGAGGGTTAGGGTTCGGCCATTAGGGTTGGGTTTGGGAGGGAAAATAGTTTGAATTTTGAGGGTAGGTGGGGTTTATGGGGAAGAGATGATGGATGTGAGTGGTAAAGATGTGATGGAAAAGAGTGATTAAGGTGATTGGGGAAGGGTATTTGGGGAAGAGAGTTATGAAAAGGTGTGAAGAGGAGAGAAGAAGATGTGGAGATCCTGTGGGGTCCACAGATCCTGAGGGGATCCTGTGGGGTCTACAGATCCTGAGGGGATCTTGTGGGGTCCACAGATCAAGTGGGGTTAAGGACTTAACATCCCTTCTCCAATTAGGCGTGTAAAACACCCTTGCTGTGCAGTCTTGGCGTTTAACGCCAGATTGCTGCTTGTTTCTGGCGTTAAACGCCCAAATGTAGCCTATTTCTGGCGTTTAACGCCAGGCAGATGCTTGTTTCTGGCGTTAAACACCAGCTTGGTGCCTGTTTCTGACGTTAAACGCCAGACAGATGCTTGTTTTTGGCGTTTAAACGCCAGACTGCTCTCCTCCAGGGTGTGCTGTTTTCAATACTGTTTTTCATTCTGTTTTTGATTTTTCAGTAGTTTTTGTGACTTCACATAATCATCAACCTAATAAAATACGAAATAACAAAAACAAAATAAAATAGATATGATTAAATAACATTGGGTTTCCTCCCAACAAGCGCTTCTTTAATGTCAATAGCTTGACAGTGAGCTCTCATGGAGCCTCACAGATAATCAGAGCAAGGTTGAAACCTCCCAACACCAAACTTAGAGTTTGACTGTGGGGGCTTTGGTTGACTCTGCAGTGAGAGAAGCTTTTCATGCTTCCTCTCCATGGTTACAGAAAGAGAACCTTGAGTTTTAAATACAAGGTAGTCCTCATTCAGTTGAAGGACCAACTCTCCTCTGTCCACATCAATCACAGCTCTTGCTATGGCTAGGAAGGGTCTTCCAAGGATGATGGATTCATCCTCATCATTCCCAGTGTCTAGGATTATGAAATTAGCAGGGATGTAAAGGCCTTCAACCTTTACTAACACGTCCTCTACTTGTCCATAAGCCTGTTTTCTTGAGTTTTCTGCCATCTTTAATGAGATTCTGGCAGCTTGCACCTCAAAGATCCCAAGTTTCTCCATTACAGAGAGTGGCATTAAGTTTATTCCTGACCCCAGGTCACACAGAGCCTTCTCAAAGGTCATGGTGCCTATGGTACAGGGTATTAAGAATTTGCCAGGATCCTGTTTCTTTTGAGGCAATTTCTACCTATCCAATGCATTTAGTTCATTGGTGAGCAAGGGAGTTTCATCTTCCCAAGTCTCATTACCAAATAGCTTGGCATTTAGCTTCATGATTGCACCAAGGTATTTGACAACTTGCTCTTTAGTAATGTCTTCATCCTTTTCAAAGGAAGAATACTCATCAGAGCTCATGAAGGGTAAAAGGAGGTTCAATGGAATCTCTATGGTCTCTAGATGAGCCTCAGATTCCTTTGGTTCCTCAAAGGGATACTCCTTATTGGTCACTGAATGTCCCACGAGGTCTTCCTCACTAGGATTCACGTCCTCCTCTTCCTCTTTGGGTTCGGCCACACCATGTAAGGCTATGGCCTTGCACTCTCTTTTTGGATTTTCTTCTGTATTGCTTGGGAGAGTACTAGGAGGGATTTCAATGACTCTTTTACTCAGCTGGCCCACTTGTGCCTCCAAATTTCTAATGGAGGACCTTGTTTCATTCATGAAACTTACAGTGGCCTTAGATAGATCAGAGACTATATTTGCTAAGCTAGATGGATTCTGCTCAGAATTCTCTGTCTGTTGCTGAGTGGATGATGGGAAAGGCTTGCTATTGCTAAACCTGTTTCTTCCACCATTATTAAAGCCTTTTTGAGGCTTTTGTTGATCCTTCCATGAGAAATTTGGATGATTTCTCCATGAGGGATTATAGGTGTTTCCATAGGGTTCACCCATGTAATTCACCTCTGCTATTGCAGGGTTCTCAGGATCATAAGCTTCTTCTTCAGAAGATGCCTCTTTAGTACTGTTGGATGATTCCTTCAATCCATTCAGACTCTGAAAGATCATATTGACTTGTTGAGTCAATATTTTATTCTGGGCCAATATGGCATTTAGAGTATCAATTTCAAGAACTCCCTTCCTTTGAGGCGTCCCATTACTTACAGGATTCCTCTTAGAAGTGTACATGAACTGGTTATTAGCAACCATGTCAATGAGTTCTTGAGCTTCTGCAGGCGTTTTCTTTAGGTGAATGGATCCACCTACAGAATGGTCCAATGACATTTTAGATGATTCAGACAGACCATCATAGAATATATCCAGGATGGTCCATTCTAAAAGCATGTCAAAAGGACACTTCTTGGTCAGTTCCTTGTATCTCTCCCAAGCTTCATAGAGGGATTCACCTTCTTTCTGTCTGAAGGTTTGAACATCCACTCTAAGCTTACTAAGCTTTTGAGGAGGAAAGAACTTGGCTAAGAAAGCCGTGACCAGCTTATCCCAAGAGTTCAGGCTATCCTTAGGTTGAGAGTCCAACCATATTCTAGCTCTGTCTCTTACAGCAAACGGGAAAAGCATGAGCCTGTAGACCTCGGGATCAACCCCATTGGTCTTAAGAGTATCACAGATCTGCAAGAATTCAGTTAAGAACTGAAAGGGATCTTCAGATGGAAGTCCATAAAACTTGCAATTCTGTTGCATCAGAGAAACCAGTTGAGGTTTCAGCTCAAAATTGTTTGCTCCAATGGCAGGGATTGAGATGCTTCTTCCATGTAAATTGGAATTAGGTGCAGTAAAGTCACCAAGCATCTTCCTTGTATTGTTATTATTTTCGGCCATGTCTCCTTCTTTTTTGAAAATTTCTGTCAGATTTTCGCCAGAGAGTTGTGCTTTAGCTTCCCTTAGCTTCCTCTTCAGAGTTCTTTCAGGTTCGGGATCAGCTTCAACAAGAACGTCCTTATCCTTGTTCCTGCTCATATGAAAAAGAAGAGAATAGAAAATATGGAATCCTCTATGTCACACTATAGAGATTCCTTTATGTGAGTAGAAGAAGATATAAATAGAAGAAGGAGAATCCAAACACAAGGGTGAGGAGTAGGTTCGAATTCTTAGATGAAGAGGGGTGTTAGTAAATAAATAAATAAATAGAAGGAGGTGAGGGAGAAGAATTTTCGAAAATTAGATAAAATAAAATAAAAGTATTTTTGTTTTTTTTTAATTAGAATTAAAATTAAAAATTTGAAAATTAAGAAAGGAAAAATTAAACCAAATTAAATTAAATTTAAATAATTAGTTAATTTAAAAAGGAATTTTGAAAAAGATGAAGGTGATTTTTAAAAATTAGAGATAGAATTAGTTAGGTAGTTTTGAAAAAAAAGATAAGAATCAAACAAAAAGATAGGATTAGTTTGAAAAAGATTTGAAAATCAATTTTTGAAAAGATAAGAAGTTAGAAAAGATTTTGAAATTGATTTTGAAAAAGATATGACTGAAACTTAATTTGAAAAAGATTTGAAAAAGAAATTTGAAAAGATTTGAATTTTGAAATCAAAGTTGATTACTTGACTAACAAGAAACTAAAAAGATATGATTCTAGAGTTTAAAGATTGAACCTTTCTTATTAGGCAAGTAACAAACTTAAAAATTTTGAATCAATCACATTAATTGTTAGTAAAGATTTTGAAAATCAATCATAAAGTTTTCGAAAATATGAAGAAAAAATTGAAAAAGATTTTATTTTTGAAAAAGATTTGAAAAAGATAGAATTTTTAAATTGAAAATTTGATTTGACTCATAAGAAACAACTAAATTTTAAAAAGTTTTGAAAAAGTCAACTCAAATTTTTGAAAATTTATGAGTGAAAAAGGGAAATATATTTTTTTATTTTTCAATTTTAATAAAGAAAGAGAAAAACATCAAAAGGACTCAAGATATAAAAATTTTGGATCTAAACAAAGGAAACATGCAAGAACACTTTGAATGCAAAGATGAACACCAATAACACTTTGAAGATCATGATGAACATCAAGTATGTATTTTTGAAAAATTTTCAATAAAAGAAAACATGCAAGACACCAAACTTAGAAATTTTTAATATTCAGACACTAAGAAATTGAAAATGCATATGAAAAACAAGAAAAGACACAAAACAAGAAAATATGAAGATCAAACAAGAAGACTTGTCAAGAACAACTTGAAGATCATGAAGAACAAGAAAGAAACTCAATGCATGTGTTCTTCAAAAATTTAAGAAAAGTTAAAAGCATGCAATTGACACCAAACTTACAATTAGACACTAGACTCAAACAAGAAACATCAAATTATTTTTGATTTTATGATTTTGTAAATTTTTTTGGTTTTTTTTTTTGTATTATTTTCGAAAATAAGAAATAAAAAGCTTAAAAATAAAATAAAATTACCTAATCTGAGCAACAAGATGAACCGTCAGTTGTCCAAACTCGAACAATCCCCGACAACGGCGCCAAAAACTTGGTGCGCAGAAATCGTGACGGTTCATTCCCCGGCAACGGCGCCAAAAACTTGGTGCACAAAATTGCGATCATCAACAATGGCACCAAAGACTTGGTGCTCTCAAACGTGAATCACACTTTGTAACAACTTCACACAACTAACCAGCAAGTGCACTGGGTCGTCCAAGTAATAAACCTTACGTGAGTAAGGGTCGATCCCATGGAGATTGTCGGCTTCAAGCAAGCTATGGTCATCTTAAAAATCTTAGTCAGACAGATTCATATGGTTATGGATATCTGATAATTAAAATATGATTAAAATATAAATAAAACATAAATTAAAGATAGAGATACTTATGTAATTCATTGGTGAGAATTTCAGATAAGCGTATAGAGATGCGTTCGTTCCTCCTGAACCTATGCTTTCCTATTGTCTTCATCCAATCATTCATACTCCTTTCTATGGCAAGCTGTATGTTTGGCGTCACCGTTGTCAATGGCTACATCCTGTCCTCTCAGTGAAAATGGTCCAATGCGCTGTCACTGCATGGCTAATCATCGGTCGGTTCTCGATCATACTGGAATAGGATCCATTGATCCTTTTGCGTCTGTCACTACGCCCAGCACTCGCGAGTTTGAAGCTCGTCGTAGCCATCCCTTCCCAGATCCTACTCGGAATACCACAGACAAGGTTTAGACTTTTCGGATCTCAAAAATGGCCGTCCATGGATTCTAACTTTTTCCATGAAGACTCTGATTAAGGAATCCTAGAGATATTCACTCAATCTAAGGTAGAACGGAAGTGGTTGTTAGGCACGCATTCATAGGTTGGAAATGATGATGACTGTCACGATCATCACATTCATATTGAAGTGCGAATGAATATCTTAGAATTGGAATAAGCTTGAATTGAACAGAAAAACGATAGTACTTTGTATTAATTCACGAGGAACAGCAGAGCTCCACACCTTAATCTATGGTCTGTAGAAACTCTACCGTTGAAAATACATAAGAACAATGTCCAGGCATGGCCGAGTGGCCAGCCCCCGTAAAGGTCTAAGATAGCATAAAACTGATCAAAGATTGATCCGAAGATGTAAATACAATAGTAAAAAGTCCTATTTATACTAAACTAGTTACTAGGGTTTACAGAAATGAGTAAATGATGCAAAAATCCACTTCTGGGGCCCACTTGGTGTGTGCTTGGGCTGAGCATTGAGTTTTACACATGTAGAGGCTTCTCTTGGAGTTGAACGCCAGTTTGTAACCTGTTTCTGGCGTTTAACTCCACTTTGCAACCTGTTTCTGGCGTTTAACTCCAGAATGCAACATGGAACTGGCGTTGAACACCAGTTTGCATCATCTAAACTCGGGCAAAGTATGGACTATTATATATTGCTGGAAAGCCCTAGATGTCTACTTTCCAACGCAATTGAGAGCGTGCCATTTGGAGTTCTGTATCTCCAGAAAATTCCCTTTGACTGCAGGGAGGTCAGAATCCAACAGCATCTGCAGTCCTTCTTCAACCTCTGAATCTGATTTTTGCTCTAGTCCCTCAATTTCAGCCAGAAAATACCTGAAATCACAAAAAAATACACCAACTCATAGTAAAGTCCAGAAATATGATTTTTATTTAAAAACTAATAAAAATATACTAAAAACTAACTAAATCATACTAAAAACTATGTAAAAACAATGCCAAAAAACGTATAAATTATCCGCTCGTCACACGCCTCACATCATTGGGAAGGAGCAGTTTCTTCTCAATGTTTAGATTCTTCTTCTGGAAGTCAGAGAAGCAGAGCTCACAGTAGAGGTTTGGGAATTTGATTGGGTCAGTGGGTGGCAGCAGCTGATTTTCCTTATCCTTTTCATTCAGGGGATTCTTAGCATAGTTTGCATAAGGTGAAGCGGTAGAGGTCTTAGAGCGCTTTCTCTTTTTGGAAGTAGTGGCTATAGCTTTTCCTTTGTCTGACATCCTGAAAAATAGAGATGTTACAATATAAGCAGATAGCCAAATAGATATAAAGCACTCAAAGCAAAGCATATTCATGAAGTGAATAAAGAAAAGAGATTTCTCGGAATGTAAGCAACAGACTTCAAAACAAGAATTCAAACCACATTTGCACATGACTTGTTTACTAAGCCTAGGAAACACCATATCCAAAATAATGATCAAAAGAGTTAAGTTGAAAACCAAAAGAAGTTAGTTGGTTAAACAAGTTAGAGTTAGAAATTAGTTAAAAATCAGTGATATGGTGGTTACCGGCTCAATTCAAAAGGAATGCACAAAATAGGAATGTAAGCACACTCACAATCATGAAATGCATCAAGTCATTGATGATGAAATATAATATAGCCAGAAAACAACTAATGAAAAAAAATAAGTCATCAGTCAATGCAAAGATCACCAGAGTTAAATGAATTTGTGTTGGTGAAGTCAAATCATTAAAGAGTGAATCAATCAAGAAGCATTCAACACCAAATTTAATGATGCATAAAAGTTACAAGTTGAGAAAAGAGTGGAAAACCTTATGGTCTATGTGGTTTAATACAATTTATACATGAATAAAGTGAAGCAATTCAGCCATATAGATTAAAAATTTTCAAACTTGTGTGTTTATGCAAAAGAGGCATGAAATCTTAAAAGAGTTACAAGTGATGGCCAGTCTAAAAATTCATTCAAACAATTCAATGCTTATAAGCAAATCACCATGAATAAAAAGCAAAGAATGTGATAAGCATGACCAAAACTTGTTCTTGAGGAATTTCCAAACCATTTAGCTAACAAGTTTTTATTGACACAGAAATCGTCAAATAGAAGTTTGTTGCATCAATCAAAACATTGTTATTTCATGGAACATGGTTAGGAAATATCCGGCAGCATTTTAGTAGCAAATTGGCTATTTCCCAAATTCAAACAAGCAAGTCTAATCCATATGAATTCATTGAATATCAAAGACACAAAGATTATGTATGAGTTCATATGAATTGAACAAATGAGCCAATATTTTAGCAGTAGTTCATTAGAAAACAATTTAAACTAGACCAACATGCTACAAAAGCCTTATTTCCTTACACAATGCACAGAGAAATTGGCTTCAGCACAGCACCAAAACAGCATCAAGAATAAAGTAAAATAGGAATTCAGCAACAACAAGGGTCTTGAAACAAGAATAAAATGGAAAAATAAAGTGGAGCAGTTGATAATTCAATTTGTATTTGAGAAAAACAAAATCACCCCATCAACAATGAACCATTCAATAAGCAAGTAATCTGAATTCCAACACTTCAAGCACAAAGCAGTATTAAAACAGTATGCAGCAGCATTAGGCAAGCCAAATATACAGCACAAGAAAAGCAATGAAACAGAGCAATTGCACACAGCATCAAAATTTCAAACAAGCCTAAATCCACTACTCAGCCCAAATTCGCTAACCACCTAATTACACTAAACTAACTAACTAATCTAACTATACAAGCTAAACAGAGTAATCTAAACAAAATTAATTAAACAAAATTAAAATTGAAATGAGAAAAGAAAGGAACCTGGAAGCAGGAGAGTTGGAAGGTGGAACAGAGGACGAAAAAAGAGGGCGGAAAAGGGTAAACCGGCCAGAGCACAGTGGCCTGGGGGCACAGTGGAACGTGCGCCGGTGACAATGGAGGTTGTGGCGGTGGAAGGCGGCGATGGGGCAAAGGCGAAGTGGGACAGAGAAGAAAAGATTGAGTGAGAGAGAGAAAGAGAGAGAGAGAACGAGGAAGAGAGGGGGAAAGGCGGCGACGGTGGCGGTGGCATGCTCCGGAATGCTCGCCGGAGGATGGATGGTTATGGAGAGGATGGTGGTGGTTATCGGTGAAAAGGAGAGGGAGAGACGTTAGAGCAAGGGAGAAGAGGTTGCTATGCAAATGCGCTAGGGCTTCCCGTCCCTAGGGTAAGTAAAAATTTGAATCCATGCGTGCGCGCACCGTGCGCGGCTGCGTGGATGAGAGAATAGGGAAGTGGCACGGAGGCGTCATATGCGCTCGCGCGTAGATGGGAAAATTGGGAATCGGCACGGACGCGTACGGTACGCATCCGCGCGGGAGTGCTGGGCCAGAGGTACAAAAGAGGCCCAGAGTTGGCACAACTCTCAGGTCCTTTGGCTTGGCTGATGCTAAAACGCATCGACGCGCGTGCGCACTGTGCTCGTTCGCATGGATGGCTTGAGCTTATGGAATGGGCGCGGAGGCGCCAGATGCGCCAACGCGTGGGTAAGGAAACAGGAAGGTGCGCGGACGCATACAGCGTGCGTCCGCATGGGTTGAGGCACAAAGTTGGCCCAAAAGTGGCACAACTCTCTGGTCCTTGGCCCATAGTTCTTAAACACCTAGCTAGCGCGCGCGCGTACTGTGCGCTTGCGCGTGGCTGTTCAAAAAAATTTTTTTTATGAGCATAAAAAAGAACTCAATATCCTCCTAACCTCCTCTAAGACTCTAAAACCAGCTAAGATGCAAAATTAAGCACATTTTGAAATATTGGGGATTTTTCAAACAAATTGAGGAAACTTGCAATCCAAGAAAAAACTCAAATTCAAAGAATCACCCTAATTAAAGCATATAACGTATAAACACCTTAGCAAGCAAAGCAAAATGTACTAAGAAGTAAAGAATTTATATACAATGGAACTCGATTCATTCATTCATTATATCAACAAGAGAATGGAAAGAGTTTACCATGGTGGGGTGTCTCCCACCAAGCACTTTTAGTTTAAGTCCTTAAGTTGGACAATTGGGAGGCTTCTTGTCAAGGTGGCTTATGCTTGTATCCATCCTTGAACCTCGAAGAGTGCTTGTCCTTCAATTGGTTGTCAGATGTTCCAACCTTCTTCACCAAGCTTTGGTGAGGTTCTCTCCAAAATATGAGCTCCCAAAATTGGTTGCTATGATGTGATCCAGGATCCCATACTTTGTCTTCGCACCCATCTTCTAGTTGATCGACTTGATTCCGTCCGGATGACGAGAAAGCAGAATTCTCTTAAAAATACCAAATTATCCTCCTAGACCCATTTAATTGAGCATTACACCAATCCATGCTCTTCAATTTTGAGCTTCCAACCATAATGAGTCTAGATTTAGAACGCCAACCACTAAACATCCTCCTCTTTCACTTAATTCCACAAAGCGCCCTAAGTTGGCCATCCGTCTCAAGCAAATCAAACTCAAGTGGGATAATAAAGCTGAGAGTTAGAAGTTTTACCCACTCAAGCAAAGGATTGGATGGCGAACTAGGTGGAAGAGTTCCCAAAGATCTTGATAAAGCATGCTCTACTCCCGTCCATCCTCTTCTAGAGGTTTCCACCACTTGGCAAGGTTTTTCAAGTTTCTCCTCTTGCCAAGCTTCCTCAAGTTCACATTCTTCTTTAACAATTTTTTCTATCTCTTCCCCATCACTCTTATCATAGATAGGAGGTCTATTGAAGTCTACCTCATCATCAAATCTAAGCATTTTGGGGAAGGACTCTTCAAACTCGAAAGGATCATATGTTGCTGCGGGATCATCATAGATGGGAGGGCTTGTTGCTTGAAATACTTCTTCCAGTTCTTCACTTACAATAGGTCTTGGAGGTTGCACATCTTCCTCAACCTTGCTTTCTAGTCCACTGGGAAAGGGCTCAAAAAGATCGTCAAGGGAATTGGTCAATGTGGGCAAAAAATCACTAGTGATGGAATCCACTTCCTGATCAATTTCCTTCAACTCTCCGTTTACTTTCGCAACTTTACTCTCCTCTTTAACATCTCTTCCATACTCTGTGGAGGAGGACTCTTCAACTTGATATTCCCTTATCTGCTTAACATATCCTAGACATCCACCCACTACTTGCTTTTGTTTGCTAATCTCTACCTTCTCCTCTTGTTGCACTTCTTGCTTCAACTCTTCTTCCTCACCATGGAGCTTCAAGTTCATTCCCTCACTAAGCTCCTTGATTGTTTCTCCACATTTAACAATGGGGTTACTTATGGTGCATGAGCTTAGGTGGGATGTTAGGTGAATCACGGCTTCTACCATGCTAGCTATCCTTGCTCTTAGCTCCTTGATGAGCGGATAATTTATACGCTTTTTGGCATTGTTTTTACATAGTTTTCAATATGATTTAGTTAGTTTTTAGTATATTTTTATTAGTTTTTAATTAAAAATCACATTTCTAGACTTTACTATGAGTTTGTGTGTTTTTCTGTGATTTCAGGTATTTTCTGGCTGAAATTGAGGGACCTGAGCAAAAATCAGATTCAGAGATTGAAGAAGGAGTGCAGATGCTATTGGATTCTGACCTCCCTGCACTACAAAAGTGGATTTTCTGGAGCTACAGAACTCCAAATGGCGCGCTTCCAATTGCGTTGGAAAGTAGACATCCAGGGCTTTCCAGCAATATATAATATTCCATACTTTGCCTGAGTTTAGATGACGCAAACTGGCGTTGAACGCCAGTTCCATGTTGCAGTCTGGCGTTCAGCGCCAGAAACAAGTTGTAAAGTGGAGTTCAACGCCAGAAACACGTTACAAACTGGCGTTCAACTCCAAAAATGACCTCTCCATGTGAAAGCTTCATGCTCAGCCCAAGCACACACCAAGTGGGCCCCAGAAGTAGATTTCTACATCAATTACTTATTTCTGTAAACCCTAGTAACTAGTTTAGTATGAATAGGACTTTTTACTATTGTATTTACATCTTCAGATCAGATCTTTGATTAGTTTTATGCTATCTTAGACTTTTATGGGGGCTGGCCATTCGGCCATGCCTGGACCATTATCACTTATGTATTTTCAAACGGTAGAGTTTCTACACTCCATAGATTAAGGTGTGGAGCTCTGCTGTTCCCCATGGATGGCCATTCTTGAGATCTGGAAAGTCTAAACCTTGTCTGTGGTATTCCGAGTAGGATCCGGGAAGGGATGGCTGTGACGAACTTCAAACTCGCAAGTACTGAGCGTAGTGACAGATGCAAAAGGAGGGTGAATCCTATTCCAGTATGATCGGGAACCTCCAGATGATTAGCCATGCAGTGACAGCGCATTGGACCATTTTCACAGAGAGGATGGGAAGTAGCCATTGACAACGGTGATGCCCTACACAAAGCTTGCCATGAAAAGGAGTAGGATTGATTGGATGAAGACAGCAGGAAAACAGAGGTTCAGAGGAACGAAAGCATCTCTATACGCTTATCTGAAATTCTCACCAATGAATTACATAAGTACCACTATCCTATTTTATATTTTATTTATCTTTTACTTATCAATTGATAAAATCAGTTGAATCCGCCTGACTGAGATTTACAAGGTGACCATAGCTTGCTTCAAGCCGACAATCAGACCCTTACTCACGTAAGGTTTATTACTTGGACGACCCAGTGCTCTTGCTGGTTAGTTGTACGAAGTTGTGAAACAGAATTAAGAACATGAACGTGCGTAAGTAGTTTTTAGTGCCGTTACCAAGGAAGTAAAGATCACGATTTCGCACACCAAATTTTTGGCGCCGTTGCCGGGGATTGTTCGAGTTTGGACAACTGACGGTTCATCTTGTTGCTCAGATTAGGTAATTTTATTTTAATTTTAAGCTTTTTATTTCTTATTTTCGAAAAATACAAAAATTTTTTCTTCTTTTTCGTTTTTCCTAATTAAATTTTGAAAATCCAAAAAAAAATATATAAAATCATAAAAATAAAAAAATATTTTGTGTTTCTTGGTTGAGTCTTGAGTCAATTTTTAAGTTTGGTGCCAATTGCATTTTTTTTTCTAAAAATTTATGCATTTTTCGAAAATTCATGCATTCATAGTGTTCTTCATGATCTTCAAGTTGTTCTTGGTAAGTCTTCTTGTTTGATCTTTAAAAATTTCTTGTTTTGTGTCTTTTGTTGTTTTTCATATGCAATTTCAATTTGTTAATGTCTATACATGAAAAATCTTTAAGTTTGGTGTCTTGCATGTTTTCTTTTCTTGAAAATTTTTCAAAAAAATAAGTTCTTGGTGTTCATCTTGACATTCAAAGTGTTCTTGGTGTTCATCTTGAAACTCATAGTATTCTTGCATGCATCTTTTATTTTAATCCAAAATTTTTATGTTTTGCATCAATTTTATGTTTTTCTCTCTCTTCATTAAAAATTCGAAAATCAAAAAATTATCTTTCCCTTATTTCACTCATAATTTTCGAAAAATTTGATTTGATTTAGTCAAAAGTTTTTAAAATTTAGTTGTTTCTTATGAGTCAAATCAAATTTTCAATTTGAAAATCCTATCTTTTTCAAAATCTTTTTCAAAAATCAAATCTTTTTCAATTTTTCTTATTTATTTTCAAAAATTATAAAAATATTTTTCAAAAATCTTTTTCTTAATTCTATCTCATAATTTTCGAAAATATTACTAACAATTAATGTGATTGATTCAAAAATGTAAAGTTTGTTACTTGCCTAATAAGAAAGGTTCAATCTTTAAATTTTACAATTTTAAAATCAAATCTTTTTGTTTTTTGTTAGTCAAGTAATCAACTTTAATTTTCAAAATCAAATCTTTTTAAATTTCTTTTTCAAACCTTTTTCAAAATAATTTTCAATCATATCTTTTTCGAAATCAAATTTAAAATCTTTTCTAACTTCTTTTCTAACTTCCTATCTTTTCAAAATTTGACTTTTAAATCTTTTTCAATAAATCTTATCTTTTTGTTTCAATCACATCTTTTTCAAATTTCAATCTTATCTTTCCAAAATTTGATTTTCAAAATCTCTTAACCACTTAACTTTTTGTTTGATTCTTATCTTTTTCAAAACTGCCCAACTAACTTTCTACCTTTAATTTTCGAAAATCCCTCCTTTTTTTTCAAAATTCCTTTTTAATTAACTAATTATTTTAAATTTTAATTTTTAATTTAATTTCAAACTTTGATTTTTGAAATTTAACTTTAATTTTTAATTTTTATTTTAATCAATTTTCGAAATTCTCTCACCTCTCATCTCCTTCTATTTATTTATTCATATACTAACACTTCTCTTCCACCCAAAAATTCGAACCCCATCCTCCTCTAAGTTCGAATTCCTCTCTTTTTCATTCTTTTTCTTCTTTTCTTCTACTCACACAAGGAAACCTCTATACTGTGGTAAAAAGGATCCCTATTATTATTTTCTGTTCCCTTCTTTTTTATATGAGCAGGAGCAAGGACAAGAACATTCTTGTTGAAGCAGATCCTGAACCTAAAAGGACTCTGAAAAGGAAACTAAGAGAAGCTAAAATACAACAATCCAGAGACAACCTTACAGAAATTTTCGAAAAAAAAGAGGAGATGGCAGCCAAAAATAATAATAATGCAAGGAAGATGCTTGGTGACTTTACTGCACCTAATTCCAATCTACATGGAAGAAGCATCTCAATCCCTGCCATTGGAGCAAACAATTTTGAGCTTAAACCTCAATTAGTTTCTCTAATGCAACAGAACTGCAAATTTCATGGACTTCCATCTGAAGATCCTTTTCAGTTCTTGACTAAATTCTTGCAAATCTGTGATACTGTTAAGACCAATGGGGTTGATCCCGAAGTCTACAGGCTTATGCTTTTCCCGTTTGCTGTAAGAGACAGAGCTAGAGTATGGTTGGACTCTCAACCCAAAGATAGCCTGAACTCTTGGGATAAGCTGGTCACAGCTTTCTTAGCCAAGTTTTTTCCTCCTCAAAAGCTTACTAAGCTTAGAGTGGATGTCCAAACCTTCAGACAGAAAGAAGGTGAATCCCTCTATGAAGCTTGGGAGAGATACAAGCAACTGACCAAAAAGTGTCTTTCTGACATGCTTTCAAAATGGACCATCCTAGATATATTCTATGATGGTCTGTCTGAACTATCAAAGATGTCATTGGACCATTCTGCAGGTGGATCCATTCACCTAAAGAAAACGCCTGCAGAAGCTCAAGAACTCATTGACATGGTTGCAAATAACTAGTTCATGTATACTTCTGAAAGGAATCCTGTGAGTAATGGGACGCCTATGAAGAAGGGAGTTCTTGAAATTGATACTCTGAATGCCATATTGGCTCAGAACAAAATATTGACTCAGCAAGTCAATATGATTTCCCAGAGTCTGAATGGATTGAAGGAATCATCCAACAGTACTAAAGAGGCATCTTCTGAAGAAGAAGCTTATGTTCCTGAGAACCCTGCAATAGCAGAGGTAAATTATATGGGTGAACCTTATGGAAACACCTATAACCCCTCATGGAGAAATCACCCAAATTTCTCATGGAAGGATCAACAAAAGCCTCAACAAGGCTTTACTAATGGTGGAAGAAACAGGTTTAACAATAGTAAACCTTTTCCATCATCCACTCAGCAACAGACAGAGAATTCTGAGCAGAATCCATCTAGCTTGGCAAACATAGTCTCTGATCTATCTAAAGCCACTCTGAGTTTCATGAATGAAACAAGGTCCTCTATTAGAAATTTGGAGGCACAAGTGGGCCAGCTGAGTAAGAAAATCACTGAAACCCCTCCTAGTATTCTCCCAAGCAATACAGAAGAAAATCCAAAAGGAGAGTGCAAGGCCATTGAATTGATCATCATGGCCGAACCTACAAGGGAGGGAGAGTACGTGAACCCCAGTGAGAAAGACCTCCTAGGACGTCCAGTGATCAACAAGGAGTTTCCCTTTGAGGAACCAAAGGAATCTGAGGCTCATCTAGAGACCATAGAATTCCATTGAACCTCCTTATGCCCTTCATGAGCTCTGATGAGTATTCTTCTTCTGAAGAGAATGAAGATGTTACTGAAGAGCAAGTTGCCAAGTACCTTGGTGCAATCATGAAGCTGAATGCCAAATTATTTGGTAATGAGACTTGGGAAGATGAACCTCCCTTGCTCATCAATGAACTGAGTGATCTGGATCAACTGACAGTACCTCAGAAGAAACAGGATCCTGGAAAGTTCCTAATACCTTGTACCATAGGCACCATGACCTTTGAGAAGGCTGTATGCGACCTTGGGTCAGGGATAAACCTCATGCCACTCTCTGTAATGGAGAAACTGGGAATCTTTGAGGTACAGGCTGCCAAAATCTCATTAGAGATGGCAGACAACTCCAGAAAATAGGCTTATAGACAAGTAGAGGACGTGCTAGTAAAGGTTGCAGGCCTTTACATCCCTGCTGATTTCATAATCCTAGATATTGGGAAGGATGAGGATGAATGCATCATCCTTAGAAGACCTTTCCTAGCCACAGCAGGAGCTGTGATAGATGTTAACAGAGGAGAATTAGTCCTTCAATTGAATGGGGACTACCTTGTGTTTAAAGCCCAAGGCTATCCTTTTGTAACAATGGAGAGGAAGCATGAAAAGCTTCTCTCAGTACAGAGTCAACCAAAGCCCCCACAATCAAACTCTAAGTTTGGTGTTGGGAGGCCTCAGCCAAACTCTAAGTTTGGTGTTGAATCCTCATATCCAAACTCTAAGTTTGGTGTTGGGAATCTATAAAATTGACCTGATCACCTGTGTGGCTCCTTGAGAGCCCACTGTCAAGCTATTGACATTAAAAAAGCGCTTGTTGGGAGGCAACCCAATTTTTATTTATTTAATTCTATTTTTATTTTTATTGTTCTTTTATGTTTTATTAGGTTCATGATCATGTGGAGTCATAAAATAAATACAAAAATTAAAAACAGAATCAAAAATAGCAGAAGAAAGATCACACCCTGGAGGAAGGACTTACTGGCGTTTAAACGCCAGTAAGGAGCATCTGGCTGGCGTTCAACGCCAAACGCCAGAAACAAGCAACATCCTGGCGTTTAAATGCCAGGAATACACCCTGAGAAGAGCTGGCGCTGAACGCCAGAAACAAGCATGAAGATGGCGTTCAACGCTAGAAACATGCTGCACATGGGCGTTGAACGCCCAGAACAAGCATCACTTCAGCGTTTAAATGCCAGAAATGCATGCAAAGGCATTTTACATGCCTAATTGGTGCAGGGATGTAAATCCTTGACACCTCAGGATCTGTGGACCCCACAGGATCCCTACATACCTCTACTCACCTTCCCTCCTCATAATCCTATATCACCTTTTCCCAAGAACCCTTCACCAATCACCTCAATCTCTCTTCCCCATCACCTCTTCACCACTCACATCCATTTCTTCTTCTTCTCATCCTTTCTTTCTTCTTTTGCTCAAGGACGAGCAACCATTTTAAGTTTGGTGTGGAAAAAGTATTGCTTTTTTTCATAACCACTAATGCCTCAAAGGAATCACTTCCCTCCATAAAACTATTGGGAGCAAATCAACACCTCCCTAGGAGAATTAAGTTCCAACATGGGACAACTAAGGGTGGAACATCAAGAGCACTCCATCATCCTCCATGAAATTAGAGAAGATCAAAAAGCAATGAGGGAGGAGCAACAAAGACAAGGAAGAGACATAGAAGAGCTCAAGGACATCATTGGTTCCTCAAGAAGAAAACGCCACCATCACTAAGGTGGACTCATTCCTTGTTCTTGAATTTTCTGTTTTTCGTCTTTTATGTTAAATGTTTATTTATGTTTGTGTCTTATTACATGATCATTAGTATCTAAGTGTCTATGCCTTAAAGTGGTGAATATGAATCCATCACCTCTCTTAAATGAAAAATGTTTTAAAAATAAAAGAACAAGAAGTACATGGTTTCGAATTCATCCTTGAAACTAGTTTAATTATTTTGATGTGGTGACAATACTTTTTGTTTTCTGAATGAATGCTTGAACAGTGCATATGTCTTTTGAATTTGATGTTTAAGAATGTTAAATATGTTGGCTCTTGAAAGAATGATGAAAACGTGACATGTTATTTGATAATCTGAAAAATCATAAAAATGATTCTTGAAGCAAGAAAAAGCAGTGAATACAAAGCTTGCAGAAAAAAAAATAATAGCAAAAAAAAAAGAGAAAAAGAACAAGCAAGCAGAAAAAGCCAAAAGCTCTTAAAACCAAAAGGTAAGAGCAAAAAGCCAGTAGCCCTTAAAACCAAAAGGCAAGGGTAAATAAAAAGTATCCAAGGCTTTGAGCAACAGTGGATAGGAGGGCCTAAAGGAATAAAATCCTGGCCTAAGTGGCTAAACTAAGCTGTCCCTAACCATGTGCTTGTGGCGTGAAGGTGTCAAGTGAAAACTTGAGACTGAGCGGTTAAAGTCAAGGTCCAAAGCAAAAACAGAGTGTGCTTAAGAACCCTGGACACCTCTAATTGGGGACTTTAGCAAAGCTGAGTCACAATCTAAAAAGGTTCACCCAGTTATGTGTCTGTGGCATTTATGTATCCGGTGGTAATACTGGAAAACAAAGTGCTTAGGGCCACGGCCAAGACTCATAAAGTAGCTGTGTTCAAGAATCAACATACTGAACTAGGAGAATCAATAATACTATCTGAACTCTGAGTTCCTATAGATGCTAATCATTCTGAACTTCAATGGATAAAGTGAGATGCCAAAACTATTCAAGAGGCAAAAAGCTACAAGTCCCACTCATCTGATTGGAGCTATGTTTCATTGATAGTTTGGAATTCATAGTATATTCTCTTCTTTTTATCCTATTTGATTTTTGGTTGCTTGGAGACAAGCAACAATTTAAGTTTGGTGTTGTGATGAGCGGATAATTTATACGCTTTTTGGCATTATTTTTACATAGTTTTCAATATGATTTAGTTAGTTTTTAGTATATTTTTATTAGTTTTTAATTAAAAATCACATTTCTAGACTTTACTATGAGTTTGTGTACTTTTCTATGATTTCAGGTATTTTCTAGCTGAAATTGAGGGATCTGAGCAAAAATCAGATTCAGAGATTGAAGAAGAACTGCAGATGTTGTTGGATTCTGACCTCCCTTCACTCAAAGTGGTTTTTCTGGAGCTACAGAACTCCAAATGGCGCACTTCCAATTGCGTTGGAAAGTAGACATCCAGGGCTTTCCGGAAATATATAATAGTCTATACTATGCTTGAATTTAGACGATGCAAACTGGCGTTGAACGCCAGTTCTATGTTGCAGTCTGGCGTTCAGCGCCAGAAACAAGTTGCAAAGTGGAGTTCAACGCCAGAAACACATTACAAACTGGCATTCAACTCCAAAAATGACATCTCCACGTGAAAGCTTCATGCTCAGCCCAATCACACACTAAGTGGGCCCCGGAAGTGGATTTCTACATCAATTACTTATTTCTGTAAACCCTAGTAACTAGTTTAGTATAAATAGGACTTTTTACTATTGTATTTACATCTTCGGATCAGATCTTTGATTAGTTTTATGCTATCTTAGACTTTTATGGGGGCTGGCCATTCGGCCATGCCTGGACCATTATCATTTATGTATTTTCAAACGGTAGAGTTTCTACACTCCATAGATTAAGGTGTGGAGCTCTGCTGTTCCTCATGAATTAATACAAAGTACTACTATTTTTCTATTCAATTCAACTTATTCTGCTTCTAAGATATTCATTCACACTTCAACATGAATATGATGATCGTGACACTCATCATCATTCCCTATGAACGTGTGCCTGACAACCACTTTCGTTCTATCTTCGATTGAATGAGTATCTCTTGGATTTCTTAATCAGAATCTTCGTGGTATAAGTTAGAATCCATGGATGGCCATTCTTGAGATCCGAAAAGTCTAAACCTTGTCTGTGGTATTTCGAGTAGGATCTTGGAAGGGATGACTGTGACGAACTTCAAACTCGTGAGTACTGGGCGTAGTGACAGATGCAAAAGGAGGGTGAATCCTATTCCTGTATGATCGGGAACCTCCAGATGATTAGCCATGCAGTGACAGCGCATTGGACCATTTTCACAGAGAGGATGGGAAGTAGCAATTGACAACGGTGATGCCCTACACAAAGCTTGCCATGGAAAGGAGTAGGATTGATTGGATGAAGACAGCAGGAAAGCAGAGGTTCAGAGGAACGAAAGCATCTCTATACGCTTATCTGAAATTCTCACCAATGAATTACATAAGTACCACTATCCTATTTTATATTTTATTTATCTTTTACTTATCAATCCATAAAATCAGTTGAATTCGCCTGACTGAGATTTACAAGGTGACCATAGCTTGCTTCATGCCGACAATCTCCATGGGATCGACCCTTACCCACGTAAGGTTTATTACTTGGACGACCCAGTGCACTTGCTGGTTAGTTGTACGAAGTTGTGAAACAGAATTAAGAACATGAACGTGCGTATGTAGTTTTTAGCACCGTTACCAAGGAAGTAAAGATCACGATTTCGCACACCGCTCCTTAAACTTAGTTTCATCCTCATCTTGTCTCCTTAAGATACGAGATTCAAGGTGTCTCAGTTCTAATATGAAGGTTTCATCGGGAGGTGGTGGTGGAAGATAGGGTTCAGTGTTTGAGGGAAGATTGTTGATGTTGGAAGGTGGTTCATATTGGTGGAATTCTTGAGGTGGTGTATGTGGAATTTGTGGTTCTTGGGAGTATTGGTATTGGAGTGTTGGTTGGTCTAGATGTGGTTCATACGGTGGTTGATATGGTAGGTATTGGTTATGGTCATATAGAGTTGAATGGTGGTGTGAGGCATGTGAGTATGGTGTATGGCTATATTGAGGAATGGGATTATATACATATGATGATTGTGGTTGACAACCACAATGGGGATCATCACACACACTGGCTTGATACACATTAGGATCAGGATTATACTCATAAGAGTTCGGAGGAGGTTGTTGCCATGAAGGTTGTTCATAAGTTTGGGGTTCCTCCTATCCTTGATTTCCAAATACTTGATTTATATCCTCATTAGAGCTTTCATTTCCTACAACATAGTTTGAACTACACTCATTGCCAAAAGGATGAGAATTCATAGTGAAAGAGAAAATAAAAACAAAGATTAATAAGAAACAAAGAAAAATAAAATCCTAAACTAGCAAAAATGATCAAATAAACCAAAATTCAAGCTATTCACAATATATACAATAGCCAATAACATAGCACCATTGTGTTCCCCGGTAACGGCGCCATTTTGATTGATGAATATTATCGTGTTGGTATAGAATTTCACACAAAATGAATGAATTCTCATTGCAAGTATAGTTCTATACCAACAAACAATCCCCCAATCAAAAATTTGTGGTTTTGTGTCACGAATAACGAACCCCAATGAAAAATTACCGAAGTATTTGGACTCCGGGTCGTCTCCCTAGGAAACAATAGGATGCTCAATTATTGGCTATAAAAGGGTAAGGGGGTTTTTGGTTCATAAGAGGGCGAGAAAAGTAAATTAGGCAAGTAATTAAAGAAAACGAGATAAAGAACTCTTGGCTAGGACTTAGGTAATTGAGATCACCATCCTTGTCAACAACCAAATATTGATAATCATGAGAGGCCAACCTATTAAGTCTACTTCCCAAAAGCTTTAAGTACGTAACATCTACTCTTAAGCTTTGAAGTACGTCAAATAGGTTTGATCACATAAACCCGTAAGTCCCAACCTACCTACTAATTAACTTAGTAGTGGGTTGGCGTCAATGGGTATCAAATTGATCACCAAGGGTTCTCAATTTACCAAATTCATTATACTCAATAACTCAAGTTTACCCAATTTCCTTAGTTTAGGCCAAGAGTTGACAAAACTACTTGATAAACCACTATTTTATGGTTTATCTTGTACTCAATTGAGTGGTTTTTATTAACTCTTTACCCACTTATTCATACTATTTGCATGGTTTTATATTTCCTTCCTAATTATGTGTTTTGATTGAAAACATGCTTCTTTGATCTTATATTTGCTCATTATTAATCCTCTCTTATTACCATTAGATGCCTTGATATGTGTGTTAAGTGTTTTCAGAGATTATAGGGCAGGAATGGCTTAGAGGATGGAAAGAAAGCATGCAAAAGTGGAAGAAATACAAGAAGTTGGAGAAATTGCTAAGCTCTCCAGCCTGACCTCTTCGCACTCAAACGGCTATAACTTTAGCTACAGAGGTCCAAATGACGCGGTTCTAGTTGCGTTGGAAAGCTAACATTCGGGGCTTTGATTTGATATATAATATGCTATGGTTCCTCTGATGCTAGGTGACGCGACCACGTGATCCATGCGGCCACATCGCAGTGACAGAAATCAGCGTGTTTGAATTCTTCTCCAGCGATTTCCTGGCTGTTTTTGACCCAGTTTGCGACCCAGAAAACACAGATTAGAGGCTATAAAGTGGGGGATTACATCCATTCATGGGGAGGCTCTCATAATTCACTTCTCATGATTTAGATTAGTTTTGAGAGAGGTTCTCTCCTCTCTCTCTTAGGATTTAGGACTTCTCTTAGTTTTAAGAGTGACTCTCGATCCCAGGTTTAATGTTCCTTTCTATTTAATTTTGTTTCTATTATTATTCACCTTAGTACTTTAATTGATATTTATCTTTTGAGTAATTGGCTTATGGCATTCATGTTATGATTTTCTTTGAGTTAATATTATTTGAAGTATTTCAGTTATTATTGCCTTCTTTTATTTACATGATTATTGCTTCCCATCTGAAGGCATTTTTATTCCAGTGGATTTACTTTTTCCCTTTTGGTTTTGGTTAAGAAATCAGTAACTCAGGAGTTATCCAACTCAACAGCATAATTGATAATTGTTATCTTACCAATTGAATTGAACTTCAATAATCCCAATCTTTTCTTAGGAATTAACTAGGATTTGAAGATCAAACTAATTAGTCACTTGACCTTCCTCTGCTTTAAGTAAGGGTTAACTAAGTGAAATTAAGATTCAATTTTCATTATTATTGATAAGGATAACTTGGTCTGGACTTCCAATTTCTAATACCTTGCCAAGAGTTTATGTTTATTGTTATTACTTTATTCCCTCTGCCATTGCTTTTCTAACTTTTTACCTTGATCCAAAAACCCCAAAACATACCTTTGCATAACCAATAATAAGAACATACTTCCCTGCAATTCCTTGAGAAGACGACTCGAGGTTTAAATACTCAGTTATCAATTTTAAAGGGGTTTGTTACTTATGACAACCAAAACTTTTGTAAGAAAGGTTGATTGCTTGGTTTAGTAACTATACTTACAACGAGAGTTTACTATAACCTTTAAACCATCAATCTTCAGTTCTTCAAAAATGGCGCCGTTGCCGGGGAATTGCAAACGTGTGCCTTATTATTGGTTATTGTAAATATTTTTTTGATTTTTGCTTTTTTATTTGTTTTTATTTTTATTTTTATTTTTTCTTTTCCATAAATTAAGAGGTTATTTGTTTTTATTTAGTTATTAAAATTTTTTTTCAAAAATTTGTTCTTAGTGTTCATCTTGATCTTCAATCTGTTCTTCACGTTCATCTTGACCTTCAAGCTGTTCTTAGTTGTTTTCTTCGTTTTGATCTAAAAATTTGAAATTTGGTGTCATTTTATTGTTTTTCTCTTTCCTCATTAAATTCAAAAATATTTTTAATTAATTTTTTCGAAAAAAAAATTCAGATTTTTATTTTTAAAATTTTTATCTTATCTTATCTTATTTCAAAAATCAAATTTCAAAATTCAAATTTAAAAATTTTCAAAATTTAATTTTAAAAATTTTAAAAATTTCAAATTTCAAATTTCAAAATTTAATTTTTAAATTCAAAATTTAAATAACCTTTTAATTTAAATTTATTTTTATTTTCATTTTTAATTTTTATTTACTACTATGAACTCTCACCCCTTTGGCTATGAGTCTGGTTACAATTATGTTGCAGGAAGAAGAAATTACAATGAGAATAGGCATCAAGGTTGGAAAAAATCAAAGATGGGAGGAGCCACAAGGATTTGATCAACCCTTATGGCAACTACCACCTCCAATGGACTATCAAAAACCACCACCATATGCCTATGAACCCTTTCCTCAACACAACTTTGAACCACCACACTCACAAGCCAACTACCGCCATTCACCTCCATATGACCCTAACCCACATCCACCATACCAACCACCCTATGAACCGAATGAGCCATACATAGATCTACCCCAACCTCCATTGGATAACAATACACTCATCTCTAACATCATTGGTCTCACCTCTACACTCCAAAATCTTATATCCCGCATGAACCAACCCTCTACCTCCAAAATCCAATCCTCAAGCTCTGGTGCACTTCCTTTTCAACCACATAATGATCTTTTCATCCCATCACCACCCTCCATGGAAGAGCACCCACATCTATCAATCCAAGAGCAAGATGATCCCAATTATGCTATTGATATGGAACAGGAAAAAAAGAATCATCTTCGCGAATCCATACTTCATAAGGAGCTAGAGGAAGCCTTACGGGTAAAGGTAGCAGAGACCCTTAAAGATAAAGGAGTAGTTGAAAGGAGTTGTCATGGAAAGGAAATCATCGAGGATGAGTATGATTTTATCCTTAAACAACTGGACAAGGCAGCAATTATTAAAAAGGAAGAAGTGGTTGCAGACTTAAGAGATGCTGTACCTCCATTGGAAAGTCTAGTCACAGAGCCTCCTTCCATGGTGTTTGATGTTGATGTTGAAGAGAGCGTACAACCTCCAAGGCAGATCATGGTTGAAGACTTTGTAGAAGTTGATCAAGAGATGGAGATTAAAGAAGAAGAAGCACAACCTCCCATGCCCTTGGTGAGCAATGAAGAAGAGATTGAATTGGAAGAAAGCTACCAAGAGGAAGAGGTTGAAATTGAAGAAGCTTGCAAAGAGGTGGAAGTAATCAAAGAGCACAAGGGAGTGGAGCTTGAAATCACCTTGCCAAAGTTATTGGAGACCCCTCCCCCTAAGTTGCCATCATCCTTCACAACATTCAAGTGGGTAAAATTCATATCCCTTAGCTTTCTAATCCCACTTGAATATGGGCTACTGGAGACGGATGGTCAACTTAGAGCTCTTTGTGGCATTAAGAGTAAGAGGAAAATGGTCAGTGGTAAGAATTGTCCTGCAAGGTTCATTATGGTTGAAAGCTTAAAGTTTAAATGTAAAGGTTGGTGTAAAGCTCCACTGAATGGGTCTAGGGAGTTGTTTGGCCGCTTTAATGAGAATTCAGATTGCCTAACACCCGGATGGAATCATGATGATCAACAAGAAGACGGGTGCAAAAGCAAGATTTGGGACCCCGGAATCCAATCTAGAAATCAGCACTCTTGGGGCCTTGTAACATGCTTTAACTTACTTGAAGGCTTTCTGCACCTAGTTTGGGATCCCGGAGGACATTGGAATCATAAACATTGGTGGAGATTCCTGGATGAGTTTAAGCACAAGCCACCAAAACAAAGGATTCCCCAAATGTCCAACTTAAGGACAATAACTAAAAGTGCTAGGTGGGAGACAACCCACCGTGGTATGATCGTTCCTTTTTCATTTTTATTTAGTTTTATTTGTTTTTGAGTTTTATTTTATTTTATTGAACCTGGAGTTTTGCATCACATTCATATTAACACTGCATTCTGCATTTTCTTTTCAGATAAAAAAAATGCCACGCGACGTGACCGCATCAGCGACACGTCCGCATCGTAAGGAGAGGGGAGAAAATAAAAACGAACAGAGAGTCACGCTGGAGCGTGGCTGGAGGCGTGCCAGTGGCACAAATCGACCCACGCGACCGCGTCGCCGACGCGTCCGTGTCACATGGGAACTTTGGCCTCCCACGTGACCGCGTCACCCACGCGGCCGCGTGCCATGTAAATCGACGTCACAAGGGTGCATGGCCGAAGGTTAAGTTGGAATGGGGCTGGACTCGTGCTGGAAGCCCAAGCCCTCCCACGCGAACGCGTCACCCACGCGTCCGCGTCATATTGGAAATAGGCCATCCACGTGATCGCGTCAACCACGCGACCGCGTCACCCAAATTTTTTGCAAAAATACATCTCAAACAGAGAGTTGTGCGAATGCGAGGCTACACTCGCGCCAATCGCAAACATCAGGCCACGCGATCGCATGACCCACGCGTCCGCGTCACCTGACCTTATCGCGCACCACGCGACCGCGTCACTCACGCGTCCGCGTCGCCAGCGTCGCACAACCTATCCAGATTAGTGCCAATTATCTTATTTTTCTTTCCCAATCCTAATTTCTTTTATCTTTTCTTCTTTCTTCTTTCTTTCTTACTTTATTTCTTTCCCTTCTCATTCTTCTTATCTTTTATTTTATTTTATTTATTTGCATACTTTCATTCATTGCATTTTAATTTTGTGCATATTTTTATTTTTCTAAAATTATTGGTGTTCAAATGTTCTTATTCAACTGTTATATCTTTTCTGGTATTATCTTGGTGCTTATGACTTGTTTTATTCTGATTGAGCAACATTATTTAAATCAATGCTAATTTTTATGATACTTGTACTCCTCTTGCATTGACATGTACTTATATTGATATTTTCATTACCCACACTCTTCCCCATTGTTACAAATTTCGCACCATTGGTATGCCATGGCTTCTATTGTTTTCTCACGTACATGTTGAAGCTTCCATGTAAATGAGACCCTTTTCATTCGGCATTAACCCAACCATACTTCATTTATTTTCTTATCTCTATTATTGGGTTACCTTTCTTCCCTTTTTTCTTTCAGGATGGCCACCAGGAAGAGAACCGGAAGATGTTTACATGGGGAGACAGACAAGTCCATCTGCACAATCCTTAGAGAAAAGCAACAGTTGAAACAACCCGTCCACCTGCACATCTCAGTATGCACCGAGGACGGTGCAATCTTTAAGTGTGGGGAGGTCGATACCGATCTCCATGGGTTAGTACTTTCCTGTCTCAAACACCAATATTTTATTTTCTTTGTTAATTGTTACATTTGCATATTTAATTGTATGTTTATTTGATTTTATGCATTTAGTTACTACTTGGTTGAAGTAATATTTTCTTTTTCAAGAAATTTTTATAATACTTCACTAATTTAAATTGAAAAATTTTTTTGTGTTAAACTTGTTTGGAAGTTGTATTTGGAACATGGTTTTTAAGCTAAAGAACACACAACCTGTGAGATTTGAGCTTATTTATATGGTTACATTATATAACCATAAATATTTTATTCCTATGTGTTCCCTTCTCTATGATTGTAATCTTTACTTTGTTCCATTCTATATGTCCAATATTTAGTGTATTTACATGCTTGCATATGATTGAGGCCATTGTTTGATTTTAGCTCACTTATCCCAAAATTAGCCTACCTTTTACATCACCCTTGTTAGCCCACTTGAGCTTTTAAATCCCTTCTGTTTTATAACCACATTACTAGCCTTAAGCAGAAAAATAAAATAAGAATCCCAAGTTGAATCCTTGGTTAGCTTAAGATAGATATTGTGTAAAATTTAAGTGTGGAGAATTTTATGGGAACATGGGATGATATGAAAAAGTAGGGAATTAAATTGAATAAGTCATTTGAAAATTTAGGAAGCATGCTCATGTGAAATCAAAATAATTAAATTACCATGTGCATTGAAGAAAAATATATTAAGTAATTAAATAAGGGGATACAAAAAAAATAATAAAAAAAAGAGAAAAATGAAAAAAATATATATTATCCCAAATGCAAAATAAAAAGAATCAATGCACATGTGACAAAATTCAAAAATAAGTTTGATACATGAGCATGTAATACAAGTGGGAAAAATTTGGGTAGTTAGGTACAGTATTTTAAAATTGTATAAAGTATGTATATGTTAGGTGAGATCTTAGACTAGTCAAGAATTCAATTTGTTAGCTCACTTAGCCTTATATATATATATATATATCCTTACCCTTACCTTAGCCCCATTACAACCTTGAAAAGACCTCATGATGTTTGCATTGGTATACTAAATTTTGTTGATTGGTTAGATGAAGAACAAAGTTTTAGAAAGCATGATTAGAGAAGACTAGAGTGAATTACCCTATACACTTGAGAGATTAGAGTGATATACACTTCCAGTGAGGGTTCAACGCTTAAATTCTATGTTCCCTGCTTTCATGAGCTGTCTTCTTACAAGTTCACTTGCTTTTTATTGTATGATTTGAATTAGTGGAAATTGGTTTGTATTTGTCTTGGAGAACTTATTTACTCTTAACCAAGTAAGTAAAAGCATTTAGCATGTAGTTGCATTCATAGGTTGCATTTCATACCATTCCTCTTCATCTTTATAGCTTCTCTTGAGTTTAGCATGAGGACATGCTAGTGTTTAAGTGTGGGGAGATTGATAAACCACTATTTTATGGTTTATCTTGTACTCAATTGAGTGGTTTTTATTAACTCTTTACCCACTTATTCATACTATTTGCATGGTTTTATATTTCCTTCCTAATTATGTGTTTTGATTGAAAACATGCTTCTTTGATCTTATATTTGCTTATTATTAATCCTCTCTTATTACCATTAGATTCCTTGATATGTGTGTTAACTGTTTTAAGAGATTATAGGGCAGGAATAGCTTGGAGGATGGAAAGGAAGCATGCAAAAGTGGAAGGAATACAAGAAGTTGGAGAAATTGCTAAGCTGTCCAGCCTGACCTCTTCACACTCAAACGGCTATAACTTTAGCTTCAGAGGTCCAAACGACGCGGTTCTAGTTGCGTTGGAAAGCTAACGTTTGGGGCTTCGATTTGATATATAATATGCTATAGTTCCCCTGATGCTAGATGACGCGACCGCATGATCCATGCGGCCGCGTCGCAGTGACGAAAATCAGCGTGTTTGAATTCTTCTCCAGCGATTTCCGGGCTGTTTTCGACCCAGTTCGCGGCCCAGAAAATACAGATTAGAGGCTACAAAGTGGGGAATTGCATCCATTCATGGGGAGGCTCTCATAATTCACTTCTCATGATTTAGATTAGTTTTGAGAGAGGTTCTCTCCTCTCTCTCTTAGGATTTAGGACTTCTCTTAGTTTTAAGAGTGACTCTCGATCCCAGGTTTAATGTTCCTTTCTATTTAATTTCGTTTCTATTATTATTCACCTTAGTACTTTAATTGATATTTATCTTTTGAGTAATTGGCTTACGGCATTCATGTTATGATTTTCTTTGAGTTAATATTATTTGAAGTATTTCAGTTATTATTGCCTTCTTTTATTTACATGATTATTGCTTCCCATCTGAAGGCATTTTTATTCCAGTGGATTTACTTTTTCCCTTTTGGTTTTGGTTAAGAAATCAGTAACTCAGGAGTTATCCAACTCAACAGCATAATTGATAATTGTTATCTTACCAATTGAATTAAACTTCAATAATCCCAATCTTTTCTTAGGAATTAACTAGGATTTGAAGATCAAACTAATTAGTCACTTGACCTTCCTCTGCTTTAAGTAAGGGTTAACTAAGTGAAATTAAGATTCAATTTTCATTATCATTGATAAGGATAACTTGGTCTGGACTTCCAATTTCTAATACCTTGCCAAGAGTTTATGTTTATTGTTATTACTTTATTCCCTCTGCCATTGCTTTTCTAACTTTTTACCTTGATCCAAAAACCCCAAAACATACCTTTGCATAACCAATAATAAGAACATACTTCCCTGCAATTCCTTGAGAAGACGACCCGAGGTTTAAATACTCGGTTATCAATTTTAAAGGGGTTTGTTACTTGTGACAACCAAAACTTTTGTAAGAAAGGTTGATTGCTTGGTTTAGTAACTATACTTACAACGAGAGTTTACTATAACCTCTAAACCATCAATCTTCAGTTCTTCACTGCTCAAAAGCTAAAGAGAACATTTCATCAAACACATAGAGTACAGTAAAAGTAAACATCATAAATTGCAAGAATAATAAAATCTACCAACTACTAATTACAAGAAAAGTAAGATCACAACTCAATTCATCAATAAAAGGAACATCAACATCAAATTGCATTAAATTTAAATCAAATCCAATATGAGTTCATCATCACAAAAGAGAGTAAAATGAGAAATTAACATCACAAATAAGAGAATCAAGATGTAGAATTGAGAAATTATAAAAGAAACAAGGTGAGATCAAGGAATTAAACATGGATCTAAGACAATCTAACCTAATCCTAACCTAATTCTAGAGAGAAGAGGGAGCTTCTCTCTCTAGAAAACTAACTAAAGGCTCATGTTGGCTAAACTAATTGCTCTCTCTTTGCTTGGACTTCAATTTTGCATGAAATACACTCAGAAACAAGCTGGATTTGGGCCTGGGCAGCTCAGAAATTGCCCCCAGCATTTTGCCTTCATGTGGGCCACGTGAGAGTATTGGCGCGTGCGCGTCGATTGGCAAAATCTTCACCCACGCGGACGCGTCACGTACGCATGCGCGTCTCTATGTAAAACCACTTTTGCGCGTGCGCGCCTTGTACGCGTGCGCGTCGATTGGTGCATTCCCAATCTTTGTTTCTTCATGCATTCTCCCCTTTGTATGCTTTTCTAGTCATTTCTTCCATCCAATACTTGCCTTATAAACCTGAAATCACTCAACATACACATCAAGGTATCATATGGAATTAAAGTGAATCAAAATCACTAATTTAGGGCCTAAAAAGCATGTTTTTACACTTAAGCACAATTCAAGGGAGAATTACAAAACCATGCCATTTCATTGAATAAATGTGGGAAAAATGGTGTAAAATCCCCTAAAATAAGCACAACATAAATCACGAAATCGGGGTTTTTCACACATCAATCAATGTCCATTCATTATCCAATTCACAATTGCTTGATTTTTGCTTGAATGCTTTTATGCTTCTTTATTTCTTATTCGTTATCTTAACCTACAAGTTTTCTTTGAAGTATTTCAAGCACACTAGGATGAGTGAACTGCATACTTCTTTTGTGTAATTGTGACATAGCTTTTTATGCTAGTGTGTGTGTGTTCTAAACTGCGCGCAACTTAGAACCCACACACCATTTTTATCCATGTCACATATTGAGTCACTCACTTCATTTTAGTGATCATCACCTCATTCCAATAATCTATGCTTTCTTGCTTGTGCATTTACCTGTCTCATTATATCCTGTCTTCTATTTTCAGGATGAGTCATCATAAGCAAAAATAGAAGTGGGAGAAAGAACATGCATCACCGGTTGATCCACCAGCTGAAGGTGGCAATCCGGAAAGTCGTCGTACCCCTTGCTCATCTTTGAATGCACCGAGGACGGTACAAACTTTTAAGTGTGGGGAGGTCGTCCGACCAATCGGCGTTTTTGGGTGACAATTTCTAATCCCAACACTTTCGCATTTTATTTTTTGGTTTTTTAGGATTTTTAGTTGCATTTCCTTGTTTTGCATATATATATAATAAGCTTAGTGAAAATAATAAAATTTTCAAGAAATTTATCTATAGCGCACCCCAATTGATTTGAGAAAAATTTTTTTTAGAACTTGGTTGAATTATACATTGTGGAACATGATTTTTGAGCTAAGAACACATAAGCATGTGAGTTTTGAGCCTAATTGTGTGGTTACATCATATAACCACTATTTTCATTCTTGTGTGTATTATTCTCTTTCTAGGATTGTAATCTTTGATTTGTTCGATTCTTTATATCCATTATTTTGTGTATAAATGCACTTATATGATTAAGGCCATCGTTTCAAATAGCTCACTTACCCAAATAGCCTACCTTTTATCTTCCATTGTTAGCCAACTTTGAGCCTATGCTAAACCTATTTATTCTTAATTTTAGCACATTACAAGCCTTAAAGCAAAAAATAATAAATGTGAGAGTGTTTATCATTTAATTTTGGAAAAATTGGGAACATTGGTTGGGATAAAAGGGTGTTTTTGTATTTTTATTGGAAAATCTTGGAAATTAGGTAAATACTCATGCATTGAATGTTTAAACCATATGTATTGGTACCTTTATATATAATTCATCAAAAGAAAAATAGAAAAGCAAAAGAAAAAAATGTAGAAAAAGAAAAAAATATATAAAAAGAAAAGAAAAAAAAAAGAAACCAATAAAAAGGGGACAAAATGCCTCAAAGTAAAGTAATAATAAGCAATCCATAGGGAATGTGATTGAAAAGAGAATGCATGAGTGTGTGAAAAAGTGAAGAATGGGTAGTTAAGTTTGCTTAGAATTAAATAGGTTGTCATAGGTTAGGTAGAAAGTTTAAGTTAATCAAAGATTCAAATTGCAAGCTCACTTGACCATATGCATCCTTACCTTTATCCTAGCCCCATTACAACCCATGAAAAGTCCTCACGATATTTGTATGCATGCATTGAAATAATTGTTGATTGTTAGATGTAAAAACAAATCTTAGAAAGCACAATTAGCGGAGAATAGAGTGAATCAACCCCATACACTTGAGTGACTAGAGTGGATATACATCTGGTGAGGGTTCGATTGCTCAATTACATGTTTTCACCTATGATCATCTCTTTTCTTACAAGTTTGTAAACTATTTTCAATAACTCAATTCAATTGTGGATTTGACTTGGTTGCTACTGCCTTAGCCCTTATGTTCATACAAGCTTTCTTGGGGATTAATTTATTTTGACCAAGTAGTTACATTCATTTAGATAGTTTGCGTTGAATGAATGTTAATACCCTTTGTCTCTTTCTTGAGTTTAGCATGAGGACATGCTTGGTTTAAGTGTGGAGAGATTTGATAAACCCCAATTTTGTGGTTTATCTTGTGCTTAATTTAGGGGATTTTATCAACTTATCTCACATTTATTAAATGAAATAGTATGGTTTTGTAATTCTTCCTAAATTTGTGCTTAAGTGTGAAAACATGCTTTTTAGCCCATAAAATAGCTAAATTTAATTCAATTTAATTTCATTTGATGCCTTGATATATTTTTTGAGTGATTTCAAGTTCATAAGGCAAGTATTGGATGGAAGAAGTGAAGAGAAAAGCATGCAAATTGGAGAATACATGAAGAAATGAGCAATTGGAGGAATCAAGGCCACACGCACGCATCATCCATGCGTACGCGTGAGAAGGACATTTGCAAGGCCATGCGCACGCTTTACCCATGTGTATGCGTGTGGGGGAAATTTGCCAGCGACGCGCACGCGTCGTCCACACGCACGCGTGACGCTAATCACGTGACCTCATTAAAGTGAAAACACTGGGGGTGATTCCTAAGCTTTCCAGGCCCATATCCAACTCATTTGTGAGGCTATTTGATGTAGAACTCAAGATGGGTCAAAGGAGGAGCAATTAGATTAGGTTAGGATGATGCTTTAGGTAGTTTCTAGAGAGAGAAGCTCCCTCTTCTCTCTAGAATTAGGTCAAATTCTCTTAGATTTAGGGTTTACTTCTTGTTTTCATCTTGTTTTCTTTATAGTTTCTTGTTCTTAAATCTTTGTTCTTCTTAGTTCCCTTGTTAATTTCCCTTTTATGTCACTTTTATGTTTATGGGCACTCTTGTTACTTTGATTTCCTTTTTATGCAATTTGATGTTTCTTTGTTTATTGTTGCTTGATTGAGTTGTTAGTGTTAATTTCTTACATTGGGTAGTTGTAGAATTTACTATTTCTTGCAATTTACTATACTTTCCTTTTATGCCCACCAAGTGTTTGACAAAATGCTTGGTTGGATGTTAGAGTAGTTTTTGAGCATTCTTGGCTTGGAAGGAGAAATTAGGTGCTCTTGAGTCATTAATACCCAATTTAGATTGGTGATCTAGAGTTGTTAGTTAATATTATTTTCATTGACTCTAACCTCTTGCTAATTCAATTAGTGAGTTAATTAGGACTTTTGGATTGAGATTAACTAGCCTTATTTGACTTTCTCTCATGTGAAGACAACGTTGTACTTTCTTCCAATGTTGGAGATGACTAAATAGGATTAGCTCTTGTTAATCATTGTATGATAATTCATGACTAGGATAGAAAGCCTATATTCTCAATCCTTGCCATGAATGTCTCTCTTTATTAGTTGTTATATTTAGTTGTTGGCTTTATTTTCTTGTCATTTAATTTCTTGTCCCCTTACTTGCGAACCCCCTAGGATACCATAACCAATAATGTGCATACCTCACTGTAATTCCTTTGAGAGATGACCCGAGATCTAATACTCTCGGTATTCTTATTGGTTTTCACTTGTGACAAACAAATTAAACTTTGATTGAGCATTACTTGTCGGTTTGGAACTATACTTGCAAAGAAGTTATCTCTCTTTAACCGAGAAGAAATTCCTAATTGACGGTAATACTCTTTCAAGTTTCTCTATGAAGCCTGTGAGAGGTATAAGTTGATGCTCAGAAAGTGTCCTCCTGATATGTTCTTAGACTGGATTCAGTTGCAGATATTCTATGATGAAGTTTTTGAGATCGCCAGAATGTCTCTGGATAATTCTTCAAGAGGGTTGGTGCACGAAATCGTGATTGTTCATTCCTTGGTAACTGCGCTAAAAACTTAATACGCACGTTCATAATTTTGGTTCTCTTCACAATTTCGATACAACTAACCAGCAAGTGCACTGGGTCGTCCAAGTAATAAACCTTACGTGAGTAAGGGTCGATCCCACAGAGATTGTCGGCTTGAAGCAAGCTATGGTCACCTTGTAAATCTCAGTCAGGCGGATTCAAAAGGTTATAGAGTTTTAATAATTAAAAGATAAATAAAACATAAACTAGGATAGAGATACTTATGTAATTCATTGGTGAGAATTTCAGATAAGCATATAGAGATGCTTTCGTTCCTCTGAACCTCTACTTTCCTGCTGTCTTCATCCAATCATTCCTACTCCCTTCCATGGCAAGCTTTATGTAGGGCATCACCGTTGTCAATGGCTACATCCCATCTTCCCTGTGAAAATGGTCCAATGCGCTGTCACTGCATGGCTAATCATCTGTCGGTTCTCGATCATACTGGAATAGGATTTACTATCCTTTTGCGTCTGTCACTACGCCCAGCACACGCGAGTTTGAAGCTCGTCACAGCCATCCCTTCCTAGATCCTACTCGGAATACCATAGACAAGGTTTAGACTTTCCAGATCTCAAGAATGGCCATCCATGGGTTCTAACTTATACCACAAAGACTCTAATATCTCGGACTCGGTCCTCTGTATTAGATATCTAAGAGATACTCATTCTAGCTTGTTTGCATGTAGAATAGAAGTGTTTGTCAGGCACACATTCATAGGTGAGAATGATGATGAGCATCACATAACCATCACATTCATCATGTTCTTGGGTGCGAATGGATATCTTAGAATAGGAATAAGCTTGAATTGAATAGTAGTACTTTGCATTAATTCATGAGGAATAGCAGAGCTCCACACCTTAATCTATGGTGTGTAGAAACTCTACCGTTGAAAATACATAAGTGATGAAGGTTCAGGCATGGCCAAATGGCCAGCCCCCAAACGTGATCCAAGGATCAAAAGACAATCCAAAGATGATCCAAAGATGATCCAAAGATAGATCCGAAGATGTAAATACAATAGTAAAAAGGCCTATTTATACTAAACTAGTTATTAGGGTTTACAGAAATGAGTAAATGATGCAGAAATCCACTTCTGGGGCCCACTTGGTGTGTGCTTGGGCTGAGCATTGAGCTTTACACGTGTAGAGGCTTCTCTTGGAGTTGAACGCCAGTTTGTAACCTATTTTTGGCGTTTAACTCCACTTTGCAACCTATTTCTGGCGTTTAACGCCAGAATACAGCATGGAACTGGCGTTCAATGCCAGTTTGCGTCGTCTAAACTTGGATAAAGTATGGACTATTGTATATTTCTGGAAAGCCCTGGATGTCTACTTTCCAACGCAATTGAGAGCGCGCCATTTGGAGTTTTATAGCTCTAGAAAATCCACTTTGGTGCAGGGAGGTCAGAATCCAACAGCATCTGCAGTCCTTCTTCAACCTCTGAATCTGATTTTTGCTCAGGTCCCTCAATTTCAGCCAGAAAATACCTGAAATCACAAAAAAACACACAAACTCATAGTAAAGTCCAGAAATGTGAATTTTAATTAAAAACTAATAAAAATATACTAAAAACTAACTAAATCATACTAAAAACTATGGAAAAACATTGCCAAAAAGCATATAAATTATCCACTCATCACAACACCAAACTTAAATTGTTGCTTGTCCCCAAGCAACTGAAAATCAAATAAGATAAAAAGAAGAAAATATACTATAAATTCCAAAATATCAATGAAACTTAGCTCCAATCAGATGAGCGGGACTTGTAGCTTTTTGCCTCTTGAATAGTTTTGGCATCTCACTTTATCCATTGAGGTTCAGAATGATTGGCATCTATAGGAACTTAGAATTCAGATAGTGTTATTGATTCTCCTAGTTCAGTATGTTGATTCTTGAACACAACTACTTTATGAGTCTTGGCCGTGGCCTTAAGAACTTTGTTTTCCAGTATTACCACCGGATACATAAATGCCATAGACACATAACTGGGTGAACCTTTTTAGATTGTGACTCAGCTTTGCTAAAGTCTCTAATTAGAGGTGTCCAGGGTTCTTAAGCACACTCTGTTTTTACTTTGGACCTTGACTTTAACCGCTCAGTCTCAAATTTTCACTTGACACCTTCACGCCACAAGCACATGGTTAGGGACAGCTTGGTTTAGCCGCTTAGGCCAGGATTTTATTCCTTTAGGACCTCCTATCCACTGATGTTCAAAGCCTTGGATCCTTTTTATTTACCCTTGCCTTTTGGTTTTAAGGGCTATTGGCTTTTTGCTCTTGCCTTTTGGTTTAAAGAGCTTTTGGCTTTTTCTGCTTGCTTTTTCTTTTTCTTTTTCTCTTTTTTTTTTGCAAAATTTTTTTTTCTGCAAGCTTTTGTATTCACTGCTTTTTCTTGCTTCAAGAATCATTTTTTTGATTTTTTAGATTATCAAATAACATTTCTCTTTTTTCATCTTTCTTTCAAGAGCCAATATATTTAACATTCATAAACAAAAACTTCAAAAGACATATGCACTGTTCAAGCATTCATTCAGAAAACAAAAAGTGTTGCCACCACATCAAAATAATTAAACTAGTTTCAAGGATGAATTCGAAACCATGTACTTCTTGTTCTTTTGTAATTAAAACATTTTTCATTCAAGAGAGGTGATAGATTCATATTCATAACTTTAAGGCATAGACACTTAGACACTAATGATCATGTAATAAGACACAAATATAAATAAACATAAAGCTCAAAAACTAAAAAACAGAAAAATAAATAAACAAGGAGATTAAGGAATGAGTCCACCTTAGTGAGGGTAGCGTCTTTCTCTTCTTGAAAAACCAATGGTGCTCTTGAGCTCCTCTATGTCTCTTCCTTGTCTTTCTTGCTCCTCCCTCATAGCTCTTTGATCTTCTCTAATTTCATGGAGGATGATAGAGTGCTCTTGGTGCTCCACCCTTAGTTGTCCCTTGTTGGAACTTAATTCTTTTAGGGAGGTGTTAATTTGCTCCCAATAATTCTGTGGAGGAAAGTGCATCCCTTGAGGCATCTCAGGGATTTCATGGTGAGGAATCTCCTCATGCTCATGTTGAGGTCCATGATCTCTTGTTTGCTCCATCCTTTTCTTAGTGATGGGCTTATCCTCTTTAATGAGGATGTCTCCCTCTATGTCAATTCCAGCCGAATTACAGAGGTGGCATATGAGGTGAGGAAAGGCTAACCTTGCCCAAGTGGAGGACTTGTCAGCCACTTGTAGAGTTCTTGAGGTATAATCTCATGAACTTCCACCTCCTCTCCAATCATGATACTATGGATCATGATGGCCCGGTCTATAGTAACTTCAGACCGGTTGCTGGTAGGAATGATTGAGCGTTGAATGAACTCTAACCATCCCTTAGCCACTGGTTTGAGGTCATGCCTTCTTAGTTGAACCGGCTTGCCTCTTGAGTCAATTTTCCATTGAGCTCCTTCCTCACATATGTCTGAGGACTTGGTCCAACCTTTGATCAAAGTTGACCCTTCTTGTGTAGGGGCATGCGTTCTCTTCCATCATTGGCAAGTTGAACGCCGGCCTTACATTTTCCGGACTGAAATCTATGTATTTCTCCCGAACCATAGTAAGCCAATGCTTTGGATTCGGGTTCACACTTTGATCATGGTTCCGAGTGATCCATGCGTTTGCATAGAACTCTTGAACCATTAGGATCCCGACTTGTTGAATGGGGTTGGTGAGAACTTCCCAACCTCTTCTTTGGATCTCAAGTTGAATCTTCGGATACTCATTCTTTTTGAGCTTGAAAGGAACCTCATGGATCAGTTTCTTCTTAGCCACAACTTAGTAGAAGTGGTCTTGATGGACCTTTGAGATGAATCTCTCCATCTCCCATGACTCAGAGGTGGAAGCAATTACCTTCCCTTTCCTCTTTCTAGAGGTTTCTCTGGCCTTAGGTGCCATTAATGGTTATTGAAAAACAAAAAGCTATGATTTTTGCCACACCAAACTTAAAATATTTGCTCGTCCCCGAGCAAAAGAAGAAAGAAAAATAGTAGAAGAAGAAGAAAATGGAGGAGATGGAGCGTGAGGTGTTTTGGGCCAAGGGTTAAGTTAGGGTTGTGTTGTGTGAAAATGAAGAAGGAATGAGGGGTTTATATAGGAGTGGGGGGTGAAGTTTCGGCCATTAGGGTTGGGTTTGGGAGGGAAATTAGTTTGAATTTGAAGGTAGGTGGGGTTTTTGGGGAATAGAGGATGGATGTGAGTGGTGACGGGTATTTGGGGAAGAGAGTCATGAAAAGGTGTGAAGAGGAGAGAAGAAGGGTAGGTAGGGGTCCTGTGGGGTCCACAGATCCTGAGGGAATCCTATGGTGATCCTGTGGGGTCCACAGATCCTGAGGTGTCAAGGGTTTTTCATCCATGCACCTTTTAGACGTGTAAAACGCCCTATACATGCAATCCTGGCATTTAACGCCAGACTGCTGCTTGTTTCTGGCGTTAAACGCCACTTCCATGCTCTGTTCTGGCGTTTAACGCCAGGTAGATGCTGGTTTCTGGCGTTAAACGCCAGCTTGGTGCCTGTTTCTGGCGTTAAACGCCAGACTGCTCTCCTCCAGGGTGTGCTATTTTTTCTGCTGTTTTTTATTTTGTTTTTGATTTTTCCAGTAGTTTTTGTGACTCTACATGATCATCAACCTAAAGAAAACATAAAATAACAATAGAAAATAAATAAATATAATTATTTAACATTGGGTTGCCTCCCAACAAGCGCTTCTTTAATGTCAATAGCTTGACAGTGAGATCTCATGGAGACTAACAGATGTTCAGAGCATTGTTGGAACCTCCCAACACCAAACTTAGAGTTTCAATGTGGGGGTTCAACTCCAAACTTAGAGTTTGGTTGTGGCCTCCCAACACCAAACTTACAGTTTGACTTTGGGGGCTTTGGTTGACTCTCCAGTATAAATTATCCGCTCATCACAACACCAAACTTAAATTGTTGCTTGTCCTCAAGCAACTAAAAATCAAATAGGATAAAAAGAAGAGAATATACTATAAATTCCAAAATATCAATGAAACTTAGCTCCAATCAGATGAGCGGGACTTGTAGCTTTTTGCCTCTTGAATAGTTTTGGCATCTCACTTTATCCATTGAGGTTCAGAATGATTGGCATCTATAGGAACTTAGAATTCAGATAGTGTTATTGATTCTCCTAGTTTAGTATGTTGATTCTTGAACACAGCTACTTTATGAGTCTTGGCCGTGGCCCTAAGCACTTTGTTTTCCAGTATTACCACCTGATACATCAATGCCACAGACACATAACTGGGTAAACCTTTTTAGATTGTGACTCAGCTTTGCTAAAGTCCCCAATTGGAGGTGTCCAGGGTTCTTAAGCACACTCTGTTTCTGCTTTGGACCTTGACTTTAACCGCTCAGTCTCAAGTTTTCACTTGAAACCTTCACGCCACAAGCACATGGTTAGGGATAGCTTGGTTTAGCCGCTTAGGCCAGGATTTTGTTCCTTTAGGCCCTCCTATCCACTGATGCTCAAAGCCTTGGATCCTTTTTATTTACCCTTGCCTTTTGGTTTTAAGGGCTATTGGCTTTTTGCTCTTGCCTTTTGGTTTAAAGAGCTTTTGGCTTTTTCTGCTTGCTTTTTCTTTTTCTTTTTCTCTTTTTTTTTTGCAAAATATTTTTTTTCTGCAAGCTTTTGTATTCACTGCTTTTTCTTGCTTCAAGAGTCATTTTTATGATTTTTCAAATTATCAAATAACATTTCTCTTTTTTCCTTATTCTTCAAGAGCCAACATATTTAACATTCATAAACATCAAATTCAAAAGATATATGCACTGTTCAAGCATTCATTCAGAAAACAAAAAGTATTGTCACCACATCAAAATAATTAAACTAGTTTCAAGGATGAATTCGAAACCATGTACTTCTTGTTCTTTTGTAATTAAAACATTTTTCATTCAAGAGAGGTGATGGATTCATATTCATAACTTTAAGGCATAGACATTTAGACACTAATGATCATGTAGTAAAGGCACAAACATAAATAATATATAAGGCTCAAAAACTGAAAAACAGAAAATAAATAGACAAGGAGATTAAGGAATGAGTCCACCTTAGTGAGGGTGGCGTCTTCCTCTCCTTGAAGAACCAATGGTGCTTTTGAGCTCCTCTATGTCTCTTCCTTGCCTTTGTTGCTCCTCCCTCATAGCTCGTTAATCTTCTCTAATCTCATGGAGGATGATGGAGTGCTCTTGGTGCTCCACCCTTAGTTGTCCCATGTTGGAACTTAATTCTCCTAGGGAAGTGTTAATTTGCTCCCAATAGTTTTGTGGAGGAAAGTGCATCCCTTGAGGCATCTCAGGGATTTCATAGAGAGAAATTTCCTCATGCTTATGTTGAGGTCCATGATCTCTTATTTGCTCCATCCTTTTCTTAGTGATGGGCTTGTCCTCTTTAATGAGGATGTCTCCCTCTATGTCAATTCCAGCCGAATTGCAGAGGTGGCATATGAGGTGAGGAAAGGCTAACCTTGCCCAAGTGGAGGACTTGTCAGCCACCTTGTAAAGTTCTTGAGGTATAATCTCATGAACTTCCACCTCCTCTCCAATCATGATACTATGGATCATGATGGCCCGGTCTATAGTAACTTCAGACCGGTTACTAGTAGGAATGATTGAGCGTTGAATGAACTCTAACCATCCCCTAGCCACTGGTTTGAGGTCATGCCTTCTTAGTTGAACCGGCTTGCCTCTTGAGTCAATTTTCCATTGAGCTACTTCCTCACATATGTCTATGAGGACTTGGTCCAACCTTTGATCAAAGTTGACCCTTCTTGTGTAAGGGCGTGCGTTCTCTTCCATCATTGGCAAGTTGAATGCCAGCCTTACAATTTCCGGACTGAAATCTAAGTATTTCTCCCGAACCATAGTAAGCCAATGCTTTGGATTCGGGTTCTGATGAGCGGATAATTTATACGCTTTTTGGCATTGTATTTAGTATGTTTTTAGTATATTTTAATTAGTTTTTATTATATTTTTATTAGTTTTAAAATAAAAATCACTCTTCCAGACTTTACTATGAGTTTGTGTGTTTTTTTGTGATTTCAGGTATTTTCTGGCTGAAATTGAGGGACTTGAGCAAAAATCTGATTCAGAGGCTGAAAAAGGACTGCAGATGCTGTTGGATTCTGACCTCCCTGCACTCAAAGTGGATTTTCTAGAGCTACAGAAGCCGAATTGGGCTCTCTCAATTGCGTTGGAAAGTAGACATCCTGGGCTTTCCAGCAATATATAATAGTCCATACTTTGCCCAAGATTTGATGGCCCAAACTGGCATTCAAAGTCAGCATAGAAATTCTGGCGTCAAAACGCCAAAACTGGCATAAAAGCTGGAGTTAAACGCCCAAGCTGGCACAAAAGCTGGCATTTAACTCCAAGAAAAGTCTCTACACATGAAAGCTTCAATGCTCAGCCCAAGCACACACCAAGTGGGCCCGGAAGAAGATTTCTGCATTAATTACTGATTTCTGTAAACCCTAGGCTACTAGTTCTCTATAAATAGGACCTTATACTATTGTATTTTGGCAATCTTTGGATGTTTAGTCCCTAGACCGTGGAGGCTGGCCATTCGGCCATGCTTACATCATTATCACTTTTGTATTTTCAATGGTGGAGTTTCTACACACCATAGATTAAGGTGTGGAACTCTGCTGTTCTTCATGAATTAATGTAAAGTACTATTGTTTTTCTATTCAACTCAAGTCTATTTCTTCTCCAAGATATTCATTCGCACCCAAGAACATGATGAATGTGACACTCATCACCATTCTCACCTATGAACGCGTGACTGACAACCACTTCCGTTCTACATGCAAACAAGCTTGAATGTGTATCTCTTGGGTTTCTAATCTAAGATTGGAACCTTCGTGGTATAGGCTAGAATTATTGGCGGCCATTCCTGAGATCCGGAACGTCTAAACCTTGTCTGTGGTATTCTGAGTAGGATCTGGGAAGGGATGACTGTGACGAGCTTCAAACTCGCGATTGTTGGGCGTGTGACAGACGCAAAAGGATCAATGGATCCTATTCCAACATGATCGAAAATCGACAGATGATTAGCCGTGCGGTGACAGTGTGCGTAGAACATTTTCACTGAGAGGACGGGAAGTAGCCATTGACAACGATGATGCCCAACATAAAGCTTGCCATGGAAAGGAGTCTGAATGATTGGAAGAAGGCAATAGGAAAGCAGAGGTTCTGGAGGAACAAAGCATCTTCATACGCTTATCTGAAATTCCAACCAAAGAATTACATAAGTATCTCTATCTTTATTTTATGTTTTATTCATCTTTTAATTATCAATTCTCCATCACCATCTGAATTTTCCTGACTGAGATTTACAAGGTGACCATAGCTTGCTTCAAGCCGACAGTCTCCGTGGGATCGACCCTTATTCACGTAAGGTATTACTTGGACGACCCAGTGCACTTGCTGGTTAGTTGTGCGGAATTCTGACAAAGTGTGATTCACGTTTAAGAGCTCCAAGTCCTTTGGCGCCATTGTTGATGATCACAATTTTGTGCACCAAGTTTTTGGCGCTGTTGTCGGGGATTGTTCGAGTTTGGACAACTGACGGTTCATCTTGTTGCTTAGATTAGGTACTTTTCTTTTTATTTTTCAGAATTTTTAAGAATAAATTCTAGAGTTTCAAGGTGATGTTCTTATCATCACAAAAGCTGATTGATTCTCATCAATTTAGCTGTTGAATGTAATGTCCTGCTGAAGCTTGACTAGCCATGTCTAATCCTTTTTGGACTGAAGCTTTAGACTAACATTGCATGATTCCTGGAATTCTTATTAAAAAGTTTTGAATCTCTTTATTATCTTTTCTATATAATTTTTGAAAAATCACAAAAAAATTTTAAAATCATAAAAATCAAAAATATTTTATGTATCTTAGTGTCAATTCTTAAGTTTGGTGTCTTGCATGCAGTATTTATTTGATCTTAGTTGCATTTTTATTATTTCTCATCATTAAAAATTCAAAAATATTTTCAAAACTATGTCTTTTCAAGTCAATAATACAGAGAATTGAAGATTCAGAACATTCAGCAGAGGAATCAAATAGAAAAAGCTGGGCGTTCAAAACGCCCAGTGAAGAATGAAAACTGGCGTTTAAACGCCAGCCAGGGTACCTGGCTGGGCGTTTAACGCCCAAAAAGGTAGCATTTTGGGCGTTAAACGCCAGAATGGATGCCATTCTGGGCGTTTAATGCCAGGATGACACTAGAGGGAAGATTTTGTTTTTAATTCAAATCTTTTTCAAATTTTCATAATTTTTCAAAATCAAATCTTTTTCAAATCATATCTTTTCAATCATATCCTTTCAAAATCAATTTCTTTCCATTTTTTATTACTTTCGAAAATCCTTGCTATAATTAATGATTTACTTCAAAATTTTCAAGTTATTACTTTCCCATTAAGAAAGGATCAAATTTTAAATTTTAAGAATCATATCTTTTAATTTCTTGCTAGTCAAGTAATCAACTTTAATTTTAAAACTTTCTTTTTTTTAAAATTGATTTTCAATCATATCTTCTCAATCATATCTTTTCAATCACATCTTTTTCAAAATTAATTCTCAATCATATCTTTTTGACTTCTAATTTCAAAATCTTTTTCAAAAATCACTTAATTTCTTTCCTAATCTTAATTTTCGAAAATCTCAATCAAATTTTCAAATTTCTTTCAAAATATTTTCAATTTATTTTCAAAAATTCTTCGCCTCTTCTCACATCCTTCTATTTAAGGGACTAACATTCCTCCTCAAGGTGCAATTCGAACTCTATCCCTCTTAATAAGTTCGAATTCTCTTCTATCTACCTCCTCCTTCTATTCTTCTTTTCCTCTGACACCTCAAGGAATCTCTATACTGTGACATAGAGGATTCCCTACTTTCTTGTTCTCTTCTCTTTCATATGAGCAGGAACAAAGATAAAGGCGTACTTGTTCAAGCTGATCCTGAACCTGAAAGGACCTTGAAGAGAAAGCTAAGAGAAGCTAAAGCACAATTCTCTCTAGAGGGCCTAACAGAGCTTTTCAAGGAAGAAAAAACCATGGCAGCCGAAAACAACAATGCCAACAATACAAGGAAGGTGCTTGGTGACTTTACTACACCTACTCCCGACTTCTATGGGTGAAGCATCTCAATCCCTACCATTGGAGCAAACAACTTTGAGCTTAAGCCTCAATTAGTTTCTCTGATGCAACAGAATTGCAAGTTTCATGGACTTCCATTGGAAGATCCTCATCAGTTCTTAGCTGAATTCTTGCAAATCTGTGACACTGTCAAGACCAATGGGGTTGACCCTGAAGTCTACAGACTTATGCTCTTCCCTTTTGCTGTAAGAGACAGAGCTAGGACATGGTTGGATTCACAACCCAAAGAAAGCCTGAACTCTTAGGAAAAGCTAGTCAATGCCTTCTTGGGAAAGTTCTTTCCACCTCAAAAATTGAGCAAGATTAGAGTGGAAGTCCAAACCTTCAGACAAAAGGAAAGTGAATCCCTCTATGAAGCTTGGGAAAGATACAAACAATTGATCAGAAGGTGTCCTTCTGACATGCTTTCAGAATGGAGTATCATAGGTATATTCTACGATGGTCTGTCTGAACTATCCAAGATGTCATTGGATAGCTCTGCTGGAGGATCTCTTCATCTGAAGAATACGCCTGCAGAAGCTCAGGAACTCATTGAAATGGTTGCAAATAACCAATTCATGTACACTTCTGAAAGGAATCCTGTGAATAATGGGACAACTCAGAAGAAGGGAGTTCTTGAGATTGATACTCTGAATGCCATATTGGCTCAGAATAAAATATTGACCCAACAAGTCAATATGATTTCTCAGAGTCAATCTGGAATGCAAGCAGCAACAGGCAGTACTAAGGAAGCTTCCTCTGAAGAAGAAGCTTATGATCCTGAGAACCCAGCAATGGAAGAGGTGAATTACATGGGAGAACCCTATGGAAACACCTATAATCCTTCATGGAGAAATCATCCAAATCTCTCATGGAAAGATCAACAGAGACCTCAACAAGGTTTCAACAACAATAATGGTAGAAGAAACAGGTTTAGCAATAGCGAGCCTTTTCCATCATCTTCTCAGCAACAGACAGAGAATTCTAAGCAAAGTCACTCTGACTTAGCAACCATTATCTCTGATCTAATCAAAACCACTCAAAGTTTCATGACTAAAACAAGGTCCTCCATTAGAAATTTGGAGGCACAAGTGGGTCAGCTGAGTAAGAAAATTACTGAACTCTCTCTTAGTACTCTCCCAAGCAATACAGAAGAGAATCCAAAGAGAGAGTGCAAGGCCATAAACACGTCTCACATGGCCGAACCTGGAGAGGAGGAAGAGGCAGTGATCTCCACTGAGGAAGACCTCAATGGACGTCCACTGACTTCCATGGAGTTCCCTGATGAGGAACCATGGGAATCTGAAGCTCACACAGAGACCATAGAGATTCCATTGAATTTACTTCTACCATTCATAAGCTCTGATGAGTATTCTTTCTCTGAAAAAGATGAAGATTTTACTGAAGAGCAAGTTGCTAAGTACCTTGGAGCAATCATGAAGCTAAATGCCAAGTTTTTTGGTAATAAGACTTGGGAGGATGAACCTCCATTGCTCATCAAAGAACTGGATGACTTGACTAGGCAGAGATTACCTCTGAAGAGACAAGATCCTGGAAAGTTCTCAATACCTTGTACGATAGGCACCATGACCTTTGAGAAGGCTCTGTGTGACCTGGGGTCAAGTATAAACCTTATGCCTCTCTCTGTAATGGAGAAGCTAGGGATCATTGAGGTACAAGCTACAAGAATCTCACTAGAGATGGCAGACAATTCAAAGAAACAGGCTTATAGACTTGTAGAGGATGTCTTGGTAAAGGTTGAAGACCATTACATCCCTGCTGATTTCATAATCCTAGAGACTGGGAAGTGTATGGATGAATCCATCATCCTTGGCAGACCCTTTCTAGCCACAGCAAAAGCTGTAATTGATGTTGACAGAAGAGAATTGATCATTCAAGTGAATGAAGACTCCCTTGTGTTTAAAGCTCAAGGATATCCCTTTGTAACCATGGAGATGAAGCATGAAGAGCTTCTCTCAATACAGAGTCAAACAGAGCCCCCATAGTCAAACTCTAAGTTTGGTGTTGGGAGGTTCCAACATTGCTCTGAACATCTGTGAGGCTCCATGAGAGCTCACTGTCAAGCTATTGACATTAAAGAAGCGCTTGTTGGGAGGCAACCCAATCTTTAATTATCTATGTTAAATTTCTATTTTATGTTTTCTGTAGGTTGATGATCATGTGAAGTCACAAAAACAATTGAAAAAGTAAAAATAGAAGGAAAAACAGTATTAAAAATAGAACACCCTGGAGGAGAAACTTACTGGCGTTTAAACGCCAGTAAGGGTAGCAGAATGGGCGTTAAACGCCCAGTCTGGCACCATTCTGGGCGTTTAATGCCAGAAATGGGCACCAGACTGGCGTTTAACGCCAGGAATGGGAAAGAATGGTGCACGAAATTGTGATCCCTGATAATGGCTCCAAAAAAACTTGGTGCTCTAATCTCAATTCATAATTTGTCACAACTTCGATACAACTAACCAGCAAGTGCACTGGGTCGTCCAAGTAATAAACCTTACGTGAGTAAGGGTCGATCCCACGGAGATTGTTGGTATGAAGCAAGCTATGGTCATCTTGCAAATCTCAGTCAGGCAGATAGTAATTGATTATGGAGTTTTTGAAAACAAATAATAAATAAACATAAAATAAAGATAGAAATAATTATGTAAATCATTGGTGAGAATTTCAGATAAGCGCATAGAGATGCTTTTGTTCCTCTGAACCTCTGCTTTCCTGCTGTCTTCATCCAATCAATCCTACTCCTTTTCATGGCAAGCTGTATGTAGGGCATCACCGTTGTCAATGGCTACTTCCCATCCTCTCTTGTAAAAATGGTCCAATGCGCTGTTATTGCATGGCTAATCATCTGGAGGTTCTCGATCATACTGGAATAGGATTTACTATCCTTTTGCGTTTGTCACTACGCCCAGCATTCGCGAGTTTGAAGTTCGTCATAGCCATCCCTTCCCAGATCCTACTCGGAATACCACAGACAAGATTTAGACTTTCCGAATCTCAGGAATGGCCATCCATGGGTTCTAACTTATACCACGAAGACACTTAATAACTCGGACTCGGTCCCCTGTATTTGATATCGAAGAGATATCCATTCAATCGAAGGTAGAACGGAAGTGGTTGTCAGGAACGCGTTCATAGGGAATGATGATGATTGTCACGTTCATCACATTCATGTTGAAGTGTGAATGAATATCTTAGAAGCAAAATAAGTTGAATTGAATATAAAACAGTAGTACTTTGCATTAAATCATGAGGAACAGCAGAGCTCCACACCTTAATCTATGGAGTGCAGAAACTCTACCGTTGAAAAATACATAAGTGAATATAGGGTAAGCCTGGCCGAGTGGCCAGCCTCCCATGAAGGTCTAGATATCTAAAAAATGATCAAAAGATAATCCAAAGATCTAAATACAATAGTAAAAAGTCCTATTTATACTAAACTAGTTACTAGGGTTTACAGAAGTAAGTGATTGATGCATATATCCACTTCCGGGGCCCACTTGGTGTGTGCTTGGACTGAGCTTGAAATTTACACGTGCAGAGGCTTCTTCTGGAGTTGAACGTCAGTTTGTAACGTGTTTCTGGCGTTTAACTCTGGTTCGTGATGTGTTTCTGGCGTTTAACTCCAGACTGCAGCATAGAACTGGCATTCAATGCCCTTTTGCGTCATCTAAACTCGACCAAAGTATGGACTATTATATATTTCTGGAAAGCCTTGGATGTCTACTTTCCAACGCAATTAGAAGCACGCCATTTTGAGTTCTGTAGCTCCAGAAAATCCACTTTGAGTGCAGGGAGGTCAGAATCCAACAGCATCAGCAGTCCTTCTTCAACCTCTGAATCTGATTTTTGCTCAAGTCCCTCAATTTCAGCCAGAAAATACCTGAAATCACAGAAAAACACACAAACTCATAGTAAAGTCCAGAAATGTGAATTTAACATAAAAACTAATAAAAACATCCCTAAAAGTAACTATATCCTACTAAAAACAATGCCAAAAAGCGTATAAATTATCCGCTCATCACAACACCAAACTTAAATTATTGCTTGTGCCCAAGCAACTGAAAATCAAATAGGATAAAAAGAAGAGAATATACTATAAATTTCAAACTATCAATGAAACATAGCTCCAATCAGATGAGTGGGACTTGTAGCTTTTTGCCTCTTGAATAGTTTTGGCATCTCACTTTATCCATTGAAGTTCAGAATGATTGGCATCTATAGGAACTCAGAGTTCAGATAGTGTTATTGATTCTCCTAGTTCAGTATGTTGATTCTTGAACACAGCTACTTTATGAGTCTTGGCCGTGGCCCTAAGCACTTTGTTTTCCAGTATTACCACCGGATACATAAATGCCACAGACACATAACTGGGTGAACCTTTCAGATTGTGACTCAGCTTTGCTAAAGTCCCCAATTAGAGGTGTCCAGGGTTCTTAAGCACACTCTTCTTTTGCTTTGGACCTTGACTTTAACCGCTCAGTCTCAAGTTTTCACTTGACACCTTCACGCCACAAGCACATGGTTAGGGACAGCTTGGTTTAGCCGCTTAGGCCAAGATTTTATTCCTTTAGGCCCTCCTATCCACTGATGCTCAAAGCCTTGGGATCCTTTTTATTTACCCTTGCCTTTTTGTTTTAAGGATTATTGGCTTTTTGCTCTTGCCTTTTGGTTTTAAGAGCTTTTGGCTTTTTCTGCTTGCTTTTTCTTTCTCTTTCTCTTTTTTTTTCTTTCTCTATTTTTTTTTTCGCCATTTTTTTTTCTGCAAGCTTTATATTCACTGCTTTTTCTTGCTTCAAGAATCATTTTTATGATTTTTTAGATTATCAAATAACATGTCTCCTTGTCATCATTCTTTCAAGAGCCAACATATTTAACATTCATAAACAACAACTTCAAAAGACATATGCACTGTTCAAGCATTCATTCAGAAAACAAAAAGTATTGTCACCACATCAATATAATTAAACTAGTTTCAAAGATGAATTTGAAACCATGTACTTCTTGTTCTTTTGTTTTTAAAACTTTTTTCATTTAAGAGAGGTGATGGATTCATATTCACTACTTTAAGGCATAGACACTTAGACACTAATGATCATGTAATAAGACACAAATATAGATAAACATTTAACATAAGAAAACTAAAAACAGAAAATTTAAGAACAAGGATGAGTCCACCTTAGTGATGGTGGCGTTTCCTTCTTGAGGAACCAATGATGTCCTTGAGCTCTTCTATGTCTCTTCCTTGTCTTTGTTGCTCCTCCCTCATTGCTCTTTGATCTTCTCTAATTTCATGAAGGATGATGGAGTGCTCTTGGTGCTCCTATCCTTAGTTGCTCCCAATAATTGTGTCGAGGAAAATTTATCCCCTGAGGTATCTCAGGGATCTCTTGATTTGCAGTCAAATGTTCTACCACTGAGCTATAGACCCTTGAAATGAATCTCTCCATCTCCTATGACTCGGAGGTGGAAGCTTTTGTCTTCCCTTTCCTCTTTCTAGAGGTTTCTCTGGCCTTAGGTGCCATCAATGGTTATGGAAAAACAAAAAAGCTATGCTTTTTACCACACCAAACTTAGAATGTTGCTCGCCCTCGAGCAAAAGAGGAAAGAATAGAAGAAGAAGAAGAAGAAGATATGGAGGTGAGTTGATGGTTTGAATTTGAGTGGGTGGGTGTAGGTGGGTTGTATGATGGTTTTAGGGGAGTAATGGATGTGAGTGGTGAAGGGTTCTTGGGAAAGGGTGATATAGGATTATGAGGAGGTAAGGTGAGTGGAGGTATGTGGGGATCCTGTGGGATCCACAGATCTTGAGGTGTCAAGGATTTGCATCCCTGCACCAATTAGGCATGTAAAACACCTTTGCATGTAATTCTGGCGTTTAAACGTCGAACTGATGCTTGTTCTGGGCGTTCAACGCCCAGATGTAGCATATTTCTGGCGTTGAACACCAGCTCCATGCTTGTTTCTGGCATTCAGCGCCAGCTCTATGCTCTGTTCTGGCGTTGAACGCCAGATGCTCCTTACTGGCGTTTAAACGCCAGTAAGTCCTTCCTCCAGGGTGTGATTTTTCTTCTGCTGTTTTTTATTTTTCTTCAATTTTTTCAGTTGTTTTTGTGACTCCACATGATCATGAACCTATGAAGACATATAACTAATAAAAAATATAATTAAAAAAATAAAAATTGGGTTGCCTCCCAACAAGCGCTTCTTTAATGTGAATAGCTTGACAGTGGGCTCTCATGGAGCCTTACAGATGTTCAGAGTATTGTTGAGACTCCCCAACACCAAACTTAGAGTTTGGATATGGGAGTTCAACACCAAACTTAGAGTTTGGTTGTGGCCTCCCAACACCAAACTTAGAGTTTGACTGTGGGGCTTTGGTTGACTCTGTTTTGAGAGAAGCTTACTGTGCCTCTTTTCCATGTTTACAGAAGGATGTCCTTGAGTTTTAAACTCAAGGGAGTCCCCATTCAATTGAAGGACTAGTTCAGCTCTGTTAACATCAATCACAGCTCTTGCTGTGGCTAGGAAGGGTCTTCCAAGGATGATGGATTCATCCTCATCCTTCCCAGTATCTAGGATTATGAAATCAGCAGGGATGTAAAGGCCTTTAACCTTTACTAACACGTCCTCTGCTTGTCCATAAGCCTCTTTTCTTGAGTTATCTGCCATCTCTAATGAGATTCTGGCAGCTTGCACCTCAAAGTATCCAAGTTTCTCCATTACAGAGAGTGGCATGAGGTTTATTCCTGACCCAAGGTCACATAGAGCCTTCTCAAAGGTCATGGTGCCTATGGTACAAGGAATTAGGAACTTTCCAGGATCCTGTTTCTTCTGAGGAAATCTCAGTTGATCCAATGCATTTAGTTCATTGGTGAACAGGGGAGGTTCATCTCCCCAAGTCTCATTACCAAATAAATTGGCATTCAGCTTCATGATAGCACCAAGGAACTTGGCAACTTGCTCTTCAGTAACATCCTCATTCTCTTCAGAAGAAGAATATTCATCAGAGCTCATGAATAGTATAAGGAGGTTTAATGGAATCTCTATGGTCTCTAAATGAGCATCAGATTCCTTTGGTTCCTCAGAGGGAAACTCTTTGTTGATCACTGGACGTCCCAGGAGGTCTTCCTCCTTGGGATTCACGTCCTCCCTTCCTCCTTGGATTCGGCCATGATGGTCATTTCAATGGACTTGCACTCTCCTTTTGGATTTTCTTCTGTATTGCTTGGGAGAGTACTAGGAGGGATTTCAGTGATCCTTTTACTCAGCTGGCCCACTTGTGCCTCCAAATTTTTAATTGAGGACCTTGTTTCATTCATGAAACTTACAGTGGCCTTGGATAGATCAGAGACTAAGTTTGCTAAATTAGAGGTATTTTGTTCAGAGTTCTCTGTCTGTTGCTGAGAAGATGATGGAAAAGTTTTACTACTGTTAAACCTGTTTCTTCCACCATTATTAAAGCCTTGTTGAGGCTTTTGTTGATCCTTCCATGAGAGATTTGGGTGATTTCTCCATAAGGGATTATAGGTGTTTCCATATGGTTCACCCATATAATTCACCTCTGCTATTGTAGGGTTTTCAGGATCATAAGCTTCTTCTTCAGAAGATGCCTCTTGAATACTGTTGGATGCAGCTTGCATTCCATTCAGACTCTGGGAAATTATATTGACTTGCTGAGTCAATATTTTGTTCTGAGCCAATATGGCATTTAGAGTATCAATTTCAAGAACTCCCTTCTTCTGAGGCGTCCCATTACTCACAGGATTCCTCTCAGAAGTGTACATGAACTGGTTATTAGCAACCATGTCAATGAGTTCTTGAGCTTCTGCAGGCGTTTTCTTTAGGTAAATGGATCCACCTGCAGAAGTATCTAATGACATCTTAGCTAATTCAGACAGACCATCATAGAATATATCCAGGATGGTCCATTCTGAAAGCATGTTAGAATGACACTTTTTGGTCAGTTCCTTGTATCTCTCCCAAGCTTCATAGAGGGATTCACCTTCTTTCTCTCTGAAGGTTTGAACATCCACTCTAAGCTTACTCAGCTTTTGAGGAGGAAAGAACTTGGCTAAGAAAGCCGTGACCAGCTTATCCCAAGAGTTCAGGCTATCTTTGGGTTGAGAGTCCAACCACACTCTAGCTCTGTCTCTTACAGCAAACGGGAAAAGCATGAGCCTGTAGACTTCAGGATCTACTCCATTAGTCTTAACAGTATCACATATCTACAAGAATTCAGTTAAGAACTGAAAAGGATCTTCAGATGGAAGTCCATGAAACTTGCAGTTATGTTGCATTAGAGAAACTAATTAAGGTTTCAGCTCAAAATTGTTTGCTCCAATGGTAGGGATGGAGATGCTTCTTCCATGTAAATTGGAATTAGGTGCAGTAAAGTCACCAAGCATCCTCCTTGCATTATTATTATTTTCGGCTGCCATCTCCTCTTCCTGTTCGAAAATTTCTGTAAGGTTATCTCTGGATTGTTGTATTTTAGCTTCTTTTAGTTTCCTCTTCAGAGTCCTTTCAGGTTCAGGGTCTGCTTCAACAAGAATGTTCTTGTCCTTGCTCCTGCTCATATGAAAAAGAGGGAACAGAAAAATAATAATAATAGGGATCCTTTTTACCCAAGTATAAAGGTTCCCCTGTGTGTGTAGAAGAAGAAAAGAATTTAATGTAAAGAAGGGAAGAAGAGAATATTCGAACACAGATGGAAGAGGGGGTTCGAATTTGGGTGAGATAAAGTGTTAGTAGATGAATAAATAAATAGAAGGAGATGAGAGAGAAAGAGGATTTTCGAAAATAAAATTTTGAAAAGGGGTTAGTGATTTTCGAAAATTAGGAAAAAGTTAAAATTAAAATTAAAAATTGAAACAATTAATTAATTAAAAAGAATTTTTGAAAAAGAGGGAAGTATTTTCGAAAATTAGAGAGGGATAGTTAGTTAGGTAGTTTTGAAAGAGATAAGAAACAAACAAAAAGTTAATTAGTTAGTTGAAACAAATTTTGAAAATCAAATTTTAGAAGATAAGAAGATAAGAAGTTAGAAAAGATATTTGAAAAAGATAAGATAAAAAGATATTTTTGAAAAGATATGATTGAAATTAGTTTTGAAAAATATTTGATTTTTAAAATCACAATTAATGACTTGATTCACAAGTAATCACAAGATATGATTCTAGAACTTAAAGTTTGAATCTTTCTTAACAAGCAAGTAACAAACTTGAAATTTTTCAATCAAAACATTAATTTTTGATGATATTTTCAAAAATTATGAGATAAAATTAAGAAAAATGAAAAAGATTTGATTTTTGAAAAAGGTTTTGAAAAAGATAAGATTTTTAAATTGAAAATTTGATTTGACTCATAAAAACAACTAGATTTTAAAATTTTTTTGAAAAAGTCAATACAAATTTTCGAAATTTATGAGTGAAAAAGGGAAAGATATTTTTTTGAATTTTGAATTTTTAATGATGAAAGAGAAAAACATGAAAATGATGCAATGCATAAAAATTTTGGATCTAAACATGTGATGCATGCAAGAACACCATGAATGTCAAGATGAACACCAAGAACACTTTGAAGATCATGATGAACATCAAGAACATATTTTTGAAAAATTTTCAAGAAAAGAAAACATGCAAGACACCAAACTTAGAAATTTTTCATGTATAGACACTATGAATGCAAGAATGCATATGAAAAATAGGAAAAGACACAAAACAAGAAAATATGAAATCAAACAAGAAGACTGGCCAAGAACAACTTTGGTGCACGAATTGTGAATCACACTTTTCACAACTCGTACTACTGACCAGCAAGTGCACTGGGTCGTCCAAGTAATACCTCACGTGAGTAAGGGTCGAATCCCACGGAGATTGTTAGTTTGAAGCAATCTATGGTTATCTTGTAAATCTTAGTCAGGAAGTCAATTATGTTTATCAGTTGAATTGCAAATAAACAATAGAACATGGATTAAAGGTTACTTGTTATGCAGTAATGGAGAATATGTTGGAGTTTTGGAGATGCTTTGTCTTCTGAATCTCTGCTTTCCTCTGTCTTCTTGTTCACGCATGCACGTCCTCCTATGGCAAGCTGTGTGTTGGTGGATCACCGTTGTCAATGGCTACCATCCATCCTTCCAGTGAAAACTACGCTCACGCGCTCTGTCACAGCACGGCTAATCACCGGTTGGTTCTCGATCCGGTTGGAATAGGATTTACTATCCTTTTGCATCTGTCACTAACGCCCAGCCTTCAGGAGTTTGAAGCTCGTCACAGTCATTCAATCCTTGAATCCTACTCGGAATACCACAGACAAGGTTTAGACTTTCCGGATCCTCATGAATGCCGCCATCAGTTCTAGCTTATACCACGGAGATTCTGATTAAGGAATCTAAGAGATACTCATTCAATCGGATATAGAACGGAGGTGGTTGTCAGGCACACGTTCGTGGGTTGAGGAAGGTGATGAATGTCACAGATCATCACCTTCATCACAGTTAAGCGCGAATGAACATCTTAAATAAGAACAAGCGTGTTTGAATGGAAAACAGAAATACTTGCATTAATTCATCGAGACACAGCAGAGCTCCTCACCCCCAACAATGGGGTTTAGAGACTCATGCCGTCAGAGAATACAAAGTTTAGATCTGAAATGTCATGAGATACACAATAAGTCTCTAAAAGTTGTTTAAATACTAAACTAGTAGCCTAGGGTTACAAAATATGAGTAGACTATGATGGATGATGCAGAGATCCACTTCTGGGGCCCACTTGGTGTGTGCTGGGCTGAGACTTAAGCAATTCACGTGCAGAGGTCATTTGTGGAGTTGAACGCCAGTTTTTATGCCAGTTTGGGCGTTCAACTCCAGCTTTTGATCCTTTTCTGGCGCTGGACGCCAGAATTGGGCAGAGGACGGGCGTTGAACGCCAGTTTATGTCGTCTATTATTGTGCAAAGTATGGACTATTATATATTGCTGGAAAGCCCTGGATGTCTACTTTCCAACGCAATTGAAAGCATGCCATTTCGAGTTCTGTAGCTCAAGAAATTCCACTTTGAGCGCAGGGAGGTCAGAATCCAACAGCATCAGCAGTCCTTTTTCAGCCTGAATCAGATTTTTGCTCAGCTCCTTCAATTTCAGCCAGAAAAATACCTGAAATTACAGAAAAATACACAACTCATAGTAAAGTCCAGAAATATGAATTTTTCCTAAAAACTAATAGAAATAGACTAACAACTAACTAAAACATACTAAAAACTATATGAAATTATCCCCAAAAAGCGTATAAAATATCCGCTCATCACAACACCAAACTTAAACTGTTGCTTGTCCTCAAGTAACTAGACAAATAAAATAGAAGACTAATAGGTTGAGAAGCAATAATATCTCAGAGTTTTTTTGATTGAAGCTTAGATCCTAATTAGATGAGCGGGACTAGTAGCTTTTTGCTTCTGAACAGTTTTGGCATCTCACTTTATCCATTGAAGCTCAGAGTGATTGGCATCTATAGGAATTCAGAATTCAGATAGTGTTATTGATTCTCTTAGTTTAGTGTGATGATTCTTGAACACAGCTTCTTTATGAGTCTTGGCCGTGGCCCTAAGCACTTTGTTTTCCAGTATTACTACCGGATACATAAATGCCACAGACACATAACTGGGTGAACCTTTTCAGATTGTGACTCAGCTTTGCTAAAGTCCCCAATTAGAGGTGTCCAGAGTTCTTAAGCACACTCTTCTTTTTTTTGCTTTGGACCTTGACTTTAACCGCTCAGTCTCAAGTTTTCACTTGACACCTGCACGCCACAAGCACATGGTTAGGGACAGCTTGGTTTAGCCGCTTAGACCAGGATTTTAGTCCTTTAGGCCCTCCTATCCACTGATGCTCAAAGCCTTGGGATCCTTTTTATTTGCCCTTGCCTTTTGGTTTTAAGAGCTTTTGGCTTTTTCTGCTTGCTTTTTTTTTTTTCTGCAAGCTTTGTTCTTTGCTGCTTTTTCTTGCTTCAAGAATCATTTTTATGATTTTTCAGATTATCAATAACATGTCTCATGTTCATCAATCTTTCAAGAGCCAACATATTTAACAGTCTTAAACAACAAATTCAAAAGATACATGCACTGTTCAAGCATTCATTCAGAAGACAGAAAGCATTGCCACCACATTTAACCAATTAGAATTTCTTTTATTAAACTCTAAATTTATTGCTTCTTATTCAAAAGATCTACTATTTTATTCATGTTTAATGATGATGAGAAAAATAAACTATAGCTTGATTGGAGATAAAATCAAATAAATACTAATTACTATTATATGACTTCTAAGGTAAACTTTTTATAAGGACACTGTCACAGAGTTAAGGCAGCAATTGGAAATTAACAACCTTTATTCTGGGGGTATGGGGGTTCCTCTGATCCTTGGGAGGCTTGGTATTACAGAAGACTTTTGGCGCTTCAGTTCCCTTAAGTCACGTCCCTGCTCCTCTTGTTCTCTAAGCATATGGGTCAGCATTTGACTGTGTTCCTTCTGTTGTTTTATTATTTGCTCAAGATATTCCCAGTATTCAGCTTGAGGTATCTCTGGAAGGAATTCCTGTGCTCTCTTCTTGATGGGATCCTCCTGTGCCTGTTGTCTCTCCATTGATGCTTTGGTGATTGACTTTTCAATTAGGATATATTCAGTTATTCCCATCTTGACTCCAGCGTCCTTGCAGAGCAGAGAAATCACGCTTGGATAAGCCAACCTGGCCTCTTTTGAATTTTTGTTAGCAATCTTATAGAGCTCAGTTGAAATCAGCTGATGAACCTCCACTTCCTTTCCCATCATGATGCAATGAATCATCACTGCTCTTTTAACTGTGACTTCAGAACGGTTGCTAGTGGGCAACAGAGAACGCCCAATGAAGTCCAGCCATCCTCTGGCAGCTGGCTTGAGATCCTCTCTCTTGAGTTGATTTGGGACGCCCTTTGTGTTGGTGGTCCACCTGGCTCCAGGGATACATATGTCCTCTAGAATCTTATCCAGGCCAATGTCTGCTCTCATCATCCTCCTGTTGAAGGAGTCTGGATCATCCTTTAGCTGAGGTAGCTTTAATATCTCTCTGATCTTGTCAGGGGTGGTATGAACAATCTTTCCCCTGACCATGGTCCGAAATTCGTAGCAGGCTGTTCCAGATAGTCTTTGCTTGTCAGTCTGCCACATATTAGCATAGAACTCCTGGACCATGTTCCTTCCTACTTTCGTTTCAGGATTAGCTAGGACTTCCCAGTTCCTGATTCGAATTTGCTCCTGGATCTCCGGATATTCATCTTCTTTCAGATCGAATCTAACTTCCGGGATCACTGATCTCAGACCCATTACTTTAAGATAATGGTCTGAATGTTCTTTAGATAAGAACTTCCCTTGATTCCAAAGTGGTTTTGGAACGCTCTCTTTCTTGCCTCTTGGAGTGGGTTGTTTTCCTTTGGGAGCCATGATCTTAGTGATCTCGAAAAAACACACCAAACTTAGAGGTTTGCTTGTCCTCAAGCAAAATAAAAGAAAGGAGAGGGATAGAAGGAGATCGAGGTGCACTTGTTGATGGAGGAGGGGGGAGGCCGAACCCAATTTTAAAGGGGGTGGGGGGGTGGGTTTTCGAAAAATTGGACAAGATAAGATAAAAAGATTGAGTTGAAAAAGATAAGATAGAAGATATAGTTTGATTTTGAAAAGATAGGATAGATTTTTGAAAAAGATAAATTTGGATTTGAAAAAGATAATATGAGGATTTGAAAAAGATATTGATAAGATTTTTAGAGTGAAAAAGATAGATTTGTTTTTGGAAAAGATTTGAAAAGAGTTGGATTGAATTTGCAAAGAGGGTGTGTGCTTATGAATTAAGATACATTTGATATTTTGAAAGTAGGATTTTTAGAAATAAGGGTTCTTGACATGTTTATGTAAATAAAATCATGTATTGAATCATAAAATTATAAATTAGAATGGAAATACGTGTGGGATAAATGGATTTGGCTCCTCCCTGGCTTCCTGGCGTTTGAACGCCCAAACACTGCTTGTTTTGGGCGTTCAGCACCCAAATGCTGATCTCCTGGGCGTTCAGCGCCCACTTGCTGCCATTCCTGGCGTTCAACGCGCAGTGGGTGGCCATTTCTGGCGTTGAACGCCCAATTGCTGCCATTACTGGCGTTCAGCGCCCAGTGGATGCCCATTTTGGGCGCTGAACGCCCAAAATTCCCCTTTATTGGCGTTTTCTTGCCATTGAACTCCCTCTCTCTGTTTTGTGTGCAAATTCCTTCTATAACCCTGTAAACTTATACAAATGATTCTGTACCTTAGTGTCAGTGAACTTTATATAAACAAATAAAAATAAAAATAGGGCAGAAATGCTTAGAGGATTGATGCCCCATGGCTGGGTTGCCTCCCAGCAAGCGCTTCTTTATTGTCTTTAGCTGGACCTTGCTGAGCTTTTAATCTAGCTTCAGCCTTGAGCATTCTTGCTCAATGTTGCCTTCAAGATAATGCTTGATTCTCTGTCCATTGACAATGAACTTCTTATCAGAATCAATATCTTGAAGCTCCACATAACCATATGGTGACACACTTGTAATCACGTATGGTCCCCTCCACCGGGATTTCAGTTTCCCGGGGAATAGCCTGAGTCTAGAGTTAAACAACAGGACCTTCTGTCCTGGTTCAAAAATTCTAGATGACAGCTTTCTGTCATGCCATTTTTTTTATTTTTCTTTATAAAGCTTGGCATTTTCAAAAGCTGTGAATCTGAATTCCTCTAGCTCATTTAGCTGGAGCAATCGTTTTTCTCCTGCTAATTTGGCATCTAAGTTTAGGAATCTGGTTGCCCAGTAGGCCTTATGTTCCAGTTCCACGGGCAAGTGGCACGCCTTACCATACACGAGTTGGTATGGAGAGGTCCCTATAGGGGTCTTGAATGCTGTTCTGTAAGCCCACAGAGCATCATCCAAGCTCCTTGCCCAATCCTTTCTACGGGTATTTACTGTCCGTTCCAGGATTCTCTTTAATTCTCTGTTAGAGACTTCAGCTTGCCCATTGGTTTGTGGATGATATGGGGTGGCCACTTTGTGGCGAATTCCATACCGAACCATGGCAGAGTAAAGCTGTTTATTGCAGAAGTGAGTGCCCCCATCACTGATTAACACTCTAGGGACACCAAACCTACTAAAGATGTGTTTCTGGAGGAACTTCAGCACTGTTTTAGTATCATTAGTGGGAGTGGCAATAGCCTCAACCCATTTTGATACATAGTCAACTGCCACCAGAATATAAGTGTTTGAGTATGATGGTGGGAAAGGTCCCATGAAGTCAATTCCCCATACATCAAACAACTCTATTTCCAAGATTCCTTGTTGAGGCATGGCGTAACCATGAGGCAGATTACTAGCTCTTTGGCAACTGTCACAATTACGTACAAACTCTCGGGAATCTTTATAGAGTGTGGGCCAATAGAAGCCACATTGGAGGACCTTGGTGGCTATTCGCTCACCTCCAAAATGGCCTCCATATTGAGATCCATGGCAATGCCATAGGATTCTCTGTGCTTCCTCTCTGGGGACACACCTACGGATGATTCCATCTGCACATCTCTTAAAGAGATAGGGCTCATCCCACAGGTAGTACTTTGCATCAGTAACTAATTTTTTCTTTTGTATTCGATTGTACTCCTTGGGTATGAACCTTGCAGCTTTATAGTTTGCAATATCGGCAAACCATGGTGCTTCCTGAATGGCAAATAGATGCTCATCAGGGAACGTCTCAGAGATCTCAAGAAAGGGGAGGGACGTCCCTTCCCTTGGCTCTATCCGGGACAGATGATCAGCTACTTGGTTCTCTGTCCCTTTTCTGTCTCTTATTTCTATATCAAACTCTTGCAGAAGCAATACCCATCTAATGAGCCTGGGTTTTGAATCCTGCTTTGTGAGTAGATACTTAAGAGTAGCATGGTCAGTGTACACAATCACCTTTGATCCTACTAAGTAGGATCTGAACTTGTCAATGGCGTAAACCACTGCAAGTAATTCCTTTTCTGTGGTTGTGTAATTTTTCTGGGCATCATTTAAAACGCGACTGGCATAATAAATGACATGCAGAAGCTTGTCATGCCTCTGTCCCAATACTGCACCAATGGCATGATCACTGGCATCACACATTAGCTCAAATGGCAATGTCCAGTCTGGTGCAGAAATGACTGGTGCTGTGACCAGCTTAGCTTTCAGCGTTTCAAACGCTTGCAGGCACTCTGTGTCAAACACAAATGGCGTGTCAACAGCCAGCAGATTGCTTAGAGGTTTTGCGATTTTTGAAAAATCCTTTATAAACCTCCTATAGAATCCTGCATGCCCCAAAAAGCTTCTGATTGCCTTAACATTGGCAGGTGGTGGTAATTTTTCAATTACCTCTATTTTTGCTTGATCCACCTCTATTCCCTTGTTTGAGATTTTATGCCCAAGAACAATTCCTTCAGTCACCATGAAGTGACACTTTTCCCAGTTTAAAACTAGGTTGGTTTCTTGGCATCTTTTCAGAACAAGTTTCAAGTGATCAAGACAGGAGCTGAATGAGTCTCCATATACTGAGAAGTCATCCATGAAGACTTCCAGAAATTTTTCCACCATGTCAGAGAAAATAGAGAGCATGCATCTCTGGAAGGTTGCAGGCGCATTACATAGCCCAAATGGCATCCTTCTATAAGCAAACACTCCAGATGGACATGTGAATGCTGTTTTCTCTTGATCCTGGGGATCCACTGCAATCTGGTTGTAGCCTGAATAGCCATCCAAAAAGCAGTAATAATCATGACCTGCTAGTCTCTCTAGCATCTGGTCTATGAATGGTAAAGGAAAATGATCCTTTCTGGTGGCTGTATTAAGCCTTCTGTAGTCAATACACATGCGCCACCCTGTAACTGTTCTTGTAGGAACCAGTTCATTTTTTTCATTATGAATCACTGTCATGCCTCCCTTTTTTAGGACGACTTGAACAGGGCTCACCCAGGGGCTATCAGAGATAGGATAAATAATCCCAGCCTCCAGTAATTTGGTGACCTCTTTCTGCACCACTTCCTTCATGGCTGGATTTAGCCGCCTCTATGGTTGAACCACTGGTTTGGCATTGTCCTCCAATAGGATTTTGTGCATGCATCTAGCTGGGCTTATGCCCTTAAGGTCACCTATGGACCACCCAAGAGCTGTCTTGTGTGTCCTTAGCACTTGAATAAGTGCTTCCTCTTCCTGTGAATTTAAAGCAGAGTTTATGATCACTGGAAGAGTGTCACCTTCTCCCAGAAATGCATATTTCAAGGAAGGTGGTAGTGGCTTGAGCTCGGGTTTAGGAGGTTTTTCCTCTTTCAGAAGAAAGTTCAGAGGCTCTTTCATGTCCTCTGAATCCTCCAAATCAGGCTGAACATCTTTAAAGATGTCTTCCAACTCTGATTCGAGACTCTCAGCCATGTTGATCTCTTCTACTAAAGAGTCAATGAGATCAACTTTCATGCAGTCTGTTGATGTGTCTGGATGCTGCATGGCTTTGACAGTGTTCAACTTGAACTCATCATCATTGACTCTCAGGGTTATTTCCCCTTGTTGGACATCAATGAGGGATCGTCCAGTTGCTAGGAAAGGTCTTCCTAGAATGAGAGTGGCACTCTTGTGCTCCTCCATTTCCAGCACAACAAAGTCAGTAGGAAAGGCGAATGGCCCAACTCTGACAATCATGTCCTCAATCACGCCTGATGGGTATTTAGTGGAACCATCAGCAAGTTGGAGACATATCCGGGTTGGTTTAACTTCTTCAGTTAAGCCAAGCTTCCTGATAGTGGATGCAGGTATCAGGTTGATGCTTGCCCCAAGATCGCATAAAGCTGTCTTGGTGCAATCACCTTCTAATATGCATGGTATCAGAAAACTCCCAGGGTCTTTAAGCTTTTCAGGAAAGCTTTTCAGAATGACTGCACTGCATTCTTCAGTGAGGAGAACTCTTTCTGTTTCTCTCCACTCCTTTTTATGACTCAAGATCTCTTTCATGAACTTGGCATAAGAAGGTATTTGCTCAAGTGCCTCTGCAAATGGAATCTTTATTTCAAGAGTCCTTAGATAGTCTGCAAAGCGAGCAAATTGCTTATCCTGCTCCTCTTTCCGGAGTTTTTGAGGATAAGGTATCTTGGCTTTATATTCCTCAACCTTAGTGGTTAAAGAAGCCTTTTTAGAGGGGTTGCCATCAGCACTTGTGTGTGTCTGATCCCTCACTGGCAATTGAGTACCAGAGTCAGAAGCTGGAGTGACATTAGACGCCAGCTCACTGTCTGTTCCTGGCGCCTGAACGCCAGAAATGTGCCCATGTTGGGCGTTCAACGCTGGCTTCTGCCCCATTTGGGCATTCAACGCCAGATTCTTGCCCATTTCTGGCGTTGAACGCCAATCTTGCCTTGTTTCTGGCGCTGAACGCCAGTTTTGGGCATGGTCTGGGCGTTCAGCGCCAGCCTTCCACCCATTTTCTGGCGTTTTAGTGCCAGAATTATTTTTCCCTGGGCTCTTACTGTCCTCAGGTGAATCTTTGGTGGGTCGCTCATTTCTTGAATTTTTGATCCCTTGAGGTGGGGTGTTTAATGTTTTCCCACTTCTTAATTGAACTGCTTGGCATTCTTCTGCTATTTGCCTTGATAGCTGCTGCTTTGTTTGCTTAAACTGTTCGTCCATCTGTATATTAGCTATCCTTGTCTCTTGTAGCCTGTCCTTGAATTCAGCTAGCTGCTTTGTTAGAAAATCCAATTGCTGATTGAATTCAGCAGCTTGTTTTACAGTACTGAATTTAGCAGTTACTGTTTTAACCTCTTCATTCATGGAAGGGTTGCTGCTTAGATACAGATACTGATTCCTGGCAACTGTATCAATGAGCTCTTGAGCCTCTTCAATTGTCTTTTTCATATGGATAGACCCACCAGCTGAGTAATCTAGAGACATCTGAGCTCCTTCTGCAAGCCCATAGTAGAAGATGTCTAACTGAACCCACTCTGAAAACATTTCAGTGGGGCATTTTCGTAGCATCTCTCTGTATCTCTCCCAGGCATCATAAAGAGATTCATTATCTCCTTGTTTAAAGCCTTGGATGTCCAGCCTTAGCTGTGTCATCCTTTTTAGAGGGAAATATTGATTCAGGAATTTTTTTGTCAGCTGTTTCCATGTCCTTATGCTGGCCTTAGGTTGGTTATTCAACCACCTCTTAGCTTGATCTTTTACAGCAAATGGAAACAGTAATAGTCTGTAGACATCCTGATCTATTTCTTTATCATGTACTGTGTCAGCAATCTGTAGAAACTGTGCCAGAAACTCTGTAGGTTCTTCCTGTGGAAGACCGGAATACTGGCAACTTTGCTGCACCATGATAATGAGCTGAGGATTCAACTCAAAGCTACTAACTCCAATGGAAGGTATACAGATACTACTTCCATATGAAGCAGTAGAGGGGTTAGAATATGACCCCAGAGTCCTCCTGGACTGTTCATTTCCACTTATGTCCATGATGGATATATGGATATAACTTGGACTGATTTATCTTTTTATTTATTTTATTTTATAAGAAGTAAATACTTAAATAAAATAAAATAACTAAAAAGAATTTGAATTTTGAAATTAAAAATTTTTTTTTCTTTTTTTTTTTCGTAAAAGAGAATAAAAATTAATTAGTTAAAAAAAAAAAGAAATTTTTGAAAAAGAGGGAAGATATTTTCGAAAATTAGAGGGAGAGAGTTAGTTAGGTAGTTTTGAAAAAGTTAAGAAACAAACAAAAAGTTAGTTAGTTAGTTGAAACAAATTTTGAAAAGATATTTTTGAATTTAGTGAGGAGAGAGAAAAACAATAAAATAGTACAAGATTTAAAATTTTTAGATCTGATGCTCCTTGTTTTTGAAAATTTTGGAGGGAAAACACCAAGGAACACCAAACTTAAAAATTCTAAGATCAAGACACAAGGAAAACTCAAGAACACTTTGAAGACTCACAAGAACACAAGAACATGAAGAAAGAACACCAAACTTAAAATTTTTTAGAAAACCACCGAAATTTTCGAAAACCAAAGGGGATTCAACAAGAAAACACCAAACTTAGAGTTTGGCACACAATTTAATAGAGAAAATATTATTTATGAAAAGGAAGGTTTTCAAAAGAGTATAAAAGATTCTAACCCAATTACCAAGAACACAGATTAACGCTCTAGCCAAATGAGTTATGGAATTTTTCGAAAATTTTAAGAAAGATTATTTTAGAAAACACCAAACTTAAAGTTTGGCACAGGATTTGATAGAAAAATTATTTTTGAAAAAGGTTTTTAAAAAATATGATAGCCAATTACCATGAACATAAACACCACGTTCTAAATAACTGAGCTATAAGTTTAAAGTATTTTAACAAGGGATAAATAATAAAAGACTCTAAACCAAAAAGAAAGATTTTTTTCCTAATCTAAGCAACAAAATAATCCGTCAGTTGTTCAAACACGAACAATCCCCGGCAACGGCGCCAAAAACTTGGTGCACGAATTGTGAATCACACTTTTCACAACTCGTACTACTGACCAGCAAGTGCACTGGGTCGTCCAAGTAATACCTCACGTGAGTAAGGGTCGAATCCCACGGAGATTGTTGGTTTGAAGCAATCTATGGTTATCTTGTAAATCTTAGTCAGGAAGTCAATTATGTTTATCAGTTGAATTGCAAATAAACAATAGAACATGGATTAAAGGTTACTTGTTATGCAGTAATGGAGAATATGTTGGAGTTTTGGAGATGCTTTGTCTTCTGAATCTCTGCTTTCCTCTGTCTTCTTGTTCACGCACGCACGTCCTCCTATGGCAAGCTGTGTGTTGGTGGATCACCGTTGTCAATGGCTACCATCCATCCTTCCAGTGAAAACTACGCTCATGCGCTCTGTCACAGCACGGCTAATCACCGGTTGGTTCTCGATCCGGTTGGAATAGGATTTACTATCCTTTTGCATCTGTCACTAATGCCCAGCCTTCAGGAGTTTGAAGCTCGTCACAGTCATTCAATCCTTGAATCCTACTCGGAATACCACAGACAAGGTTTAGACTTTTCGGATCCTCATGAATGCCGCCATCAGTTCTAGCTTATACCACGGAGATTCTGATTAAGGAATCTAAGAGATACTCATTCAATCGGATATAGAATGGAGGTGGTTGTCAGGCACACGTTCGTGGGTTGAGGAAGGTGATGAATGTCACAGATCATCACCTTCATCACAGTTAAGCGCGAATGAACATCTTAGATAGGAACAAGCGTGTTTGAATGGAAAACAGAAATACTTGCATTAATTCATCGAGACACAGCAGAGCTCCTCACCTCCAACAATGGGGTTTAGAGACTCATGCCGTCAGAGAATACAAAGTTTAGATCTGAAATGTCATGAGATACACAATAAGTCTCTAAAAGTTGTTTAAATACTAAACTAGTAGCCTAGGGTTACAAAATATGAGTAGACTATGATGGATGATGCAGAGATCCACTTCTGGGGCCCACTTGGTGTGTGCTGGGCTGAGACTTAAGCAATTCACGTGCAGAGGTCATTTGTGGAGTTGAACGCCAGTTTTTATGCCAGTTTGGGCGTTCAACTCCAGCTTTTGATCCTTTTCTGGCGCTGGACGCCAGAATTGGGCAGAGGACGGGCGTTGAACGCCAGTTTACGTCGTCTATTCTTGTGCAAAGTATGGACTATTATATATTGCTGGAAAGCCCTGGATGTCTACTTTCCAACGCAATTGGAAGCATGCCATTTCGAGTTCTGTAGCTCCAGAAATTCCACTTTGAGTGCAGGGAGGTCAGAATCCAACAGCATCAGCAGTCCTTTTTTAGCCTGAATCAGATTTTTGCTCAGCTCCTTCAATTTCAGCCAGAAAAATACCTGAAATTACAGAAAAACACACAACTCATAGTAAAGTCCAGAAATATGAATTTTTCCTAAAAACTAATAGAAATAGACTAACAACTAACTAAAACATACTAAAAACTATATGAAATTATCCCCAAAAAGCGTATAAAATATCTGCTCATCAAACTTGAAGATCATGAAGAACACTATGAAAGCATGAATTTTCGAAAAATGCAAAAAATTTTAGAAAAAATGCAATTGACACCAAACTTAAAAATTGACTCAAGACTCAAACAAGAAACACAAAATATTTTTTTTTGATTTTTATGATTTTATAAATGTTTTTTTTTTTTGGATTTTTCGAAAATTAATGTGAAGAAGAAAAATAAGGATTCGAAAATTTTTAATATGAATTCCAGGAATCTTGTGCTCTTAGTCTAAAGCTCCAATCTGAGGGTTAGGCATGGCTTAATAGCCAGCCAAGCTTTAGAAGATACAAATCAGTCATACAACAGCAGGTGGATTAGGAACAGCTAGCTTGGTCTTGTGATGATGGTTTGGAAGCCTCAGTCCAAATGAATTTGGATATGGCTTTACAGCCAGCCAGGCTTCTACATGCTTCATGAAACTCGAGAATTCATTCTTAAAAATTCTGAAGAAAAATATATTTTATTTTTTTGAAAATATTTTTTTTCGAATATTAATTGGGAAAAACTAAAAAGAAGAAAATATTTTTGAAAAAAAAATTTTTTTTTTGAAAACAAAATAAGAAGAAAATTACCTAATCAGAGCAACAGGATGAACCGTCAGTTGTCCAAACTCGAACAATCCCCGACAACGGCGCCAAAAACTTGGTGCACAAAATTGTGATCACTGATAATGGCTCCAAAAAAACTTGGTGCTCTAATCTCAATTCATAATTTGTCACAACTTCGATACAACTAACCAGCAAGTGCACTGGGTCGTCCAAGTAATAAACCTTACGTGAGTAAGGGTCGATCCCACGGAGATTGTTGATATGAAGCAAGCTATGGTCATCATACAAATCTCAGTCAGGCAGATAGTAATTGATTATGGAGTTTTCGAAAATAAATAATAAATAAACATAAAATAAAGATAGAAATACTTATGTAAATCATTGGTGAGAATTTCAGATAAGCGCATAGAGATGCTTTCGTTCCTCTGAACCTCTGCTTTCCTGCTGTCTTCATCCAATCAATCCTACTCCCTTCCATGGCAAGTTGTATGTAGGGCATCACCGTTGTCAATGGCTACTTCCCATCCTCTCAAGAATGGCCATCCATGGGTTCTAACTTATACCACGAAGACTCTAATATCTCGGACTCAATCCTCTGTATTAGATATCTAAGAGATACTCATTCTAGCTTGTTTGCATGTAGAACGGAAGTGTTTGTCAGGCACGCGTTCATAGGTTAGAATGATGATGAGCGTCACATAATCATCACATTCATCATGTTCTTGGGTGCGAATGGATATCTTAGAATAGGAATAAGCTTGAATTGAATAGAAAAACAATAGTACTTTGCATTAATCTGTGAGGAACAGCAGAGCTCCACACCTTAATCTATGGTGTGTAGAAACTCTACCGTTGAAAATACATAAGTGATGAAGGTCCAGGCATGGCCGAATGGCCAGCCCCCAAAACGTGATCAAAGGATCAAAAGACAATCCAAAGATGATCCAAAGATAGATCCGAAGATCTAAATACAATAGTAAAAAGTCCTATTTATACTAAACTAGTTACTAGGGTTTACAGAAATGAGTAAATGATGCAAAAATCCACTTCTGAGGCCCACTTGGTGTGTGCTTGGGCTGAGCATTAAGCTTTACATGTGTAGAGGCTTCTCTTGGAGTTGAACGCCAGTTTGTAACCTGTTTCTGGCGTTTAACTCCACTTTGCAACCTATTTCTGGTGTTTAACTCCATAATGCAGCATGGAACTGGCGTTCAACGCCAGTTTGCATCGTCTAAATGCGGGCAAAGTATAGACTATTAAATATTTATAGAAAGCCCTAGATGTCTACTTTCCAACGCAATTGAGAGCGCGCCATTTGGAGTTCTGTAGCTCCAGAAAATCCACTTTGAGTGTAGGGAGGTCAGAATCCAACAGCATCTGCAGTCCTTCTTCAACCTCTGAATCTGATTTTTGCTCAGGTCCCTCAATTTCAGCCAGAAAATACCTGAAATCACAGAAAAACACATAAACTCATAGTAAAGTCTAGAAATGTGAATTTTAATTAAAAACTAATAAAAATATACTAAAAACTATGTAAAAATAATGCCAAAAAGCGTATAAATTATCCGCTCATCACAACACCAAACTTAAATTGTTGCTTGTCCCCAAGCAACTGAAAATCAAATAGGATAAACAGAAGAGAATATACTATAAATTCCAAAATATCAATGAAACTTAGCTCCAATCAGATGAGCGGGACTTGTAGCTTTTTGCCTCTTGAATAGTTTTGGCATCTCACTTTATCCATTGAGGTTCAGAATGATTGGCATCTATAGGAACTTAGAATTCAGATAGTGTTATTGATTCTCCTAGTTCAGTATGTTGATTCTTGAACACAGCTACTTTATGAGTCTTGGCCGTGGCCCTAAGCACTTTGTTTTCCAGTATTACCACCGGATACATAAATGCCACAGACACATAACTGGGTGAACCTTTTCAGATTGTGACTTAGCTTTGCTAAAGTCCCCAATTGGAGGTATCCAGGGTTCTTAAGCACACTCTGTTTTTGCTTTAGACCTTGACTTTAACCGCTCAGTCTCAAGTTTTCACTTGACACCTTCACGCCACAAGCACATGGTTAGGGACAGCTTGGTTTAGCCGCTTAGGCTAGGATTTTATTCCTTTAGGCCCTCCTATCCACTGATGCTCAAAGCCTTGGATCTTTTTTATTTACCCTTGCCTTTTGGTTTTAAGGGCTATTGGCTTTTTGCTCTTGCCTTTTGGTTTAAAGAGCTTTTGGCTTTTTCTGCTTGCTTTTTCTTTTTCTTTTTCTCTCTTTCTTGAGTCATAAAAAGGATTGGAGAGAAACTGAAAGAGTTCTCCTCACTACAGAATGCAGTGCAGTCATTCTGAAAAGCTTTTCAGAAAAGCTTAAAGATCCCGAGAGCTTTCTGATACCATGCATATTAGAGGGTAATTGCACCAAGACAGCTTTATGTGATCTTGGAGCAAGCATCAACCTAATACCTGCATCCACTATCAGAAAGCTTGGTTTAACTGAAGAAGTTAAACCAACCCGGATATGTCTCCAACTTGCTGATGGCTCCATTAAATACCCATCAGGCGTGATTGAGGACATGATTGTCAGGGTTGGGCCATTCGCCTTTCCCACTGACTTTGTAGTGCTGGAAATGGAGGAGCACAAGAGTGCTACTCTCATTTTAGGAAGACCTTTCCTAGCAACTGGACGAACTCTCATTGATGTCCAAAAGGGGGAAGTAACCCTGAGAGTCAATGAGAATGAGTTTAAGTTGAATGCTGTCAAAGCCATGCAGCATCCAGACACACCAAAAGACTACATGAAAGTTGATCTCATTGACTCTTTGGTATAGGAGGTCAACATGGCTGAGAGTCTCGAATCAGAGCTGAAAGACATCTTTAAAGATGTTCAGCCTGATTTGAAGGGTTTAGAGGAATTGAAAGAACCTCTGAGACTTCCTCAGGAAGAGGAGAAACCTACTAAACCCGAGCTCAAGCCATTACCACCATCCCTGAAATATGCATTTCTGGGAGAAGGTGACACTTTTCTAGTGATCATAAGCTCTGCTTTAAATCAACTGGAAGAGGAAGCACTAATTCAAGTACTAAGGACACACAAGACAGCTCTTGGGTGGTCCATAAGTGACCTTAAGGGCATAAGCCCAGCTAGAAGCATGCACAAAATCCTATTGGAGGATGATGCTAAGCCAGTGGTTCAACCACAGAGGCGGCTAAATCTAGCCATGAAGGAAGTGGTGCAGAAAGAGGTCACCAAATTACTGGAGGCTGGGATTATTTATCCTATTTCTGATAGCCCCTAGGTGAGCCTTGTTCAAGTTGTTCCCAAGAAGGGAGGCATGACAGTGGTTCATAATGAAAAAAATGAACTGGTTCCTACAAGAATAGTTACAGGGTGGCGCATGTGTATTGACTACAGAAGACTCAATACAGCCACCAGAAAGGATCACTTTCCTTTACCATTCATAGACCAAATGCTAGAGAGACTAGCAGGTCATGAATATTACTGCTTTTTGGATGTCTATTTAGGTTACAACCAAATTGCAGTAGATCCTCAGGACCAAGAGAAAACAGCATTCACATGTCCTTCTGGAGTATTTGCTTACAGAAGAATGCCTTTTGGTCTGTGTAATGCACCTGCAACCTTTCAGAGGTGCATGCTCTCTATCTTCTCTGATATGGTAGAGAAGTTTCTGGAAGTCTTCATGGATGACTTTTCAGTATTTGGAGACTCATTCAGCTCATGCCTTGACCATTTAGCACTTGTTCTAAAAAGATGCCAAGAGACCAACCTAGTTTTAAACTGGGAAAAATGTCACTTTATGGTGACTGAAGGAATTGTCCTTGGGCATAAAATTTCAAACAAGGGAATAGAGGTGGATCAAGCTAAAGTGGAAGTAATTGAAAAATTACCACCACCTGCTAATGTTAAGGCAATCAGAAGCTTTCTGGGGCATGCAGGATTCTACAGGAGGTTTATAAAGGATTTTTCAAAATTTGCAAAACCCCTGAGCAATTTGCTAGCTGCTGACACGCCATTCTTGTTTGACACAGAGTGTCTGTAGGCGTTTGAGACTCTGAAAGCTAAGCTGGTCACAGCACCAGTTATTTCTACACCAGACTGGACTTTACCATTTGAACTAATGTATGATGCCAGTGACCACGCCATTGGTGCAGTACTGGGGCAGAGGCATGACAAGGTTCTGCATGTCATTTATTATGCTAGTCGTGTTTTAAATGATGCCCAGAAAAATTACACAACCACAGAAAAATAATTGCTTGCAGTGGTTTATGCCATTGACAAGTTTAGATCATACTTAGTAGGATCAAAAGTGATTGTGTACACTGACCATGCTGCTCTTAAATATCTACTCACAAAGCAGGATTCAAAACCCAGGCTCATAAAATGGGTGTTGCTTCTGCAAGAGTTTGATATAGAAATAAGAGACAGAAAAGGGACAGAGAACCAAGTGGCTGATCATCTGTCCCGGATAGAACCAGCAGAAGGGGAGTTTCCCCCCTCTATTGAGATCTCTGAGACCTTTCCGGATGAGCATTTGTTTACCATTTAGGAAACACCATGGTTTGCAGACATTGCAAACTATAAAGCTGCAAGGTTCATACCTAAGGAGTACAGCAGGCAACAAAAGAAAAAATTAATTACTGATGCAAAGTACTACTTGTGGGATGAACCCTATCTCTTTAAGAGATGTGCAGACGGAATAATCCGTAGGTGTTTGCCTAGAGAAGAAGCACAAAGGATCTTATGGCATTGCCATGGATCACAATATGGAGGCCATTTCGGAGGTGAGCGAACAGCCACCAAGGTCCTCTAATGTGGCTTCTACTGGCATACACTCTATGGGGATTCCCGAGAGTTTGTACGTAACTGTGACAGTTGCCAAAGAGCTGGTAATCTGCCTCATGGTTACACCATGCCTCAACAGGGAATCTTGGAGATTGAGTTGTTTGATGTATGGGGAATTGACTTCATGGGACCTTTTCCACCATCATACTCAAACACTTATATTCTGGTGGCAGTCGACTATGTATCAAAATGGGTAGAGGCCGTTGCCACACCCACCAATGATACTAAAACAGTGCTGAAGTTCCTCCAGAAACATATCTTCAGCAGGTTTGGTGTCCCTAGAGTACTAATCAGTGATGGGGGCACTCACTTCTGCAACAAACAACTTTACTCTGCCATGGTCCGGTATGGGATTCGCCACAAGGTGGCGACTCCATATCATCCACAGACAAATGGGCAAGCTGAAGTTTCTAACAAAGAACTAAAAAGAATCCTGAAATGGATTGTAAGTACCCGTAGAAAGGATTAGGCAAGAAGCTTGGATGATGCTCTATGGGCTTACAGAACAGCATTCAAGACTCCTATAGGGACCTCTCCATACCAGCTTGTGTATGGTAAGGCCTGTCATCTGCTCATGGAACTGGAACATAAGGCCTACTGGGCAACCAGATTCCTAAACTTTGATGCCAAATTAGCTGGAGAAAAAAGATTGCTCCAGTTGAATGAGCTAGAGGAATTCAGATTCACTGCTTTCGAAAATGCCAAGCTTTATAAAGAGAAATAAAAAAGGTGGCATGACAGAAAGCTGTCATCTAGAGTCTTTGAACCAGGACAAAAGGTTCTGTTGTTTAACTCTAGGCTCAGGCTATTCCCTGGGAAACTGAAATCCCGGTGGATGGGACCATATGTGATTACAAGTGTATCACCATATGGTTATGTGGAGCTTCAAGACATTGATTCTGATAAGAAGTTTATTGTTAATGGACAGAGAATCAAGCACTATCTTGAAGGAAATGTTGAGCAAGAGTGCTCAAGGCTGAGGCTAGATTAAAAGCTCAGCAAGATCCAGTTAAAGACAATAAAGAAGCGCTTGCTGGGAGGCAACCCAGCCATTAACAAAACTTTTTCTATTATGTTATTTTATTTTATTTTATTCTTCATTTTATTTATTTTTAATATATGAGCTTAATATTAACAAGGTAGAGAATTAATTGCATAAGTCCACAGGGTTACAGAAGAATTCAGAGCACAAAACAGGAAAAAAGAGCTCACTGGAAAGAAAACGCCAGTAAGAGGCACAATTAGGCGTTAAACGCCCAAAAGGAGCATCTACTGGGCGTTTAATGCCAGTAAAGATAGCCATCTGGGCGTTAAACGCCAGAAAGAAGCAGCTTCTGGGCGTTTAACGCCAGAATTATAGCATCCTGGGTGTTCAGAAAAACGCCCAGTGACAAAGGGGTTTCTGGCGTTTAACGCCAGCTAGAAGCAACAGCTGGGCGTTAAACGCCCAGAACAAGCACCAACTGGGCATTAAACGCCTAAAACATGCAGCAGTTGGGCGTTTGGTGTGCGAAATTGTGATCATTCCTTCCTTGGTAACGGCGCTAAAAACTCAATACACACGTTCATGTTCTTAATTCTGTTTCACAACTTTGTACAACTAACCAGCAAGTGCACTGGGTCATCCAAGTAATAAACCTTACGTGAGTAAGGGTCGATCCCATGGAGATTGTCGGCTTGAAGCAAGCTATGGTCACCTTGTAAATCTCAGTCAGGCGGATTCAACTGATTTTATGAATTGATAAGTAAAAGATAAATAAAATATAAAATAGGAAAGTGGTACTTATGTAATTCATTGGTGAGAATTTCAGATAAGCATATAGAGATGCTTTCGTCCCTCTGAACCTCTGCTTTCCTGCTGTCTTCATCCAATCCTTCCTACTCCTTTCCATGGCAAGATGTATGTTAGGCATCACCGTTGTCAATGGCCACCTGTCCTCTCAGTGAAAATGGTCCAATGCGCTGTCACTGCATGGCTAATCATCTGTCGATTCTCGATCATACTGAAATAGGATCCATTGATCCTTTTTCGTCTGTCACTACGCCCAACCCTCGCGAGTTTGAAGCTTGTCACAGTCATTCAATCCCTGAATCCTACTCGGAATACCACAGACAAGGTTTAGACTTTCCGGATTCTCAAGAATGGCCGTCCACAGACAAGGTTTATATCACGAAGACACTAATAACTCGGACTCGGTCCCTTGTTTTAGATATCCAAGAGATATCCATTCAATCTAAGGTAGAACGGAAGTGGTTGTCAGGCACGCGTTCATAAGTTGAGAATGATGATGACTGTCACGATCATCACATCCATCATATTGAAGTGCGAATGAATATCTTTGAAGCGGAATAAGTTGAATTGAATAGAAAAACAGTAGTACTTTGCATTAATCTTTGAGGAACAGCAGAGCTCCACACCTTAATCTATGGTGTGTAGAAACTCTACCGTTGAAAATACACAAGTGATAAATGTTCAGACATGGCCGAATGGCCAGCCCTCACAAAAGTCTAAGATAGCATAAAACTAATCAAAGATGATCCAAATATATAAACATAATAGTAAAAAGTCCTATTTATACTAAACTAGTTACTAGTTACTGGGGCCCACCTGGTGTGTGCTTGGGCTAAGCATTGAGCTTTACACATGTAGAGGCTTCTCTTGGAGTTGAACGCCAGTTTGTAGCCTGTTTCTGGCATTGAAATCCACTTCGCAACCTGTTTCTGGCGTTTGACTCCAGAATGCAGCATGGAACTGGCGTTGAACGCCAGTTTAAGTCATCTATCCTTATTCAAAGTATAAACTATTATATATTGCTGGAAAGCCCTGGATGTCTAGTTTCCAACGAAATTAAGAGCGTTCCATTTGGAGATCTGTAGCTCCAAAAAATCCGCTTTGAGTGCAGAGAGGTCAGAATCCAATAGCATTTACAATCCTTTTTCAGCCTAAATCAGATTTTTGCTCAGGTCTCTCAATTTCAGCCAGAAATTACCTGAAATCACAGAAAAACACACAAACTCATAGTAAAGTCCAGAAATGTGAATTTTATTTAAAAACAAATAAAAATATATTAAAAACTAACTAAATTATACTAAAAACTATGTAAAAACCATGCCAAAAAGCGTATAAATTATCCGCTCATCACAACACCAAACTTAAATTGTTGCTTGTCCCCAAGCAACTGAAAATAAAATAGGATAAAAAGAAGAGAATATACTATAAATTCAAAAATATCAATGAAACTTAGCTCCAATCAGATGAGCGGGACTTGTAGCTTTTTGCCTCTTGAATAGTTTTGGCATCTCACTTTATCCATTGAGGTTCAGAATGATTGGCATCTATAGGAACTTAGAATTCAGATAGTGTTATTGATTCTCCTAGTTTAGTATGTTGATTCTTGAACACAGCTACTTTATGAGTCTTGGCCGTGGCCCTAAGCAGTTTGTTTTCCAGTATTACCACCGGATACATAAATGCCACAGACACATAACTGGGTGAACCTTTTCAGATTGTGACTCAGCTTTGCTAAAGTTCCCAATTAGAGGTGTCTAGGATTCTTAAGCACACTCTTAATTTTGCTTTGGACCTTGACTTTAACCGCTCAGTCTCAAGTTTTCACTTGACACCTTCACGCCACAAGCACATGGTTAGGGACAGCTTATTTTAGCCGCTTAGGCCAGGATTTTATTCCTTTAGGCCCTCCTATCCACTGATGCTCAAAGCCTTGGATCCTTTTTATTACCCTTGCCTTTTGGTTTTAAGGGCTATTGGCTTTTTGCTCTTGCCTTTTGGTTTAAAGAGCTTTTGGCTTTTTTTGCTTGCTTTTTCTTTTTCTCTTTTTTTTCACCATTTTTTTTCTTTTTTTTCGCAAGCTTTTGTATTCACTACTTTTTCTTGTTTCAAGAATTATTTTTATGATTTTTCAGATTATCAAATAACATTTCTCCTGTTCATCATTCTTTTAAGAGCCAACATATTTAACATTCATAAACATCAATTTCAAAAAACATATGTACTGTTCAAGCATTCATTCAGAAAACAAAAAGTATTGTCACCACATCAAAATAATTAAACTAGTTTCAAGGATGAATTCAAAACCATGTACTTCTTGTTCTTTTGTAATTAAAACAGTTTTCATTTAAGAGAGGTGATGGATTCATATTCATAACTTTAAGGCATGGACACTTAAATACTAATGATCATGTAATAAAGACACAAACATAAATAAAACATAAGGCTCAAAAACCGAAAACAGGAAAATAAATAAACAAGGAGATTAAGGAATGAGTCCACCTTAGTGAGGGTGGCGTCTTCCTCTTCTTGAAGAACCAATGGTGCTTTTGAGCTCCTCTATGTCTCTTCCTTGTCTTTGTTGTTCCTCCTTCATAGCTCTTTGATCTTCTTTAATTTCATGGAGGATGATGGAATGCTCTTAGTGCTCCATCCTTAGTTGTCCCATGTTGGAACTTAATTCACCTAGGGAAGTGTTGATTTGTTCCTGATGTGCGGAAAAAGATCCGACACAAAACTCACCGGCAAGTATACCGGGTCGCATCAAGTAATAAAAACTCACGGGAGTGAGGTCGATCCCATAGGGATTGATGGATCAAGCAACTTTAGTGGGTGATTAGTTTAGTCAAGCTAACATTGAGTGATTTGAGTGACAATTGAAGCCAACAGAATGTAAATTTGCAGGAATTATAAAGTGCAGAAAGTAAAATTGCAAGTAACTTAAAGAGCAAGAAATGTAAATTGCAAGAATCTTAAATTGCAAGAAATGTAAATTGCATGAAATTAAAGGGGAGTGGGTGCTGAAAATTAAAGAAAGCAATAAAGCCAGCAATCAACGAGATCTTGAAAATAAATGACAGGAAATTCAAAGTGCAAGAAAATTAAATTCAAATCACAGTAGCTCAAATGTAAAATACAGAGGAACAAAAGTGCAGGAAATTCAAACAGAAGTAGAGAGTCACTTGAAGGATCAAAACAGAAAGTAGCTTAGCTCAATTGTGAAATTTAAAAAGACAAGTAAAGATCTCAGGGAATCAATGAGACTAGAAAACAAGTCTAGATCTCAAGTCCTTCCTTGATCCAATAAAGAACAATTTGCAAAAGAAATGAAGATGAAAGCAGTAAACAGAGTGTTGATTCAAATCCTTAATTCACTGAAAGTTGGCAGAAGAAGAAAACAAAGAGAATTCTCAAGGTGAGATTGAAATAGAATTTCTTCAATTCTCAACCCAAGATTCAAAACAAAAAGAAAAACTAAAGAGAGAGAGTTCTGTATTCCTAATGCTCCCTAGTGGAGCTCGCCTCTCTAATAAAATGAAACAGATGCCTATTTATAGGCATTTTTACAAAATGAAAATGAAATTCAAAACAAATTACAATTAAAAAGAAATTTCTATTCTAACTATCTCTTGTGCCTTTGAGTGGTGTCAATTGGGCCCTTGCTCTTGATGGAATTGGGTTGACAAAAGCCTCTGTTGATTGCTCTTGGAGTTGGAGAGAAACGCATTGTGAACCGGGCCATGAATCATAAAAGTTTGAGTAAAAGTTTGAGGCAAACTTTTACTCAAACTTTTTATACCAGCTGCCCTTACTTGCTGCTACTAACGTTTGGGCTAAAGTTTGAGGTCAAACTTTTAGCCAAACGTTGGGCCTTCTTGCATGCATGTTGGGGTACTACTTTGTCTGCTTGTCAACGTTGCAAATTTTCATGCCCACTATTTACTATTATATATGGTTAGAAAGCTCTGAATGTCAGCTTTCTAATCCAATTGGAATCACCTCAATTGAACATCTACAACTCAAGTTATGCTCATTTGAAGAGGACAAAGTCGCTGGCCTTGGTGTGCAGCGTTTGAGGTAAAGTTTGCCTCAAACGTGGTCGAAAACGCCAGTTCTGGAGGCTCAAACATATTGTCCACCCCATACTATTATATATTGTTGGAAAGCTCTGAATGTCTACTTTCCAATGCCGTTGGAAGCGCATCATTTGGAGCTCTACAGCTCGAGTTATACTCCGTCGAAGGTGCAGAGGTCAGTTGGCCTCACTGCAGGTTGCCACCATGTTCATTTATGCTCATTGCGGGGAAGTTTTCTCCCTCAATTTTAGTGTCCACCATGCAGTGCCATATATGCTTGGAAAGCTCTCGATTCCTACTTTCCATTGCTTTTTGAATCACCTCATTTGGAGCTCTGTAGCTCAAGTTATTCTTGTTGGAAGTATACCCCTTTAGGCTGTTGTGGTGTGTGGCGCCAACGTTTGCCAAAAAGCTTGAGGCAAACGTTGGCGCAAGCTTTTGCTCTCTCCAGGGTGTAGTCAAGCTCCTCCAAAAGTTTGAGCTAAAGTTTGAGGCAAACTTTAGCTCAAGCTTTTTTTGTGCTCTCTTGCTCTTTGTTTTGAGCCACGCTTTTCTTCCTTTGGGCCACGCTTCTCTTCCTTGATTTGGTCATGGGTCACGCTTTTAGAAGCGTGGCCTAAGCCTCCAAAGTGTGCTCCAACTTCAAAGTGTGCCCAAAATTCCTCTTTTCTTCTTTTTAGCTTATTTTGTGCTCTTTTTGCTTCTTTTTCTTCTTATTTCCTACAAAGTTTATCAAATCAAAAGATCAAAGAAATATACCATTTAAGCACCAAAGAATGCAATATTTAAGCACTAATCATAAATTTCTTGTATGAAAAATCATAGAAAAACATGACATGGTGACATGTCATCACAACACCAAACTTAAACCTTGCTTGTCCCCAAGCAAGAAAAGAATCATGCATTTAAAGATTGACAATCCAAGGTAAGAAGAGTAGCAACTCAATTTTCATGGTAAGCTAGTTTTCTAAGCATGCTACAATCGCAAAAGAGATGTAAATGATTGATGTTTCTATCTAGCTCAATTTATGAAATCTTTCTCTTATATTTCTTCCTTGAAACAAGCTTTTGATTTTCTTATTTAGCTTCTCCTTTTGGGTGCTTTACCCCATGAGTTGATAACAAAGCTACGACTTCTAAATGCTTTGTTTTCAAGTATTACCACTTGATACATAAGCACCACAAGCATTTGATTAGAGGACTTCATTAAGCTCATTTTTTTTCTTTTCTTTTCTTGACTCTCTAATCATTGATGCTCAGAGCCTTGAGCTTTGAGGGAGTGCTTTTGCACTTTGAGCCTAACCTTGACTTCTAAATGTTTTGTTTTCAAGCATTTGGCTTGATACATAAACACCACAAGTACTTAGCAAATAAATTGCCATTGGTACTCAGAGCCTTCAGCTTTCTCATTCTTTCCCTTTTTCTTTTCTTGCTTTAATTGTATTTGCCTCTTCAAGGTTTTCATGATTTTCAAAAGATTTCACAAAATGTACTAGATGAAAACTTCAATTAAATAAAATCCAATGCAATTGAGCAACAATTAATCATACTAGCTTTCCAATACTTTTATGCATATGCTAAATTCTTCTTTAATTCCTTGTTTGTTTATGATCATGATACTTTATTGCTTTTGAATTCACAAAACTCAAGTTGGTAATCATAATGACATAGCACCATATTGCAAATCCGTATTCAAGCTATGCTTATTCATACCACACATGCACACAGAGAACATAAAGACAATCATGCATTTTAAGTGCTGGAAAACAAATGAGGAGAAAAGGAACTCTACAACCTTGTAGTTCATCTTCATTATTGTTGTCCTTTTTCCTCTATTCTTCCTCCTTCCCTTGCCAAACTCAGAATGTTTGCTCATCCTCAAGCAACAATTAGAATAATGGCTATGGGGCTAAGATGGATCATGAGTGTCTCACACAATGAAATGTTAGCAATACATGTGTTTCAAGCAAGCAAAATTAAAGATAACAATCAAGGCACAAGAGACAGAGACATTATGATTGCATATATAAGAAGGTGTGCACAATACATTGCATAAAAGATAAGTGGCACACCAAACTTAGTGTGACACTTTCACTTGGAATTAATGCAAGTATCTTGTAAATATGGGAACCAAATTTTTGTTGCATAGCAACACCAAACTTAGAATGCAACCACATGTCAATTTATTTGAAATAAAACTAAATGAAAGAAACTGTTATATGCTAAATACAATCACCAAGCCAAGAATCTATCATGAATAAAGCTCTCTTGGTAGTGTATTAACAAACACAGTAAATAAAAGAAAGCATTTAAAAACAAGAAAATGACTCAAAAAAAAAAAGAAAACTAAAATTGTCTAACTAAATGAAAGATAACACTGCAAGGCATTATGATTATGCAAACAAGTGATGTTGCTGGATGTATTGCATAGAAAATTAAGTGGCACACCAAACTTAGAATCTTAGTGTGACACTTCCATGTAGAATTGATGCAATCATCCAAAGAGATTGAAAACAATGTGTTGCATGGCAACACCAAACTTAGAATGTAACCATATGCCAATTTATTGAATTTAAACAAAGCAAAGAAAGAAGACAAAACATAGAAGAGAAACGTTACCTACTGTTGGCATGTTGTTCTTTACTTTCTTCCTCTTCTTCCAGTTTGTTAAGAGGAATGACCTCAAGGGAGGAGAAGATTCATCTATTACCCCCTGTCTTGGTCTCTCCTCAGCAAGCTTTCTTTTGTTAATGGCTTGATTGAGCTTGCTTGCTGGATCAGGGGGAGGATTGCTTGGAGTTGACCTTCTTTTCTTCATGAATATTGTCTTTTGTAGCTTGGTCACAATCCTCTTCTTGGTGCTTTTGTTAATTGCCTTCACTTCCTTGAATTTACGACTTGGTTGCTGTGTGATTATTGGAGTTTTGTCTTCATCAAGAGTCTCTTGCAATGGTGGTTCTGTGGATTCTTCCTTCATGTACTTCTCTGCTTCACTTGAGTTTGGAATTCTTTGGTTGTCTTTCTCACTTTCTTGCTCTTCCTCTTCCTCCCTTGCACCCAACATTTGACTTAATAGCTTTTTCATTGAGGAGGTTTGTTGATCTTCCCAAACTTTCTTCATCTCCTCTTCATACCTTTCAATCTCAGAGTCAATTGTTGAGACTTTTTGGTCCAGGGGAGTTTGAGGAGGTTGTGAGTGTTCAGGTCCTCTTGTCATCTCAAGTGCAGTTTCAGGTTCCAATACTTTCACCACCTCTTCCTTTTTTGCAATTTCACTTGACACAGGGACTTTGTGTTCTTGTTTTTCCATTTCCTCCTTCACAGATTGATTTTTACTGTTTGAAGGTTCTAAGTGTTTCCTTATGTTCTCCAGGTGCTCATTCGTCCTCTGACGGATGATTTCTTCCCTTTTCCAGGCTTGTTGTTGTTCCTTCATGAATTGTTCTTGTCTTTTCAACAATTCTCTGGATTTTTGAAGTGGATCTTCATTTTGCTCTTCCACCTCCTCCTTCTCATTTAGCGTTTGATTGATCAACACTTCTATGTTTTTGGAGGAGTTCTCTTGTTCTTTCCATGATCTTTGTACTTCCCTTTCATGTCTTTCAAACATAGTTTCAAGCTTTGAGGGGCCTTGGTTCATGGAAATTTGTGTGGATGGTGAGTTTTGGCAAGGATTTTGTGTGGAGACAAAGTCCAATGATGAAGAATTTTCAGATGAAAAACTGGAAGATGAGGTTGGAAAATTTTGTATAAGTGAATTGATAGTACGTTCGAGTGAAGATGGCTCTTGATAAGTGGAATATGGGCTCTCAAATGTTTTCTGGTTTTGCTCCCTCCAGCCATCATTAGAATAGCAACTTGCATCATTTTGTGGTGGAGGAAGATATCCCATATGATTTTCTTGCTCATCTTGTGTCTCTGAAGCAAATCTCCATGAATTGGAGTGCTCAGAATGTGTATTCTCTTGGTGATATTCCCAGCCACCATTAGAGATTGGTGATGGTGGGTAATATCCCATATAATTTGTTCGATCATAAGATGAGTTGAACTCCATTTGAATTTTGTAAAACACAACACCAAGAAAAATTGAAATTCATATCTCAGAGATGAATTTCTTAGTGAGGCAAAAACTCAAACACCTTGGTTTCAACTTAGAACAGAGAACAAAAATAAAGAAAATGCTTGATCTAGACTTCTCACCCACTTAATCATTGTTGATCTAAATCAATCCCCGGCAACGGCGCCAAAAACTTGATGTGCGGAAAACGATCCGACACAAAACTCACCGGCAAGTATACTGGGTCGCATCAAGTAATAAAAACTCATGGGAGTGAGGTCGATCCCACAGGGATTGATGGATCAAGCAACTTTAGTGGGTGATTAGTTTAGTCAAGCTAACATTGAGTGATTTGAGTGACAATTGAAGCCAACAGAATGTAAATTTGCAGGAATTATAAAGTGCAGAAAGTAAAATTGCAAGTAACTTAAAGAGCAAGAAATGTAAATTGCAAGAATCTTAAATTGCAAGAAATGTAAATTGCATGAAATTAAAGGGGAGTGGGTGCTGAAAATTAAAGAAAGCAATAAAGCCAGCAATCAACGAGATCTTGAAAATAAATGACAGGAAATTCAAAGCGCAAGAAAATTAAATTCAGATCACAGTAGCTCAAATGTAAAATACAGAGGAACAAAAGTGCAGGAAATTCAAACAGAAGTAGAGAGTCACTTGAAGGATCAAAACAGAAAGTAGCTTAGCTCAATTGTGAAATTTAAAAAGACAAGTAAAGATCTCAGAGAATCAATGAGACTAGAAAACAAGTCTAGATCTCAAGTCCTTCCTTGATCCAATAAAGAACAATTTGCAAAAGAAATGAAGATGAAAGCAGTAAACAGAGTGTTGATTCAAATCCTTAATTCACTGAAAGTTGGCAGAAGAAGAAAACAGAGAGAATTCTCAAGGTGAGATTGAAATAGAATTTCTTCAATTCTCAACCCAAGATTCAAAACAAAAAGAAAAACTAAAGAAAGAGAGTTCTGTATTCCTAATGCTCCCTAGTGGAGCTCGCCTCTCTAATAAAATGAAACAGATGCCTATTTATAGGCATTTTTACAAAATGAAAATGAAATTCAAAACAAATTACAATTAAAAAGAAATTTCTATTCTAACTATCTCTTGTGCCTTTGAGTGGTGTCAATTGGGCCCTTGCTCTTGATGGAATTGGGTTGACAAAAGCCTCTGTTGATTGCTCTTGGAGTTGGAGAGAAACCCATTGTGAACCGGGCCATGAATCATAAAAGTTTGAGTAAAAGTTTGAGGCAAACTTTTACTCAAACTTTTTATACCAGCTACCCTTACTTGCTGCTACCAACGTTTGGGCTAAAGTTTGAGGTCAAACTTTTAGCCAAACGTTGGGCCTTCTTGCATGCATGTTGGGGTACTACTTTGTCTGCTTGTCAACGTTGCAAATTTCATGTCCACTATTTACTATTATATATGGTTAGAAAGCTCTCAATGTCAGATTTCTAACCCAATTGGAATCACCTCAATTGGAAATCTACAACTCAAGTTATGCTCATTTGAAGAGGACAAGGTCGCTGGCCTTGGTGTGCAGCGTTTGAGGTAAAGTTTGCCTCAAACGTGGTCGAAAACGCCAGTTCTGGAGGCTCAAACATATTGTCCACCCTATACTATTATACATTTTTGGAAAGCCCTGAATGTCTACTTTCCAATGCCGTTGGAAGCGCATCATTTGGAGCTCTACAGCTCGAGTTATACTCTGTCGAAGGTGCAGAGGTCAGTTGGCCTCACTGCAGGTTGCCACCATGTTCATTTATGCTCATTGCGGGGCAGTTTTCTCCCTCAATTTTAGTGTCCACCATGCAGTGCCATATATGCTTGGAAAGCTCTCGATTCCTACTTTCCATTGCTTTTTGAATCACCTCATTTGGAGCTCTGTAGCTCAAGTTATTCTTGTTGGAAGTATACCCCTTTAGGCTGTTGTGGTGTGTGGCGCCAACGTTTGCCAAAAAGCTTGAGGCAAACGTTGGCGCAAGCTTTTGCTCTCTCCAGGGTGTAGTCAAGCTCCTCCAAAAGTTTGAGCTAAAGTTTGAGGCAAACTTTAGCTCAAGCTTTTTTTGTCCTCTCTTGCTCTTTGTTTTGAGCCACGCTTTTCTTCCTTTGGGCCACGCTTCTCTTCCTTGATTTGGTCATGGGTCACGCTTTTAGAAGCGTGGCCTAAGCCTCCAAAGTGTGCTCCAACTTCAAAGTGTGCCCAAAATTCCTCTTTTCTTCTTTTTAGCTTATTTTGTGCTCTTTTTGCTTCTTTTTCTTCTTATTTCCTACAAAGTTTATCAAATCAAAAGATCAAAGAAATATACCATTTAAGTACCAAAGAATGCAATATTTAAGCACTAATCATAAATTTCTTGTATGAAAAAGCATAGAAAAACATGACATGGTGACATGTCATCAGTTCCCAGTAGTTTTGTGGAAGGAAGTGCATCCCTTGAGGCATCTCAGGGATTTCATGATGAGGAATTTCCTCATGCTCATATTGAGGTCCATGCTCTCTTTTTTGCTCCATCCTTTTCTTAGTGATGGGCTTATCCTCTTCAGTGAGGATGTCTCCCTCTATGTCAATTCCAGCCGAATTGCAGAGGTGGCAAATGAGGTGAGGAAAGGCTAACCTTGCCCAAGTGGAGGACTTGTTAGCTACCTTGTAGAGTTCTTGAGGTATAATCTCATGAACTTCCACCTCTTCTCCAATCATGATACTATGGATCATGATGGCCCGGTCTATAGTAACTTCAGACCGGTTACTAGTAGGAATGATTGAGGGTTGAATGAACTCTAGCCATTCCCTAGCCACTGGTTTGAGGTCATGCCATCTTAATTGAACCGACTTGCCTCTTGAGTCAATTTTCCATTGAGTTCCTTCCTCACATATGTCTATGAGGACTTGGTCCAACCTTTGATCAAAGTTGACCCTTCTTGTGTAGGGGCATGCGTTCTCTTCCATCATTGGCAAGTTGAACGCCGGCCTTACATTTTCCGGACTGAAATCTAAGTATTTCCCCCGAACCATGGTAAGCCAATGCTTTGGATTTGGGTTCACACTTTGATCATGGTTCCTTGTGATCCATGCGTTTGCATAGAACTCTTGAACCATTAGGATCCCGACTTGTTGAATGGGGTTAGTGAGGACTTCCCAACCTTTTCTTTGAATCTCAAGTCAGATCTCCGGATACTCATTCCTTTTGAGCTTGAAAGGAACCTTAGGGATCGCTTTCTTCTTGGCCACAACTTCATAGAAGTGGTCTTGATGGACCTTTGAGATGAATCTCTCCATCTTCCATGATTCAGAGGTGGAAGCAATTGCCTTCCCTTTCCTCTTTCTAGAGGTTTCTCTGGCCTTAGGTGCCATAAATGGTTATGGAAAAACAAAAAGCAATGCTTTTACCACACCAAACTTAAAATGTTTGCTCATCCCCGAGCAAAAGAAGAAAGAAAGTAGTAGAAGAAGAAGAAAATGGAGGAGATGGAGGGTGAGGTGTTTTCGGCCAAGGTGAGAAGTTAGGGTTGTGTTATGTGAAAATGAAGAAGGAAGGAGGGGTTTATATAGGAGGTGTGGAGGGGTTTAGGGTTAGGCCATTTAGGGTTGGGTTTGGGAGGGAAATTATTTTGAATTTAAAGGTAGCTGGGGTTTTTGGGAAAGAGAGTTATAGAAAGGTGTGAAGAGGAGAGAAGAAGTAGGTGGAGATCCTGTGGGGTCCACAGATCCTGAGGTGTTTGAGGATTTCTCATCCCTGCACCTATTAGGCGTGTAAACGTCCTTTGTAGGCAATCCTGGCATTTAACGCCAGACTGCAGCATGTTTCTGGCGTTGAACGCCAGTGTGGTGCATGTTTCTGGCGTTAAACGCCAGTCCAATGCTTGTTTTTGGCGTTTAACGCCAGCTTTCCTCTAGGTGCAATCCTGGTGTTTAAACGCCATACTGCTGCTTGTCTCTGGCATTTAACGCCAGTTTCATGCTCTGTTCTGGCGTTAAACGCCAGCCAGATGCTCCTTACTGGCGTTTAAACGCCAGTAAGCCCTTCCTCCAGGGTGTGCTATTTTCAATGCTATTTTTCATTCTGTTTTTGATTTTTCAGTAGTTTTTGTGACTCCACATGATCATCAACCTAATAAAACATAAAATAACAAAGAGAAAATAAAATAAAAATGATTAAATAACATTGGGTTGCCTCCCAACAAGCGCTTCTTTAATATCAATAGCTTGACAGTGAGCTCTCATGGAGCCTCACAGATAATCAAAGCAAGGTTGGGATCTCCCAACACCAAACTTAGAGTTTGGTTGTGGGGGTTCAACACCAAACTTAGAGTTTGGTTGTGGCCTCCCAACACCAAACTTAGAGTTTGACTGTGGGGGCTTTGGTTGACTCTACAGTGAGAGAAGCTTTTCATGCTTCCTCTCCATGGTTACAGAAGGAGATCCTTGAGTTTTAAACACAAGGTAGTCCTCATTCAGTTGAAGGACCAACTCTCCTCTGTCCACATCAATCACAGCTCTTGCTGTGGCTAGGAAGGGTCTTTCAAGGATGATGGATTCATCCTCATCCTTCCCAGTGTCTAGGATTATGAAATCAGCGGGGATGTAGAGGCCTTCAACCTTTACTAACACGTCCTCTACTAGTCTATAAGCCTATTTTCTTGAGTTGTCTGCCATCTCTAATGAGATTCTAGCAGCTTGCACCTTAAAGATTCCCAGTTTCTCCATTACAGAGAGGGGCATGAGGTTTATCCCTGACCAAAGGTCACATAGAGCCTTCTCAAAGATCATGGTGCCTATGGTACAAGGTATTAAGAACTTTCCAGGATCCTGTTTCTTCTGAGGCAATCTCAGTTGATCCAGATCACTCAGTTCATTGGTGAGCAAGAGAGGTTCATCTTCCCAAGTCTCATTACCAAATAATCTGGCATTCAGCTTCATGATTGCACCAAGGTACTTGGCAACTTGCTCTTCAGTAACATCCTCATTCTCTTTAGAAGAAGAATATTCATCAGAGCTCATGAATGGCATAAGGAGGTTTAATGGAATCTCTATGGTCTCCAGATGAGCCTCAGAGTCCTTTGGTTCCTTAGAGGGAAACTCCTTATTGATCTCTGGACGTCCCAGGAGGTCTTCCTCACTGGGGTTCACGTCCTCTCCCTCCCTTGTAGGTTCGGCCATGATGATCAATTCAATGGTCTTGCACTTTCCTTTTGGGTTTTCCTCTGTATTGCTTGGGAGAGTACTAGGAGGGGTTTCAGTGATCCTTTTACTCAGCTGGCCCACTTGTGCTTCCAAATTTCTAATGGAGGACCTTGTTTCATTCATAAAACTTAAAGTGGCCTTAGATAGATCAGAGACTATATTCGCCAAGCTAGATGGGGCCTGCTCAGAACTCTGTCTTTTGCTGAGTGGATGATGGAAAAGGCTTGCTATTGCTAAACCTGTTTCTTCCACCATTATTAAAACCTTGTTGAGGCTTTTGTTGATCCTTCCATGAGAGATTTGGGTGATTTCTCCATCAGGGATTATAGGTGTTTCTATAGGGTTCACCCATGTAATTCACCTCTGCTATTGCAGGGTTCTCAGGATCATAAGCTTCTTCCTCAGAAGATGCCTCTTGAGTACTGTTGGATGCAGCTTGCACTCCATTCAGACTCTGAGAAATCATATTGACTTGCTGAGTCAATATTTTGTTCTGAGCCAATATGGCATTCAGAGTATCAATTTCAAGAATTTTCTTCTTCTGAGGCGTCTAATGCTGGCAGAAATTGGCGAATTAAAAATTGTTAATTTATATACGTTGCAAGTATAGTTCTTAACTCGCCAGAAATCTGCCTATCAATTTAGAAAGGTGTCACAGAAATTTAAAATTAAAATACTAGGAGTATGAATCCCAGGTCGTCTCCTAACGAGTTGCAGGAAAGGGTGCTATTTTATTAATCAGAATATTTTCAAACAGGTTTTGGTTGAATGGCAGAAAATTAAATTAGAGAATTTATATAGATTTAAATAAAAGCCTTGACTGGGAGTTGATTACATGGAAGCCCTATTCTTGATGGAATACTCTCAAGATTAATTGACAATTGAGAGTTATTTTGTTTAGTTATCCCTTACTAAGTAGGGGAAGGTCAAACAAGTTGGAATGCTGTTCAATCCACAAGTCCCAATCCACTCTTGGGAGGATTGGTGTCAGGAACTAGAGAGCAAACCAACAATAACCCAATTACAATCTTTCTTTTGAACCTTCCAACTCAAGGGTTCCTTTCAATCAACTCCCCATCAAGTTAGAGAACTACTCACTCATTGTAAATGTAAAATTCATAACATCAGAATAGGAATTAAAGAAAGACATGATAAATAATGAGGAAAAGATTAATTAAAAATAAAAGTAATTCTTGTATTAATAAAAACTAAAAATAATCCAATAGTAAAATTAAGTAAAATTCAGTAATATGGAAGAGTAAGAGACAAGTGAAGAGAACAAACTAGAATGTCGAAGTCTTGATGAGGCAATAACTCTTCTCAATATCCCAATGCAAAAACAATGAAAATAACCAATCCTAAACTATGAATGTGTAGAAAGAAAACCTAGAGGAGGAATGAAAACTAGATCTAAAAACTAAAAACTATACAGAATGAATGTTCTCCTTGGTTTCTGCATGTTCTCTGGCTCTAGTCTGCCTTTTTGGGCCGAAAACTGGTTCAAAATACGGCCCGCAATCGCCCCCAGCGATTCTGCAAATTATGTAGATCGCGCACGTCACGCGATTGCGTCGCGCATGCGGACGTGTCATTCGCGTTTCGCTTTACCACGCGGGCGCGTCGTCCACGCGGCCGCGTCACTCGTGCTGTTCCATGCCGCACGGTCGCGTCATCCATGCGACCGCGTCACTGCAATTTGCTCTCTTTCGCGCGGTCGCGTCATCCATGCGGCCGCGTCGCCTCTCGCTGGTCATCTCCTCAATTTCTTGTGTTCCTTCCATTTTTGCAGGCTTCCCTTCCAATCTCCAACTCATTCATGCCCTATAAAAGCCTGAAACACTTAACACATAGATCACAGCATCGAATGGAATAAAGGAGAAATAAAATACATAATTAAAAGTCTCTAGGAAGCAAGTTTTCAACCATAAAACATCTTTAGGAAGGAAATATAAATGAATGCTTATTTAATGAATAAGTGGGCAAAGATCATGATAAAATCACACAATTAAACACAATATAAACCATAAAATAGTGGTTTATCAGTGTCCCATTACTTTCAGGATTCCTCTCAGAAGTGTACATGAACTGGTTATTAGCAACCATGTCAATGAGTTCTTGAGCTTCTACAGGCGTTTTCTTTAGCTAAATGGATCCACCTGCAGAATGGTCCAATGACATCTTTGATAGTTCAGATAGACCATAATAAAATATATCCAGAATGGTCCATTCTGAAAGCATGTCAGAAGGACACTTTTTGGTCAGTTGCTTATATCTCTCCCAAGCATCATAGAGGGATTCACCTTCCTTTTGTCTGAAGGTTTGAACATCCACTCTAAGCTTGCTAAGCTTTTGAGGAGGAAAGAACTTGGGTAAGAAAGCCGTGACCAGCTTATCCCAAGAGTTGAGGCTATCCTTAGGTTGAGAGTCCAACCATATTCTAGCTCTGTCTCTTACAGCAAACGGGAAAAGCATAAGCCTGTAGACCTCGAGATCAACCCCATTGGTCTTAACAGTATCACAGATCTACAAGAATTCAGTCAAGAACTGAAAAGGATCTTCAGATGGAAGTCCATGAAACTTGCAGTTCTGTTGCATCAGAGAAACTAATTGAGGTTTAAGCTCAAAATTGTTTGCTCCAATGGCAGGGATTGAGATGTTTCTTCCATGTAAATTGGAATTAGGTGCAGTGAAGTCACCAAGCATCCTCCTTGCATTGTTATTATTTTCGGCCATATCTTCTTCTTTTTCGAAAATTTTCTGTCAGATTTTCTCCAGAGAGTTGTGCTTTAGCTTCCCTTAGCTTCCTCTTCAGAGTCCTTTCAGGTTCAGGATCAGCTTCAACAAGAATGTTTTTATCCTTGTTCCTGCTCATATGAAAAAGAAGAAAACAGAAAAGAAAATATGGAATCCTCTATGTCACAGTATAGAGATTCCTTTATGTGAGTATAAGAAGAGAAGAATGTAAGAAGGAAAATTCAAACACCAAGAGGAAGAGAGGGTTCGAATTTTGAGATGAAGAGAAGTGTTAGTAAATAAATAAATAATTAGAAGGAGATAAGAGAGAGGGAATTTCGAAAATTAAATAAATTAAAATAAAATTCGAAATTTAGAAAAGAAATAAAATTAAAATTAAAAATTAAAATAATTAGTTAATTAAAAAGGAATTTTGAAAAAGAGGAAGGTGATTTTCGAAAATTAGAGAGAAAATTAGTTAGGTAGTTTTGAAAAAGATATGATTGAAACAAAAAGATAAGATTGATTGAGAAAGATTTGAAAATTGTTTTTGAAAAAGATAAGAATCAATCAAAAAGTTAAGTGGTTAATTGAAAAAGATTTGAAAATCAAATTTGAAAAGATAAGAAGTTAGAAAAGATTTTGAAATTGATTTTGAAAAAGATGTGATTGAAATTTATTTTGAAAAAGATTTGAAAAAGAAATTTAAAAAGATTTTATTTTGAAAATTAAAGTTGATTACTTGACTAACAAGAAACTAAAAAGATATGATTTTAAAATTTAAAGATTGAACTTTTCTTACTAGGCAAGTAACAAACTTAACATTTTTGAATCAGTCACATTAAATGCTAATAAGATTTTCGAAAATTATGAAAAAGATTTTTGAAAATTAATTTTGAAAATTTCGAAAATTATGAAAGAAAAATGAGAAAGATTTGATTTTTGAAAAAGATTTGAAAAAGATAGAATTTTTAAATTGAAAATTTGATTTGACTCATGAGAAACAACTAAATTTTAAAAAGTTTTGAAAAAGTCAACTCAAATTTTCGAAAATTTATGAGTGAAAAAGGGAAAGATATTTTTTTGATTTTTGAATTTTAATAAAGAAAGAGAAAAACATCAAAAAGACTCAATGCATGAGAATTTTGGATCAAAACATGTGATGCATGCAAGAACACTATGAATGTCAAGATGAACACCAAGAACACTTTGAATGTCAAGATGAATACCAAGAACTTATTTTTGAAAAATTTTCAAGAAAAGAAAACATGCATATGAAAAGCAAGAAAAGACACAAAACAAGAAAATATGAAGATCAAACAAGAAGACTGGCCAAGAACAACTTGAAGATCATGAAGAATGCAATGCATGAAATTTTCGAAAATAATTTTTTTTTTTTGAAAATAAAAAAAAGATGCAATTAACACCAAACTTAAAACTTGACTCTAGACTCAAACAAGAAACACAAAAATATTTTTGATTTTATGATTTTATAAATTTTTTTTTGATTTTTCGAAAATAAGAATAATAAAAACAAAAAGGTTAAAATTAAAATAAAGTTACCTAATCTGAGCAACAAGATGAACCGTCAGTTGTCCAAACTCGAACAATCCCCAGCAACGGCGCCAAAAACTTGGTGTGCAAAATCATGATCATTCCTTCCTTGGTAACGGCGCTAAAAACTCAATATGCACATTCATGTTCTTAATTCTGTTTTACAACTTCGTACAACTAACCAGCAAGTGCACTGGGTCGTCCAAGTAATAAACCTTACGTGAGTAAGGGTCGATCCCACGGAGATTGTCGGCTTGAAGCAAGCTATGGTCACCTTGTAAATCTCAGTCAGGCGGATTCAACTGATTTTATGAATTGATAATTAAAAGATACATAAAATATAAAATAGGATAGTGGTACTTATGTAATTCATTGGTGAGAATTTCAGATAAGCATATAGAGATGCTTTCGTCCCTCTGAACCTCTGCTTTCCTACTGTCTTCATCCAATCCTTCCTACTCCTTTCCATGGCAAGCTGTATGTTAGGCATCACTGTTGTCAATGGCCACCTGTCCTCTCAGTGAAAATGGTCCAATGCACTGTCACTGCATGGCTAATCATCTGTCGATTCTCGATCATACTGGAATAGGATCCATTGATCCTTTTGCGTCTGTCACTACGCCCAGCACTCGCGAGTTTGAAGCTCGTCACAGTCATTCAATCCCTGAATCCTACTCGGAATACCACAGACAAGATTTAGACTTTCCGGATTCTCAAGAATGGCCGTCCATGGGTTCTAACTTATACCACGAAGACACTACTAACTCGGACTCGGTCCCATGTATTAGATATCCAAGAGATATCCATTCAATCTAAGGTAGAACGGAAGTGGTTGTCAGGCACGCGTTCATAAGTTGAGAATGATGATGACTGTCACGATCATCACATCCATCATATTGAAGTGCGAATGAATATCTTAGAAGCGGAATAAGTTGAATTGAATATAAAAACAGTAGTACTTTGCATTAATCTTTGAGGAACAGCAGAGCTCCACACCTTAATCTATGGTGTGTAGAAACTCTACCTTTGAAAATACACAAGTGATAAATGTTCAGGCATGGCCGAATGGCCAGCCCTCACAAAAGTCTAAGATAGCATAAAACTAATCAAAGATGATCCAAAGATATAAACATAATAGTAAAAAAGTCCTATTTATACTAAGCTAGTTACTAGGGTTTGCAGAATTGAGTAAATAATGCAGAAATCCACTTCTGGGGCCCACTTAGTGTGTGCTTGGGCTGAGCATTGAGCTTTACACGTGTAGAGACTTCTCTTGGAGTTGAACGCCAGTTTGTAGCCTGTTTCTGGCGTTGAACTCCACTTCGCAACCTGTTTCTGGCGTTTGCCTCCAAAATGCAGCATGGAACTGGCGTTGAACACCAGTTTACGTCATCTATCCTTATTCAAAGTATGGACTATTATATATTGCTGGAAATCCCTGGATGTCTAATTTCCAACGCAATTAAGAGCGCGCCATTTGGAGTTATGTAGCTCCAAAAAATCCGCTTTGAGTGCAGAGAGGTCAGAATCCAACAGCATCTGCAGTCCTTTATCAGCCTAAATCAGATTTTTGCTCAGGTCCCTCAATTTCAGCTAGAAATTACCTGAAATAACAGAAAAACACACAAACTCATACTAAAGTCCAGAAATGTGAATTTTATTTAAAAACTAATAAAAATATATTAAAAACTAACTAAATTATACTAAAAACTATGTAAAAACAATGCCAAAAAGCATATAAATTATCCGCTCATCAGCGTTTAACGCCAGGATTGTGGGGAGTAGGCAATTTCGTTTTCAATTCAAATTTTTTCCATTTTTTATGTTTCAATTCATGATTTCTTGCACAAACATGTTACAAATCCTAATTTTTCAAATCCTTTTTCAAAAGATATCAAATGTATCTTAATTCATAAACCCTTTTTCTTAATCCTCTTCAAATTATTTTCAAATCCTTTTCAAAACAAATCTATCTCTTTTCCTTCTAAAATCTTTTCAACTCATCAATATCTTTTTCAAATCTTCACATCATCTTTTTTAAAATCCAGATTTATCTTTTTCAAATATCTTTCATATCTTTTCAATTTTAAATCACATCTTTTCCTATCATACTTATCTTTTCCAAATCACTTTTTCTATCATATCTTTTTAAAATAATTTTCGAAACCCACCCCCCTTCCCTTTAATATTGGTTCGGCCTCTCCCCCTCTCCTCCACAAGTTGCGCTTGGCTCTCCCTCTTTCCCTTTCCTTTCCTTTCTTTTGCTTGAGGACAAGCAAACCTCTAAGTTTGGTGTGTTTATCCATGATCACTAAACCAATACCCACTAAGATCATGGCTCCTAAGGAAAAACAAACTGACTCCAGAGGCAAGAAAGAGAATATTCCGAAACCACTTTGGAATCAAGGGAAGTTCATAACCAAAGAACATTCAGACCATTTTTACAAAATAATGAGTCTAAGGTCAGTGATCCCGGAAGTTAAATTCAATCTGAAAGAAGATGAATATCCGGAGATCCAAGAGCAAATCCAAAACAGGAGCTGGGAAGTCCTAGCTAATCCTGAAACAAAGGTGGGAAGAAACATGGTTCAGGAATTCTACGCTAATCTGTGGCAGACGGACAGGCAGAGAATAGCTGGAACCGCATTCTATGACTATAGAACTCTGGTCAGAGGGAAGATTGTTCACACCCACCCTGACAAAATAAGGGAGATCTTCAAGCTGCCTCAACTGCAAGATGACCCAGATTCCTTCAATAGGAGAATGATGAGATCAAACCTGAGCTTGGACAAAATCCTAGAGGACATATGCCTCCCTGGAGCTAAATGGACAACCAACACAAAGGGTGCCCCAAACTAACTCAAAAGAGAAGATCTCAAACCAGTCGCCAGAGGCTGGCTGGACTTCATTGGGCGCTCTATACTGTCCACTAGCAACCGCTTTGAAGTCACCATCAGAAGAGCAGTGATGATTCATTGCATTATGCTGGAAAAAGAAGTGGAAGTTCATCAACTGATTGCTTTTGAGCTTTACAAAATTGCAAACAAGAACTCCAAAGATGCCAAATTGGCCTATCTAAGCTTAGTTTCTCTGTTATGTAAAGATGCTGGGATAAACATGAGAGTAGATAAGTATATCTCAGTTAAGTAACCAATCACCAAAAAGTCTATGGAAGGACAACAAGTGCAGAACGACCCCATCCAGAGAAAAGAAGAGGAGTTCCTCCCGGAAATCCCACAATTTGAATACTGGGAGCGCCTAGAAGCATCTGTCACCATGTTGCAAGAAGCTGTGGATCAACTGAAGGAAGAACAGCAAAATCAAAACAGCATGCTCTGCAAATTGCTTAGAGAACAAGAAGAGCACGGGCGTGAACTGAAGGAATTAAAGCGTCAGAAACTATCTCTTGAAGGACTAAGCACTCCACAGACTAAAGAGGCATCCACCTCCCAAATTCAAGGTTGTTGAGTTCTAATCTTAGCCTTAACTCTGTGATAATTGTTCTTATTTGAGTTTTACCTTAGAAGTTATATATGAGTAGTAGTAATTAGTATCTATATTTTGATTTTATCTCCAATTAAGCTATAATTTATTTTTCTCATCATCATTAAACATGAATAAAATAGCAGATTTTCTTTAGAATAAGGAGGCAATAATTTTCAAGTTTTTAATAAGAAAAATTCTAATTATTTACATGTGGTGGCAATGCTTTTTGCCTTCTGAATGAATGCTTAAACAGAGCATATGTCTTTTGAATTTGATGTTTATGAATGTTAAATATGTTGGCTCTTGAAAGAATGATGAAAAAGGAGAAATGTTATCTGATAATCTGAAAAATCATAAAAAATGATTCTTGAAGCAAGAAAAAGCAGTGAATACAAAAGCTTGCAGAAAAAAATGGCGAAAATAAAAGAAAAAGAAAAAGAAAAAGAGAAAGCAAGCAGAAAAAGCCAATAGCCCTTAAAACCAAAAGGCAAGGGTAATAAAAAGGATCCAAGGCTTTGAGCATCAGTGGATAGGAGGGCCTAAAGGAATCAAATCTTGGCCTAAGCGGCTAAACCAAGTTGTCCCTAACCATGTGCTTGTGGCGTGAAGGTGTCAGGTGAAAACTTGAGAATGAGCAGTTAAAGTCAAGGTCCAAAGCAAAAAGAAGAGTGTGCTTAAGAACCCTGGACACCTCTAACTGGGGACTTTAGCAAAGCTGAGTCACAATCTAAAAAGGTTCACCCAATTATGTGTCTGTGGCATTTATGTATCCGGTGGTAATACTGGAAAACAAAGTGCTTAAGGCCATGGCTAAGACTCATAAAGTAGCTGTGTTCAAGAATCAACATACTGAACTAGGAGAATCAATAACACTATCTGAATTCTAAGTTCCTATAGATGCCAATCATTCTGAGCTTCAATGGATAAAGTGAGATGCCAAAACTGTTCGGAAGCAAAAAGCTACTAGTCCCGCTCATCTAATTAGAATCTGAGCTTCACTCAAAAAAAACTCTGAGATATTATTGCTTCTTGACTTATTTGTATTCTATTTTATTTGTCTAGTTGCTTGGGGACAAGCAACAGTTTAAGTTTGGTGTTGTGTTGAGCGGATATTTTATACACTTTTTAGGGTTAATTTCATGTAGTTTTTAGTATATTTTAGTTACTTTTTAGTATATTTTCATTAGTTTCTAGGCAAAATTCATATTTCTGGACTTTACTATGAGTTTGTGTGTTTTTCTGTAATTTCAGGTATTTTCTGGCTGAAATTGAGGGAGCTGAGCAAAAATCTGATTCAGGCTGAAAAAGGACTGCTGATGTTGTTGGATTTTGACCTCTCTGCACTCGGAATGAAATTTCTGGAGCTACAGGAGTCCAATTGGTGCATTCCCAATTGCGTTGGAAAGTAGACATCTAGGGCTTTCCAGAAATATATAATAGTCTATATTTTGCTCAAGGATAGATGACGTAAACTGGCGTTCAGCGCCAGTTCCATGTTGCAGTCTGGCGTTAAACGCCAGAAATAGGTTACAAGTTGGAGTTAAACGCCCAAAACAGGTTACAACCTGGCGTTTAACTCCAGAAACAGCCTAAGCACGTGTAAAGCTTAAGTCTCAGCCCCAGCACACACCAAGTGGGCCCCAAAAGTGGATTTCTGCACTATCTATCATAGTTTACTCATTCTCTGCAAACCTAGATTACTAGCTTACTATTTAAACAACTTTTAGAGGATTATTTTGTATCTCATGACATTTTAGATCTGAACTTTGTACTCCTTAACGGCATGAGTCTCTAAACTCCATTGTTGGTGGTGAGGAGCTCTGCTGTGTCTCGATGAATTAATACAATTACTTCTGTTTTCCATTCAAACATGCTTGTTTCTATCTAAGATATTTATTCGCACTTCAATATGATGAATGTGATTATCCGTGACACTCATCACCATTCTCAACCTATGAACGCGTGCCTGACAACCACCTCCGTTCTACATTAGATTGAATAAGTATCTCTTAGATTCCTTAATCAGAATCTTCGTGGTATAAGCTAGAATCCATTGGCAGCATTCTTGAGAATCCGGAAAGTCTAAATCTTGTCTGTGGTATTCTGAGTAGGATTCAGGGATTGAATGATTGTGATGAGCTTCAAACTCACAAAGGTTGGGCGTAGTGACGTACGCAAAAGGACCAACGGATCTTATTCCAGCATGAGTGAGAACCGACAGATGATTAGCCAGGCGGTGACAGCGCACCTGGACCATTTTCACTGAGAGGACGGATGGTAGCCATTGATAACGGTGATCCACCAACATACATCTTGCCATAGGAGGAAACTTGCGTGCGTGAAGAAGATGACAGTAGAAAAACAGAGATTCAGAAGACAAAGCATCTCCAAAACTCCAACATATTCTCTATTACTGCATAACAAGTATTTATTTCTTGCTCTTTTATTCTTCGTAATTCAACTTGATAATTATAATTGATATCCTGACTAAGAGTTACAAGATAACCATAGATTGCTTCAAGCCAACAATCTCTGTGGGATTCGACCCTTACTCACGTAAGGTATTACTTGGACGACCTAGTGCACTTGCTGGTTAGTGGTACGAGTTGTAAAAAGTGTGATTCACAATTTGTGCACCAAGTTTTTAGCGCCGTTGCCGGGGATTGTTCGAGTTTGGACAACTGACGGTTCATCTTGTTGCTCAGATTAGGTAATTTTATTTTAATTTTAAGCTTTTTGTTTTTATTCTTTTATTTTCGAAAAAAATTCTCAAAAAAAAACCAAAAAAAAAGAAAATTTAAAAATAAATTATTCTATGGCTTCAGAATTTTTAAGAATGAATTCTAGTGTTTCAAATGATGCTTTTATCATCACAGGAGCTAGTTGATTCCCATCAATTTGGCTGTTGTATGTAATGTCCTGCTGAAGCTTGTTCTGCCCTGTCTAATCTCTTTAGACTGAAGCTTAAGACTAACATTGCATGATTCCTGGAATTCTTATTAAAAATTTTTAAAATCCTTATTTTCTTTTTCAAAATAATTTTCGAAAAATACCAAAAAAATTAATAAAATCATAAAAACCAAAAATATTTTGTGTTTCTTGTTTAAGTCTTGTGTCAATTTTTAAGTTTGGTGTCAACTGCATCTTTTTTATTTTTCTTAAAATTTTTGAAAATTCATGCATGTGTTCTTCATGATCTTCAAGTTGTTCTTGATGATTTTCTACGTTTGATCTTTAATTTTTCTTGTTTTGTGTCTTTTCTTGTTTTTCATATGCATTTTCAATTTGTTAGTGTCTAAAGTTTGAAAAATTCTAAGTTTGGTGTCTTGCATGTTTTTCTTTCCTTAAAAATTTTTCAAAAATAAGTTCTTGGTGTTCATCTTGACATTCAAAGTGTTCTTGGTGTTCATCTTGACATTCATAGTGTTCTTGTATGCATTGTGTGTTTTGATTCATAATTTTCATGTTTGGAGTCTTTTTGTTATTTTTCTCTTCATTAAAAATTCAAAAATCAAAAAATTATCTTTCCCTTATTTCACTCATAATTTTCGAAAATTTGATTTGATCTAGTCAAAAGTTTTAAAAATTTAGTTGTTTCTTATGAGTCAAATCAAATTTTCAATTTAAAAATTCTATCTTTTCCAAATCTTTTTCAAAAATCAAATCTTTTTCACTTTTTCTTTTATATTTTCGAAAATTTCAATTTGATTCTCAAAAATCTTTTTCTTATTTTTTTTCATAATTTCAAAATCTTTACTAACCATTAATGTGATTGATTCAAAAAATTTTTAAGTTTGTTACTTGCCTAGTAAGAAAGGTTCAATCTTTAAACTCTAGAATCATATCTTTTTAGTTTCTTGTTAGTCAAGTAATCAACTTTGATTTCAAAAATCAAATCTTTTTAAATTTCTTTTTCAAATCTTTTTCAAAATAAGTTTCAATCACATCTTTTTTAAAATCAATTTCAAAATCTTTTCTAACTTCTTTTCTAACTTCTTATTTTTTCAAAATTTGATTTTCAAATCTTTTTCAATTAACCACTTAACTTTTTGTTTGATTCTTATCTTTTTCAAAACTACCTAACTAACTCTCTCTCTAATTTTCGAAAATCACCTTCCTCTTTTTTAAATTCCTTCTTAATTAATTAATCACCCCCAGCGTTTTTCTACTTTTTCTGCACGTGGCACATGTGACGCGTCCGCGTCGTCCACGTGTTCGCGTCATTTGTGCAGATTCCAGTCCACGCGTTCGCGTCAGGCATGTGATCGCGTCGTTTTGATTTCCTCCATTCCGCGCGGTCGCGTGAGCCATGCGTCCGCGTCGGTATTCGCTAGTCATCTCCTTGGCTTCTTCTCTTTCTCTACAGAAACTCCATCAAATTCTGTCAAATGCTACCTAAAATAAACAGTATTGTACAAAACTCAAAATAGCATCCATAGTGGCTAAAATATAATTAATTCTTAATTAAATTCAACAATTTAAATGCAAATTCACTAGGAAAAGATAGACAAGATGCTCACGCATCAATGCACTCCTTGGAAACTCAAGAGTCATGAACAATAAAGCAACAAAGTAAAGGAAACAATATATAAAACTAAGAAAGCAAAGAAGTAATAACAAGAAATTAAAAGAGGAACTTGAATCAAGATAAGAAGTAGAACCTAAACCTAAATGAAACTGAAAATGAAAAAAGAAACCCTAAAACCTAGTGAGAGGAGAGAGCCTCTCTCTCTAAAATTCTACATCTATCTCTAAAGTGTATGAATGAATGATTGATGAATGATCTATCCTCCTTCACTCCCAACCTCTATTCTGCATACTGGGCTCGAAATTGGGCCAGAAATGAGCTCTGAAATCTCCCCCAGTATTTTCACTTTAATGCAGCACGTGATGTTCGTCATGCATACGCATCAGTCACGCGTACGCGTCGGTTGGAGGATGGCATGATCACGCGATTGCTTCAGCCACACATGCACGTTAGTTCCAGCTTCTCAAACCTTCAATTTCTTGTGTTCCTTCCACTTTCCCATGCTTCCTTTCCATCCTCTAATCCATTCCTACCATCTAACCCTGAAATCACTTAATGCACATATCACGGCATCGAATGATAATAAAAGACGATTAAAAATTAGCAATTTTAAGGCCTAGGAAGCATGTTTTCAATCATAGCACAAAATTAGGAAGGAAACTTAAAAACATGCAATTTACATGAATAAGTGTGAGAATAGTTGACAAAATCTACTCAATTTAATCCATAATATACCATAAAATAGTGGTTCATCAATGACTGCACTGCACTTTTCAGTGAGGAAGACTGTCTCTACCTCTATCCAGTCCTTCTTGTGGCTTAATATGTCCTTCATAAACTTGGCATAAGAGGATATCTGTTCAAGGGATTCTGGAAAGGGGATCTTGATCTCCAAGGTCCTGAGGTAATCTGCAAACTTTGCCAATTGCTTATCCTTTTCTGCTTGACAGAGCTTCTGAGGATATGGCATCCTGGTTCTGTACTCAGGTGTGCTGAGTGATGCAGTGTGTGTGTTCATGGTGTCTGACGGAAGATTACTAACTTGCTTAGGAGGGGTGTTCTTTGAATATGCATCTGCTTGACTTCCCCCTTCTGGGCGTTTGGTGCACGAAATTGTGATCATCAATGGCGCCAACAACTTAGTACGCACAATTGTAATCTCAACTCTTTATCACAACTCCGCACAACTAACCAGCAAGTGCACTGGGTCATCCAACTAATAAACCTTACGTGAGTAAGGGTCGATCCCACGGAGATTGTCGGCTTGAAGCAAGCTATGGTCATCTTGTAAATCTCAGTCAGGCAGATTCAAATGATTATGGAGAATTGATAATTAAAAGATGAATAAAACATAAAATAGGATAGAGATACTTATGTAATTCATTGGTGAGAATTTCAGATAAGCGTATGAAGATGCTTTGTTCCTTCTGAACTTCTGCTTTCCTATTGTCTTCATCCAATCATTCATACTCCTTTCCACGGCAAGATGTATGTCGGGTTTCACCATTGTCAATGGCTACCTCCCGTCCTCTCAGTGAAAATGGTCCAAATGCGCTGTCACCGCACGGCTAATCAGCTGTTGGTTCTTGATCATGTTGGAATAGGATCCATTGATCCTTTTGCGTCTGACACTACGCCCAACACTCGCGAGTTTGAAGCTCGTCACAGTCATCCCCTCCCAGATCCTACTTAGAATACCACAGACAAGGTTTAGACTTTCCAGATCTCAGGAATGGCCGCCAATAATTCTAGCCTATACCACGAAGGTCTAATCTTAGATTAGAAACCCAAGAGATACACATTTAAGCTTGTTTGCATGTAGAACAGAAGTGGTTGTCAGGCACGCGTTCATGGGTGAGAATAGTAATGAGTGTCACATAATCATCACATTCATCATGTTCTTGAGTGCGAATGAATATCTTGGAGAAGAAATAGATTTGAGTTGAATAGAAAAACAATAGTACTTTGCATTAATTCATGAGGAACAGCAGAGCTCCACACCTTAATCTATGGTGTGTAGAAACTCCACCGTTGAAAATACAAAAAGTAATAATGGTGTTCATTGGCTTCGGCCCCAGAGGGGGAACCAGAATGACCAAGACGAAAAAGTATATAGCAAGAGGTCCTATTTATAGAGAACTAGTAGCCTAGGGTTTACAGAAATAAGTAATTAATGCAGAAATCTTCTTCCGGGCCCACTTGGTGTGTGCTTGGGCTGAGCATTGAAGCTTTCACATGTAGAGACTTTTCTTGGAGTTAAACGCTAGCTTTTGTGCCAGTTTGGGCGTTTAACTCCAGCTTTTATGCCAGTTCTGGCGTTTTGACGCCAAAATTTTTATGCTGACTTGGAACGCCGGTTTGGGCCATCAAATCTCGGGCAAAGTATGAACTATTATATATTGCTGGAAAGCCCAAAATGTCTACTTTCCAACGCAATTAAGAGCGTGCCAATTAGGCTTCTGTAGCTCCAGAAAATCTACTTCGAGTGCAGGAGGTCAGAATCCAACAGCATCTGCGGTCCTTTTTCAGCCTCTGAATCAGATTTTTGCTCAGGTCCCTCAATTTCAGCCAGAAAATACCTGAAATCACAGAAAAACACACAAACTCATAGTAAAGTCCAAAAATATAATTTTTATTTAAAAACTAATAAAAATATAATAAAAACTAACTAAAACATACTAAAAACTACCTAAAAACAATGCCAAAAAGCGTATAAATTATCCGCTCATCAGCGTTCAACGCCCAAGCTGATCCCTTCCTAGCGTTGGATTCCAGCTCTGCCCCCTTCTAGGCGTTGGATGCCCAAGGTGACCCCTGCTGGGCATTGAACGCCAACTCTACCCGCTTCTGGGCGTTCAACACCCTTGACTATGCCTTGGGATGTTGTATCTCCACCTTCTGAAGTTTCCTCTTTACCCTGCTTTTCACTGTTGTGAGATTGGATGTTTAGTGTCTTTCCACTCCTCAATTTGATGGCTTGGCACTCCTCTCTTATCTATTTAGATAAATGTTGTTCATCCTGATTCAGTCGTGCTTCTATACTTTTATTGGAGGCACGGGTTTCATGCAACATTTCATGCAAACTTAACAGTTGTTGTGTGAGGGAGTTTAGTTGCGGGGTTAACAATTCATCCTGCTTTGGAAGGTCTGATTCAGTGTACATTGCCTTCACCTCTCCGTTCATTGCAATCTCACTAGATGAGTATAGATGCTGGTCACTGGCGACTATCTCAATGAGCTCTTGAGCTTCTTCAATTGTCTTCTTCATGTGGATTGAACCGCCTACGGAATGATCTAAGGACATCTTAGCTATATCTGTGAGTCTGTAGTAGAAGATGTCTAACTTGACCCATTCAGAAAACATTTCCGTGGGGCATTTTCAGAGCATCATTCTGTACCTCCCCCAAGCATCGTAGAGAGACTCACTCTCTTCTTGCTTGAAACCTTGAATGTCCAGTCTTAGCTGGGTTAAGTATTGGTTCAGAAATTTATCTATCAGCTTATTCTATGTTTTCAAGCTTAATCTGGGTTGAGTATCCAACCATCTCATGGCTTGACCTTTTACAGCAAATGGAAAGAGCAGCAAGCCTGTAGACATCCTAGTCTACCCTTCGGCTTGTACTGTGTTAGAAATCCGCAGGAAATCTGCAAGAAATTCTGTGGGCTCCTCTTGTGGGAGTCCCTGGAATTGGCAGTTTTACTGCACTAAAATGATGAGCTGTGGGTTGAGCTCAAAGTTTGCTACTTGAATAGGAGGTATACAAATGCTTCTTTCATAGAAGTCAGGAGAGGGGGCTGTATATGACCCCAAAGTACTTCTTGGTTGTGTATTCTCAAGGGGATTCATACTGAAATTTTTCTGTTCCTGCCTGCACAAACAAAGAGCAAAGAAAAGAAAATATGGGGGTCTCTATGTCAAGAATAGAGAACTCCCAGTGAGATATTCTACAAAGATATGCAATATATTAAAGTAATAATAATAATAATAATAATAATAATAATAATAATAATAATAAGGGTGGAAAATTTAATAAAATAGAAATATAAGAGTTAATGCAAGAATTTCAAATTTTCAAGACTTAAACAGGAAAGGAGCTCAGAGTATTTTTGAAATTTGAAAAAAAAGGAAACAACCAATTGGACACCAGACTTAAAATTTTTTAATTTAAAACACAATTTTCGAAAATAGAGAGAGAAAAACACTAAAACTCTAAAAGACACCAAACATAGAGATTTTGAAATCAAACAAAGAGAAATAGCAAGAATAATTCGAATAATAAGAAAGAAACTAAGAACAGATTTCAAAAATTTCAAGAAGAGAAAAATCAACAGAAATCAGAAGAACACCAAACTTATAACTCGACAAAAGACTAAAACAAAAGAAAAAAAATTATGACTCAAGATACGTTTTTGAATAGGAGATTTCTAAAAAAAGCAACACAAATAAACGAAAAGCCGTAAAAAGTACCTGATCTATGGAGCAAAATAACTGGTAATTTGTCAATCTCGAACAATCCCTGACAACGGTGCCAAAAACTTTGTGCACGAATTTGTGAGTCGCACAACTGAACCGACAAGTACACCGGGTCGTCCAAGTAATATCTTAGGTGAGTGAGGGTCGAATCCCACGAGGATTGCCGTATTGAGCAAGTTGTGGTTATCTTGCAGATCTTAGTCAGGCGAATAGAAGGATAGTTGTTGGTTGTTGTAGGTGCATAAACAAGCAATAACAAAAGGATAAAAAGTTGATGTAAAGACAATAATGATAGATTAGTTAAGGGTTCGGAGATGCTTCTTCTTCTGGATTAACATGTCATGCTCACTACTCCAGTGATGAGTGATTCCTTCAATGGCAAGGCTATAAGTGATTAAGCCATTGGTCGTGGTCATTAATCTCCTCAGGTCCAAACCAAACATCCAAACGGACTAGATAAATCTGGGAGAGGGTGAAGCACACGCAATTCAATCTCTTGATGATGCTATTCAAAACACCACAGACAAGGTCGGATATTCTAGATCAGAGAATGATGCTCTTATAATCCTAGCCCTTAGAGCCACAGGAACCTCAATTACCCCTGACTAACGAGATTTTATGTCCCATACCCCAATTAGCCCAGATAACTTGTTAGAACCCGTGATGCATTCTCAAGCTGTAGCTCAATACTATCCGGGTCAGGACTCATAAGGAACTCATGTAGAATCGAGATTCATAAGGATGAAGAATGACAATGCATCATAGAATAGAATCAAACATAGATTGAAGTAGAAAAGTAATTGTATTAATCCATAGGAATTAGCAGAGCTCCTAACCTTAACCTAGGAGGTTTAGTCACTTATACTGTACAGAGAATAAAGTGTCAAGTTCAAAATATGGTGATGATCCTAAACAATGGTGATATTCCCTTATATATACTAATACTAAACCTAAAGAGATATTAATTATAATTAAAAATTACAAAAATGAAATAAACTAAGCTAAAGGTGCGAAAATCCACTTCTGGGACCACTTGATGAGTGTTTGAGTTGATCTTGGCGTCCAACTTGAAAGAGTGGGTGTTGAACACCCACTAGGGAGAAAATATGCTGCTCCTTGCTCCCCTTGTGGCATTGAACACCAGGTTTGGGCGTTCAACGCTGGCTTTGGTCCTCTTCGGGCGTTGAACGCCCACTAGGGGGTAGTTTGGGCGTTCAATGCCTATTTTGGGCAGTCCAATTCGAAGAAAAGTATAGACCTTTATATATTTCTTGAATGCTCTAGAAGTTAGCTTTCCAACGCCGTTGAGAACGCATCATTTGGACATCTGTAGCTCCAGAAATGCTCGTTTGAATGCACGAAGGTCAGAATCTGACAGCATCGGCTATGCTTTCCTTGCCTCTGAATTATACTTTGCCAAAACTTTTTGAATTTAACCAAAATTCACCTAAAATCATATGGAAAACACAAAATCTTAAAGGAATATCAAAAAGTGAATTTTGCACTAAAACCTACTAAAACAGATTAAAACTTAACAAAATATATTAGAAAAACTAAGGAAATGATGCCAAAAAGCGTATAAAATATCCACTCATCAGTGACCATAGAATAAGATATGGTCACCATTTTAAAATAGCATGGCCATAGAGTAAGTGGTGCAGGAATTAAGATACCCACAATTGAACCGGCAAGTAAACCGGGTCGACCAAGTAATACCTCAAGTAAGTGAAGGTCGATCCCACGAGGACTGAGGAACTGAGTGACAATGGTCAACTGATCGTCTTAGTCAGGCGAATAGAAAAGTTGATTTGGTGGTTTTTAAGAGCATTAAACAATAAATCAAGAGTAAAGAAAGCAAGTAATGATTTTGGTGTAGAAATCAATGAGAGGAACAATTAAGATATCGGAGATGTTTACTTTTCTGGATTAAGTTTTTTTACCAACTATTTTAATCATGTAAGATTCATTTCATGGCAAACTGTGATTGACTAAACCCTAATCTCTTAGTGATTTAGTCTCATCTAACCTTCATCAACCGCCAATCTCTTGGTCACTTGATTCTGATTAGAGGGTTAAGTGCAAAGCAAGTTTATGGCCACAAAAACCCAAATTATCCAAGACTAAATGGATTATATGTCACGTATCCAGATTAGTTCAAGTAATTAGCAATTAAGAGGAATTTACTTTCAAGCTGTGTTCAGGTGAGGAACCTCTCCCAACGGTCACAAGAACGCATCTCGAATGAGGTTCATGCTCTCGTTCCACCCATATTCATAAAATTAAGAACGAAAGTAATCCTTGAAACTGAATCAGTACATTAATTAAAATAGAAAAGTAATAGTCTTAATCCATAGAAAACAAGGGTTCTGAAAAGTGTACAAGTGCGGAAGTGAGAAGATCCCCCTAAAGGGTGAATCCTTTCCCTTTTATATATAACCTAATTTGATTTGAAAATAAAATAAAATAATAAATCCTAAACCTAAAAGATATTGCTTGTAAATAAAAATTACAAAAATAAAATAAAAGATAACTAATAAAAGCTAAATCCAACTAGAGATGCTCCAAGAGTGGGCTTTCAATTCGGACTTCCTGACGCTAAACGCCAGTTGGGCGTTTAGCGCCCATAAGGGGCAGAAAACGTCCTTGGCTTGCTGAGTTGCTGGCGCTAAATGCCAGCTGGGCGTTTAGCGCCGGAGGGGGGACAGCTTCAATTCTTCTTCTTTTAGCACAAAACTCTGCCAAATTGTTCCGAATTTCACATGAAATCATAAAGACACTAAAACAACTCAAAGTAGCATCCAAAGGAAATTTTTGAACTAAAACTTAATAAAGCTTAATAAATTCTAACTGAAAATAACTAGAAAATAAAGGAAAAAAGGATACAAGATGCTCACGCATTAATAAGCTATGGTCATGCTTAAACCGTGACCATAGATTAAACTATGGTCATGGTTTAAAATTAGTGTGACCATAAATAGGCTATGATTACTGTTCCAAAATAATGTGACCATAACTTAGTTATGGTCATAGTTTAAAATAGCGTAATCATAGAGCAAGTTATGATCACGGTTAAAAAACGTGGCCTAAAGCCTTAGATAGAAAACAACCGTAATCATAGATAAAAAATCGTAACTATATATCTATGGCTACACCAGAATAGGTCACGGTTGGAAAACTATGATCTAAAGTCTAAAACAATGTCCATAGAATTATGGTCACGCTTTTCACTAGTTATGTTCATAATTTTAAACGGTGACGGTTTTAAACCGTAATTATAGACCAATTTTATTGTAGTGTATTTTATGAAATTTAGAGATATATGAAAATTGGCATCACTAACAAAAAGAATTTTAAATATATATATAAAAAACAAATAAATTTTTAAAATGTTTAAAATCTGGCAAAAAATAACAAAAAAATATTAATTTCTACTACTTGAAAAATGACGTCCTATTTGTCAAATGATCTATGCATTTGATCCAAATTCGATTTTTAAACTTTTTTATTTTTAAAAACATTTTCAGTCAGTAAACAAAAAGAAACTCAAAAAAATGCATATAGGTTTTATTTTTATAGTCATACTTCTAAAAAATTACATCAAAATTTAATTTTTAAAATCTTTAAAAAACATATTTAACATATAATTATTTTTGTCTAATTTTTAAATTTTTTAAAAATCCATTTGTCTTTATATCTTTCAAAAAGTTTTTATCAATAATATAAATTTTTAAATATAATTTTAATAATTTACTCATAAATAATTAGAACCTCGATTTATGGAAAGGAAACTTCATAGTGATATATATATATATAGTTTGGAACCCTCACAATAATATAATGCTAGGAAAGTCAACAATGTGAGGCCAATGTGTAAGTAGAATTATGTATATATGTTTTCAAAGTGAATATATTGCTAAATTTCTACTATTTTTCTTTTCTAAAAAATAAAAGAATGGTCTACCCATTTTACTTTTTGCTTGAGATACAAAGCACCTAATTATGAAGTTAGGAATTTAGGTAAATAATAACATGGGAAGGCCCCTGCCTTATGACAGTTTTGGCACAAGCATATGTATAAAAAAAAAATCTGGCCAGATTTATTAGTCAGCCAGATCATTTTTTTCATGGTTAACAATTTAGATAGCAAAAATAAATGCTTTATGGTTGTCTCCATAGATTAAACTAGAATCATATTATTTTTTTAAAAAAAATTCAACAATAATAAAATATCTTAATATTCTTTCAGATATGCTTGTCTTTATACATCAAACGATACAACTGTAATTATGTTCGTACATATATATTCAACCCATTTGCGTCTAAATCTCTTTTAATAATTTCTTTTCGGATTTCATTTTCTATTTGAGCCACGTAAGTACCTAACTTTTTTTCATTTGATCCATCCGTGATCCGTCCCTGGTCTTCATTATAATTGAATACTGATCTACTTTTTTCCGAAGAAAAAAACGAGAACCAATTCTGCAATTCTTCTTAGATTTTGGATTATATATTCTTTTTAATAAGTTTCGATATTTTTTATAAATTTTAAACTTTTTCTTATGTTTCCAACTTTTTTTTTTTAGATTTCATCATATATTACTTTTTATTATGTGATACGTAGCATATAATACTCGGTCAAACGACGTATACCTCGGTTAACAGAAGCAAATAATAACAAATCCGTCGAATCCGGAGAACTAGGTAAAACTAAGAATCTCAACTAATCAGACTAGCGATTATCAAGTAAGGATAACCTCGGCAGAGACGGAGAATCCCTAAATAAGCTCCAACCGAACACACTAACAACGCCTATATAAACACACACATAACCTCGGAGTAGAACAGGTTCCAAAAGCTCACTCTAATTTATTTCTCTTATTTTCTCATTACTCATATTCTTACTTGAGCGTCGGAGTCCTTTTTGCAGGTGCTCCCGCCGCGGTGTTCCAACCCATCCGACGTATACCTCTCCCACCTGAGCATAATATCAGGAAGAAGGAGTCACTATACCTCGGCCCTAGACGAACGGAACATTTGGCGCCCACCGTGGGGCCCTGAGTTAATCTAACCCCACCTTTACCCCCACATTACACTTGTTTATTTTCTTTGGTGCAGGGATTTTTTTACCTTTCACGTATGGCTGAGAACGGTGCTCAAACCTTCAACCAAGCCGAGCTCCTAGCCCAGATGGCCGAGCTTCAGGCAGAAGTCCGCAGACTCTCTGAACTCTCCACACACAGTAACGGAGGAAAACATGAGGAGGGCAGCTCTAAAAGCTCGGACCCTCTGAGCATAACCCCTCCAAAGGAAAAGCTGACGCTGGACAACCCCTTTTCCGAAGAGATTACAAGCTTCCAGATACCCAAAAAATTTCGTTTTGCCTAACTCTCTAGAACCTTATAAGGGGATTGGTGACCCCCGAGCTCACATTAAAAAGTTTCAATCTATGATGTTCTTTAATGGCGCTAATAATGAACCGATATTATGTCGTTCTTTTCCCACTTATCTTGATGGTGCCGCTTTACTATGGTTCTCCAAATTGTCTACAGGATCGATCTCATCTTTCGAGGATTTGGCAAAGTCTTTTATTGACTACTTTGCCGCCTCGAGGATATACATCCATGGATCAGATTACCTCGGGACAATAAAGCAAGGACAACATGAGAGTCTCAAGGATTACTTAACTCGATTTGCCGAGGCCACCATGGAGATTCCAGACTTGGACCCCAACGTCCACCTACATGCTCTCAAGACTGGACTCAGACTTGGGAAGTTCAGAGAAACAATTGCAATTACTAAACCAAAAACATTAGAGGAATTCCGTGAGAGAGCTGCAGGACAGATGGAGATCGAGGAATTGCGAAAGGCACAAAAGGTGGACAAACAGCCGAACAGAAAGGAAGAGGATATGACATTTAAGCTACCGAGCAGGAAGGAGCCAAAGAAACCATTTAAGCTCACACCGAAGTTCGACACGTACACCAAATTCAATACAAAAAGGGAAAACATAATCAAGGAGATTCTCAATGCCAAAATAGTCAAACCTCCCGCTAGGGCAGGAAGCTACCAAGATCAACGGTTCGTGGACAGGAGCAAACACTGTGCTTTCCATCAGAAGTACGGACACACAACGGACGAATTCGTAATAGCCAAGGACCTATTAGAAAGGTTAGCTCGGCAAGGACTCCTGGATAAATACGTCGAAGGACGGAGAAACAGGGAAACCAAAAAAGAACCAGAAGAACGGTCAACAGAGAAGGAAAAAGTAAAATGAACGGCAACAGACCCTACCAGAGGGATCATAAACTACATATCAGGAGGATACGCAGGAGGAGGCGAAACAAGCTCGGCACGAAAAAGAAGTTACCGAGCAATGTTGGCAATCGAAGGAACAACACCCACAACAAAGCATCGCAGATCAGAGCCAGAGATAACCTTTTGTCAGGACGACTTAGCCTCAGCAATCCCAAACCTTGACGACTGATAAACCACTATTTTATGGTTTATCTTGTGCTCAATTGAGTAATTTTTATCAATTCTTTACCCACTTATTCATACTATTTGCATGGTTTCACATTTACCTTCCTAATTATGTGCTATGATTGAAACATGCTTCTTTGGCCTTTATATTGCTAACATTAATCCTCTCTTATCACCATTAGATGCCTTGATATGTATGTTAAGTATTTTCAGAGATTACAGGGCAGGAATGGCTTAGAGGATGGAAAGGAAGCATGCAAAAGTGGAAGGGATACAAGAAACTGAAGGAACTGCTAAAGCTGTCCAGCCTGACCTCTCTGCACTCAAACGGTCATAACTTGAGCTACAGAGGTCCAAATGATACGGTTCCAGTTGTGTTGGAAAGCTAACGTCCGGAGCTTCAATTTGATATATAATTTGCTATAACTTCCTTGATGTTAGGCCACTTGAACGCGTGAATGACGCGCCCGCGTCGCATATGCGAACTTCAATCCACGCCACCGCGTGGACGACGCCTCCGCGTCACCTTCCCGCGACCTGAACGTAACAGAAATCGCTCCCAGGGATTTCTGGGCCCAGTTTTCAGCCCAGAACACACAGATTAGAGGCTATAAAGTGGGGGAATGCATCCATTCATAATCATGCTCTCACAATTCACTTCTCATAATTTGGATGTAGTTTTTAGAGGGAGAGGTTCTCTCCTCTCTCTTAGGATTTAGGATTAGGATTCCTCTTAAGGATTTAGGATTATCTCTTCTCAATTTCCAGGTTTAATGTTCTTTTTATTTATTTTCTCAATTTTGTTTATGACTCTTTATGTTTAGATTGATTTTCTATTTATTATATTTGGAGGCATTTCAAACTTATGATTGCTCTCTTTAATTTATGTTACTGTTACATCCCATCTGAAGGCATTTTTATTCCGGTAGATTTACTTTTTCCCTTTTTGGTCTTGGTTAAGAAATCAGTAACTCAGGAGTTATCAAACTCAAACATGATTGATAATCGTTATCTTTGCTAACTGAATTGAACTTCAATAATCTCAATGTTTCCTTAGGGATTAACTAGGATTTGAGGATCAAACTAATTAGTCACTTGATCTTTCTTTGCTTTAAGTAAAGGCTAACTAAGTGGAATTAAGATTCAATTTTCATCATCATTGATAAGGATAACTAGGATAGGACTTCTAATTTCTCATACCTTGCCAAAAGTTTATTTTACAGTTATTTATTTATTTTACAGTCATTTACTTATTTTAATTGCAATTTAAATTACTTGCTCCCTACTTCCAAAACCCCAATTTACAATCTTCATCACCAATAATAAGAACATGCCTCCTTGCAATTCATTGAGAAGACGACCCGAGGTTTGAATACTCGGTTATCAATTTTAAAGGGGTTTGTTACTTGTGACAACCAAAACGTTTGTAAGAAAGGTTGATTGTGTGGTTTAGTAACTATACTTGCAATGAGAGTTTACTATAACTTCTAAACTATCAATCTTCAGTTCTTTTCAAAATGGCGCCGTTGCCGGGGAATTGCAAACGTGTGCCTTATTATTGGTTATTGTAAATATTTGCTTTTTACTTGTTTATTTTTTTATTTTGTTTTTATTTTTGCTTTTTCATAAATTAAGAGGTTATTGGTTTTTATTTAGTTATTAAAAATTTTTCAAAAAATTTGTTCTTCGTGTTCATCTTGACCTTCAAGTTGTTCTTAGTTGTTTTCTTCGTTTTGATCTAAAAATTTTAAGTTTAGTGTCATTTTATTGTTTTTCTCTCTCCTCATTAAATTCAAAAATAAATTAATTAAAATTCAAATTTCAAAATTTCAAAATTCAAATTTAAAAATTTAAAATCCAAAATTTCAAATTTCAGATTTCAAAATTTAATTTTCAAATTTCAAAATTTAATTTTCAAATTTAAAAATTTAAATTTCAATAACCTTTTAATTTCAATTTGTTTTTATTTTCGTTTTTAAATTTTTATTTGCTATCATGAGTTCTCACCCCCATCGCTATGAGTCTGGTTACAATTTTGTTGCAGGAAGAAGAAATTACAATGAGAACAGGCATCAAGGTTGGAACAATCAAAGATGGGAGGAGCCACAAGGATTTGATCAACCCTCTTAGCGACAACCACCTCCAATGGACTATCAACAACCACCACCATATGCCTATGAACCCTTTCCCCAACATACCTTTGAACCACCAAACTCACAAGCCCCTTTATACCATTTACCTCCATATGACCCTAACCCACATCCACCATACCAACCACCCTATGAACCTGATGAGCGGATATTTTATACGCTTTTTGGGGATAATTTCATATAGTTTTGAGTATGTTCTAGTTAGTTTTTAGTTTATTTCCAGTAGTTTTTAGGAAAAATTCATATTTCTGGACTTTACTATGAGTTGTGTATTTTTCTGTAATTTCAGGTATTTTTCTGGCTGAAATTGAAGGAGCTGAGTAAAAATCTGATTCAGGCTGAAAAAGGACTGCTAATGCTGTTGGATTCTGACCTCCCTGCACTCAAATTGGATTTTCTGGAGCTACAGAACTCGAAATGGCATGCTTCCAATTGCATTGGAAAGTAGACATCCAGGGATTTCCAGAAATATATAATAGTCCATACTTTGCACAAGGATAGACGACGTAAACTGGCGTTCAACGCCAGTCCTCTGCCCAATTCTGGCGTCCAGCGCCAGAAAAGGATCAAAAACTGGAGTTGAACACCCAAACTGGCACAAAAACTGGCGTTCAACTCCACAAATGGCCTCTGCACGTGAATTGCTTAAAGTCTCAGCCCCAGCACACACCAAGTGGGCCCCAGCACACCAAGTGGGCCCCAGAAGTGGATCTCTGCATCATCCATCATAAGTCCACTCATATTTTGTAACCCTAGGCTACTGGTTTAGTATTTAAACAACTTTTAGAGACTTATTTTGTATCTCATGATATTTCAGATCTAAAATTTGTATTCTCTGACGGCATGAGTCTCTAAACCCCATTGTTGGGGGTGAGGAGCTCTGCTGTGTCTCGATGAATTAATGCAAGTATTTCTGTTTTCCATTCAAACACGCTTGTTCCTATCTAAGATGTTTATTCGCGCTTAACTGTGATGAAGGTGATGATCTGTGACATTCATCACCTTCCTCAAACCACGAACGTGTGATTGACAACCACCTCCGTTCTATATCCGATTGAATGAGCATCTCTTAGATTCTTTAATCAGAATCTCCGTGGTATAAGCTAGAACTGATGGCGGCATTCATGAGAATCCGGAAAGTCTAAACCTTGTCTGTGGTATTCCGAGTAGGATTCAAGGATTGAATGACTGTGACGAGCTTCAAACTCTTGAAGGCTGGGCGTTAGTGACAGACGCAAAAGGATAGTAAATCCTATTCCAACCGGATCGAGAACCAACCGGTGATTAGCCGTGCTGTGACAGAGCGCGTGAGCGTAGTTTTCACTGGAAGGATAGAAGGTAGCCATTGACAACGGTGATCCACCAACACACAGCTTGCCATAGGGGGACGTGCGTGCGTGAACAAGAAGACAGAGGAAAGCAGAGATTCAGAAGACAAAGCATCTCCAAAACTCCAACATATTCTCCATTACTGCACAACAAGTAACTTTTAATTTATGCTCTACTGGTTACTCACAATTAATTGATAAACATAATTGACTTCCTGACTAAGATTTACAAGATAACCATAGATTGCTTCAAACCAACAATCTCCGTGGGATTCGACCCTTACTCACGTAAGGTATTACTTGGACGACCCAGTGCACTTGCTGGTTAGTGGTACGCGTTGTGGAAAGTGTGATACACAATTCGTGCACCAAGTTTTTGGCGCCGTTGCCGGGGATTGTTCGTGTTTGAACAACTGACGGATTATTTTGTTGCTTAGATTAGCAAAAATCTTTCTTTTTTTGGTTTAGAGTCTTTTATTATTTATCCCTTGTTAAAATAATTTAAACTTATAGCTCAGTTATTTAGAACGTGGTGTTTATGTTCATGATAATTGGCTATCATATTTTTTTTTAAAACCTTTTTCAAAATAATTTTTCTATTAAATCCTGTGCCAAACTTTAAGTTTGGTGTTTTCAAAAATAATCTTTCTTAAAATTTTTGAAGGTCCCATAACTCATTTGGCTAGAGCGTTAATCTGTGTTCTTGGTAATTGGGTTAGAATCTTTTATACTCTTTTCAAAACCTTCTTTTTCAAAAATATTTTTTTCTATTAAATCTTGTGCCAAACTTTAAGTTTGGTGTTTTCTTGTTGATTTCCCTTTGATTTTCGAAAATTTTGGTTTGGTTTTCTAAAAATTTTAAGTTTGGTGTTCTTTCTTCATGTTCTTGTGTTCTTGTGAATCTTCAAAGTGTTCTTGAGTTTTCCTTGTGTCTTGATCTTAAAATTTTTAAGTTTGGTGTTCCTTGGTGTTTTCCCTCCAAAATTTTCAAAAACAAGGAGCATTAGATCTAAAAATTTTAAATCTTGTACTATCTTATTGTTTTTCTCTCTCCTCACTAAATTCAAAAATATATTTTCAAAATATCTCTTCTAACTTCCTAACTTCTTATCTTTTCAAAATTTGTTTCAACTAACTAACTAACTTTTTGTTTGTTTCTTAACTTTTTCAAAACTACCTAACTAACTCTCTCTCTCTCTCTAATTTTCGAAAATATCTTCCCTCTTTTTCAAAAATTTCTTTTTTATTAACTAATTAATTTTTATTTTTACGAAAAAAAAAATTTTTATTTCAAAATTCAAATTCTTTTTAGTTATTTTATTTTATTTAAGTATTTACTTCTTATAAAATAAAATAAATAAAAAGATAAATCAGTCCAAGTTATATCCATATATCCATCATGGACATAAGTGGAGATGGACAGTCCAGGAGGACTTTGGGGTCATATTCTAACCCCTCTACTGCTTCATATGGGAGTAGCATATGCATACCCTCCATTGGAGTTAGTAGCTTTGAGTTGAATCCTCAGCTCATTATCATGGTGCAGCAAAGTTGCCAGTATTCCGGTCTTCCACAGGAAGAACCTACAGAGTTTCTGGCACAATTTTTACAAATTGCTGACACAGTACATGATAAGGAAATAGATCAGGATGTCTACAGACTATTACTGTTTCCATTTGCTGTAAAAGATCAAGCCAAGAGGTGGTTAAATAACCAACCTAAGGCCAGCATAAGAACATGGAAACAGCTGACAGAAAAATTCCTGAATCAATATTTCCCTCCAAAAAGGATGACACAGCTAAGGCTGGACATCCAAGGCTTTAAACAAGGAGATAATGAATCTCTTTATGATGCCTGGGAGAGATACAGAGAGATGCTACGAAAATGCCCTTCTGAAATGTTTTCAGAGTGGGTTCAGTTAGACATCTTCTACTATGGGCTTGCAGAAGGAGCTCAGATGTCTTTAGATTACTCAGCTGGTGGATCTATCCATATGAGAAAGACAATTGAAGAAGCTCAAGAGCTCATTGATACAGTTGCCAGGAATCAGCATCTGTATCTAAGCAGCAACCCTTCCATGAATGAAGAGGTTAAAACAGTAACTGCTGAATTCAGTACTGTAAAACAAGCTGCTGAATTCAATCAGCAATTAGATTTTCTAACAAAACAGCTAGCTGAATTCAAAGACAGGTTACAGGAGACAAGGAGAGCTAATATACATATGGACGAACAGTTTAAGCAAGCAAAGCAGCAGCTATCAAAGCAAATAGCAGAAGAATGCCAAGCAGTTCAATTAAGAAGTGGGAAAACATTAAATACCCCACCTCAAGGCATCAAAAATTCAAGAAATGAGCGACCCACCAAAGATTTCCCTGAGGACAGTAAGAGCCCAGGGAAAAATAATTCTGGCACTAAAACGCCAGAAAATGGGTGGAAGGCTGGCGCTGAACGCCCAGACCATGCCCAAAACTGGCGTTCAGCGCCAGAAACAAGGCAGGATTGGCGTTCAACGCCAGAAATGGGCAAGAATCTGGCGTTGAACGCCCAAAGGGGGCATAATCCAGCGTTGAACGCTCAAAATGGGCACATTTCTGGCGTTCAGGCGCCAGGAACAGACAGTGAGTTGGCGTCTAACGTCACTCCAGCTTCTGACTCTGGTACTCAATTGCCAGTGAGGAATCAGACACACACAAGTGCTGATAACAACCCTTCTAAAAAGGCTTCTTTAACCACTAAGGTTGAGGAATATAAAGCCAAGATACCTTATCCTCAAAAACTCCGGAAAGAGGAGCAGGATAAGCAATTTGCTCGCTTTGCAGATTATCTAAGGACTCTTGAAATAAAGATTCCTTTTGCAGAGGCACTTGAGCAAATACCTTCTTATGCCAAGTTCATGAAAGAGATCTTGAGTCATAAAAAGGAGTGGAGAGAAACAGAAAGAGTTCTCCTCACTGAAGAATGCAGTGCAGTCATTCTGAAAAGCTTTCCTGAAAAGCTTAAAGACCCTGGGAGTTTTCTGATACCATGCATATTGGAAGGTGATTGCACCAAGACAGCCTTATGCGATCTTGGGGCAAGCATCAACCTAATACCTGCATCCACTATCAGGAAGCTTGGCTTAACTGAAGAGGTTAAACCAACCCGGATATGTCTCCAACTTGCTGATGGTTCCACTAAATACCCATCAGGCGTGATTGAGGACATGATTGTCAGAGTTGGGCCATTCGCCTTTCCCACTGACTTTGTTGTGATGGAAATGGAGGAGCACAAGAGTGCCACTCTCATTCTAGGAAGACCCTTCCTAGCAACTGGACGATCCCTCATTGACGTCCAACAGGGGGAAATAACCCTGAGAGTCAACGATGACGAGTTCAAGTTGAACGCTGTCAAAGCCATGCAGCATCCAGACACATCAACAGACTGCATGAAAGTTGACCTTATTGACTCTTTGGTAGAAGAGATCAACATGGCTGAGAGTCTCGAATCAGAGTTGGAAGACATCTTTAAAGATGTTCAGCCTGATTTGGAGGATTCAGGGGACATGAAAGAGCCTCTGAACTTTCTTCTGAAAGAGGAAAAACCTCCTAAACCAGAGCTCAAGCCACTGCCACCATCATTGAAATATGCATTTCTAGGAGAAGGTGACACCTTTCCAGTGATCATAAGCTCTGCTTTAAATTCACAGGAAGAGGAAGCACTTATTCAAGTGCTAAGGACACACAAGACAGCTCTTGGGTGGTCCATAGGTGACCTTAAGGGCATAAGCCCAGCTAGATGCATGCACAAAATTCTACTGGAGGATAATGCCAAACCAGTGGTGCAACCACAGAGGCGGCTAAATCCAGCCATGAAGGAAGTGGTGCAGAAAGAGGTCACCAAATTACTAGAGGCTGGGATTATTTATCCCATTTCTGATAGCCCCTGGGTGAGCCCTGTTCAAGTCGTCCCAAAAAAGGGAGGCATGACAGTGATTCATAATGAAAAAAATGAACTGGTTCCTACAAGAACAGTTACAAGGTGGCGCATGTGTATTGACTACAGAAGGCTCAATACAGCCACCAGAAAGGATCATTTTCCTTTACCATTCATAGACCAGATGCTAGAGAGACTAGCAGGTCATGATTATTACTGCTTTTTGGATGGCTACTCAGGCTATAACCAGATTGCAGTAGATCCCCAGGATCAAGAGAAAACAGCATTCACATGTCCATCCGGAGTGTTTGCTTATAGAAGGATGCCCTTTGGGCTATGCAATGCACCTGCAACCTTCCAGAGATGCATGCTCTCTATTTTCTCTGATATGGTGGAAAAATTTCTGGAAGTCTTCATGGATGACTTCTCAGTATATGGAGACTCATTCAGCTCCTGTCTTGATCACCTGAAACTTGTTCTGAAAAGATGCCAAGAAACCAACCTAGTTTTAAACTGGGAAAAGTGTCACTTCATGGTGACTAAAGGAATTGTTCTTGGGCATAAAATCTCAAACAAGGGAATAGAGGTGGATCAAGCAAAAATAGAGGTAATTGAAAAATTACCACCACCTGCCAATGTTAAGGCAATCAGAAGCTTTCTGGGGCATGCAGGATTCTATAGGAGGTTTATAAAGGATTTTTCAAAAATCGCAAAACCTCTAAGCAATCTGCTAGCTGCTGACACGCCATTTGTGTTTGACACAGCATGCCTGCAGGCGTTTGAAACGCTGAAAGCTAAGCTGGTCACAGCACCAGTCATTTCTGCACCAGACTGGACATTGCCATTTGAGTTAATGTGTGATGCCAGTGATCATGCCATTGGTGCAGTATTGGGACAAAGGCATGACAAGCTTCTGCATGTCATTTATTATGCCAGTCGTGTTCTAAATGATGCCCAGAAAAATTACACAACCACAGAAAAAGAACTACTTGCAGTGGTTTACGCCATTGACAAGTTCAGATCGTACTTAGTAGGATCAAAAGTGATTGTGTATACTGACCATGCTGCTCTTAAATATCTACTCACAAAGCAGGATTCAAAACCCAGGCTCATCAGATGGGTATTGCTTCTGCAAGAGTTCGATATAGAAATAAGAGACAGAAAAGGGACAGAGAACCAAGTGGCTGATCATCTGTTCCGGATAGAGCCAGTGGAAGGGACGTCCCTCCCCTTTCTTGAGATCTCTGAGACGTTCCCTGATGAGCATCTATTTGCCATTCAGGAAGCACCATGGTTTTCCGATATTGCAAACTATAAAGCTGCAAGGTTCATACCCAAGGAGTACAATAGAATACAAAAGAAGAAATTAGTTACTGATGCAAAGTACTACTTGTGGGATGAACCCTATCTCTTTAAGAGATGTGCAGACGGAATTATCCGTAGGTGTGTCCCCAGAGAGGAAGCACAGAGAATCCTATGGCATTGCCACGGATCTCAATATGGAGGCCATTTCGGAGATGAGCAAACAGCCACCAAGGTCCTCCAATGTGGCTTCTATTGGCCCACACTCTATAAAGATTCCCGAGAGTTTGTACGTAATTGTGACAGTTGCCAAAGAGCTGGTAACCTGCCTCATGGTTACGCCGTGCCTCAACAAGGGATCTTGGAAATAGAGTTGTTTGATGTATGGGGAATTGACTTCATGGGACCTTTCCCACCATCATGCTCAAACACTTATATTCTGGTGGCAGTTGACTATGTATCAAAATGGGTTGAGGCTATCGCCACGCCCTCCAATGATACTAAAACAATGCTGAAATTCCTCCAGAAACATATCTTTAGCAGGTTTGGTGTCCCTAGAGTGTTAATCAGCGATGGGGGCACTCACTTCTGCAATAAACAGCTTTACTCTGCCATGGTTCGGTATGGAATTCGCCACAAAGTGGCCACTCCATATCATCCACAAACCAACGGGCAAGCTGAAGTCTCTAATAGAGAATTAAAGAGAATCCTGGAACGGACAGTAAATACCCGTAGAAAGGATTGGGCAAGGAGCTTGGATGATGCTCTGTGGGCTTACAGAACAGCATTCAAGACCCCTATAGGGACCTCTCCATACCAACTCGTGTATGGTAAGGCATGCCACTTGCCCGTGGAACTGGAACATAAGGCCTACTGGGCAACAAGATTCCTAAACTTTGATGCCAAATTAGCTGGAGAAAAATGATTGCTCCAGCTAAATGAGCTAGAGGAATTCAGATTCACAGCTTTCGAAAATGCCAAGCTTTATAAAGAAAAATAAAAAAATGGCATGACAGAAAGCTGTCATCTAGAATCTTTGAACCAGGACAAAAGGTCCTGTTGTTTAACTCTAGACTCAGGCTATTCCCCGGGAAACTGAAATCCCGGTGGAGGGGACCATACGTGATTACAAGTGTGTCACCATATGGTTATGTGGAGCTTCAAGATATTGATTCTGATAAGAAGTTCATTGTCAATGGACAGAGAATCAAGCATTATCTTGAAGGCAACACTGAGCAAGAATGCTCAAGGCTGAAGCTAGATTAAAAGCTCAGCAAGGTCCAGCTAAAGACAATAAAGAAGCGCTTGCTGGGAGGCAACCCAGCCGTGGGGCAACAATCCTCTAAGCATTTTGCCCTATTTCTATCTTTATTTTTTATATAGAGTTCATTGACAACAAGGTAAATAATCATTTACAGAAGACCTCGGCACACAAAACAGAGTAAAAGAGCTCAATGGCAAGAAAACGCCAGTAAAGGGGCATTTTGGGCGTTCAGCGCCCAAAATGGGCATCCACTGGGCGCTGAACGCCAGTAATGGCAGCAACTGGGTGCTGAACGCCCAGGAGATCAGCATTTGGGCGCTGAACGCCCAAAACAGGCAGTGTTTGGGCGTTCAAACGCCAGGAGGACAGGGAGGAGCCAAATCCAGTAATCCCACACGTATTTCCATTCTAATTTATAATTTTATGATTCAATACATGATTTTATTTACATAAACATGTCAAGAACCCTGATTTCTAAAAATCCTACCCTCAAAATATCAAATGTATCTTAATTCATAAGCACACACCCTCTTTGCAAAATCAATCCAACTCTTTTCAAATCTTTTCCAAAAACAAATCTATCTTTTTCACCCTAAAATCTTCTCAATATCTTTTTCATATTATATTTTTCAAAAACCCAGATTTATCTTTTTCAAAAATCTATCCTATCTTTTCAAAATCAAACTATATCTTCTATCTTATCTTTTTCACTCTAAAATCTTTTCAATATCTTTTTCATATTATCTTTTTCAAAAACCCAGATTTATCTTTTTCAAAAATCTATCCTATCTTTTCAAAATCAAACTATATCTTCTATCTTATCTTTTTCAACTCAATCTTTTTATCTTATCTCTCCCAATTTTTCGAAAATCCACCCCCCCACCCCTTTAAATTGGGTTCGGCCTCCCCCCTCCTCCATCAACAAGTGCACCTCGATCTCCTTCTATCCCTCTCCTTTCTTTTCTTTTGCTTGAGGACAAGCAAACCTCTAAGTTTGGTGTGTTTATCCGAGATCACTAAGATCATGGCGCCCAAAGGAAAACAATCCACTCCAAGAGGCAAGAAAGAGAGCGTTCCAAAACCACTTTGGAATCAAGGGAAGTTCTTATCTAAAGAACATTCAGACCATTATCTTAAAGTAATGGGTCTGAGATCAGTGATCCCGGAAGTGAGATTCGATCTGAAAGAAGATGAATATCCGGAGATCCAGGAGCAAATTCGAATCAGGAACTGGGAAGTCCTAGCTAATCCTGAAACGAAAGTAGGAAGGAACATGGTCCAGGAGTTCTATGCTAATATGTGGCAGACTGACAAGCAAAGACTATCTGGAACAGCCTGGTACGAATTTCGGACCATGGTCAGGGGAAAGATTGTTCATACCACCCCTGACAAGATCAGAGAGATATTAAAGCTACCGCAGCTAAAGGATGATCCAGACTCCTTCAACAGGAGGATGATGAGAGCAGACATTGGCCTGGATAAGATTCTAGAGGACATCTGTATCCCTGAAGCTAGGTGGACCACCAACACAAAGGGCGTCCCAAATCAACTCAAGAGGGAGGATCTCAAACCAGTTGCCAGAGGATGGCTGGACTTCATTGGGCGTTCTCTGTTGCCCACCAGCAACCGTTCTGAAGTCACAATTAAAAGAGCAGTGATGATTCATTGCATCATGATGGGAAAGGAAGTAGAGGTTCATCAGCTGATTTCAACAGAGCTCTATAAGATTGCTAACAAAAATTCAAGAGAGGCCAGGTTGGCTTATCCAAGCGTGATTTCTCTGCTCTGCAAGGACGCTGGAGTCAAGATGGGAATAACTGAATATATCCTAATTGAAAAGTCAATCACCAAAGCATCAATGGAGAGACAACAAGCACAGGAGGAACATATCAAGAAGAGAGCACAGGAATTCCTCCCAGAGATTCCTCAAGCGGAATATTGGGAGTATCTTGAGACGTCTGTCACCAAGATACAGGAAGCTATGGAGCAAATAATAAAACAACAGAAGGAACACAGTCAAATGCTGACCCATATGCTTAAAGAACAAGAGGAGCAGGGACGTGACTTAAGGGAACTGAAGCGCCAAAAGTCTTCTGTGATACCAAGCCTCCCAAGGATCAGAGGAACTCCCATACCCCCAGAATAAAGGTTGTTAATTTCCAATTTCTGCCTTAACTCTGTGACAGTGTCCTTATAAAAAGTTTACCTTAGAAGTCATATAATAGTAATTAGTATCTATTTGATTTTATCTCCAATTAAGCTATAGTTTATTTTTCTCATCATCATTAAACATGAATAAAATAGTAGATCTTTTGAATAAGAAGAAATAAAATTTCGAGTTTAAATAAAACAAATTCTAATTGGTTAAATGTGGTGGCAATGCTTTCTGTCTTCTGAATGAATGCTTGAACAGTGCATATGTCTTTTGAATTTGTTGTTTAAGACTGTTAAATATGTTGGCTCTTGAAAGAATAATGAACATGAGACATGTTATTGATAATCTGAAAAATCATAAAAATGATTCTTGAAGCAAGAAAAAGCAGCAAAGAACAAAGCTTGCTGAAAAAAAAAAAAAGAGAGCAAAAGCAAGCAGAAAAAGCCAATAACCCTTAAAACCAAAAGGCAAGGGCAATTAAAAAGGATCCCAAGGCTTTGAGCATCAGTGGATAGGAGGGCCTAAAGGACTGAAATCCTGGTCTAAGCGGCTAAACCAAGCTGTCCCTAACCATGTGCTTGTGGCGTGTAGGTGTCAAGTGAAAACTTGAGACTGAGCGGTTAAAGTCAAGGTCCAAAGCAAAAAGAAGAGTGTGCTTAAGAACTCTGGACACCTCTAATTGGGGACTTTAGCAAAGCTGAGTCACAATCTGAAAAGGTTCACCCAGTTATGTGTCTGTGGCATTTATGTATCCGGTAGTAATACTGGAAAACAAAGTGCTTAGGGCCACGGCCAAGACTCATAAAGAAGCTGTGTTCAAGAATCATCACACTGAACTAAGAGAATCAATAACACTATCTGAATTCTGAGTTCCTATAGATGCCAATCACTCTGAGCTTCAATGGATAAAGTGAGATGCCAAAACTGTTCAGAAGCAAAAAGCTACTAGTCCCGCTCATCTAATTAGAATCTGAGCTTCAATCAAAAACTCTGAGATATTATTGCTTCTCAACCTATTAGTCTTCTATTTTATTTGTCTAGTTGCTTGAGGACAAGCAACAGTTTAAGTTTGGTGTTGTGATGAGCGGATATTTTATACGCTTTTTGGGGATAATTTCATATAGTTTTGAGTATGTTCTAGTTAGTTTTTAGTTTATTTCCAGTAGTTTTTAGAAAAAATTCATATTTCTGGAATTTACTATGAGTTGTGTGTTTTTCTATAATTTCAGGTATTTTTCTGGCTGAAATTGAAGGAGCTGAGCAAAAATCTGATTCAGGCTGAAAAAGGACTGCTAATGCTGTTGGATTCTGACCTCCCTGCACTTAAATTGGATTTTCTGGAGCTACAGAACTCGAAATGGCATGCTTCCAATTGCATTGGAAAGTAGACATCCAGGGCTTTCCAGAAATATATAATAGTCCATACTTTGCACAAGGATAGATGACGTAAACTGGCGTTCAACGCCAGTCCTCTGCCCAATTCTGGCGTCCAGCGCCAGAAAAGGATCAAAAACTAGAGTTGAACGCCCAAACTGGCACAAAAACTGGCGTTCAACTCCACAAATGGCCTCTGCACGTGAATTGCTTAAAGTCTCAGCCCCAGCGCACACCAAGTGGGCCCCAGCACACCAAGTGGGCCCCAGAAGTGGATCTCTGCATCATCCATCATAAGTCCACTCATATTTTATAACCCTAGGCTACTGGTTTAGTATTTAAACAACTTTTAGAGACTTATTTTGTATCTCATGACATTTCAGATCTAAACTTTGTATTCTCTGATGGCATGAGTCTCTAAACCCCATTGTTGGGGGTGAGGAGCTCTGCTGTGTCTCGATGAATTAATGCAAGTATTTCTGTTTTTCATTCAAACACGCTTGTTCCTATCTAAGATGTTTATTCGCGCTTAACTGTGATGAAGGTGATGATCTGTGACATTCATCACCATCCTCAAACCACGAACGTGTGATTGACAACCACCTCCATTCTATATCCGATTGAATGAGCATCTCTTAGATTCTTTAATCAGAATCTCCGAGGTATAAGCTAGAACTGATGGCGGCATTCATGAGAATCCGGAAAGTCTAAACCTTGTCCGTGGTATTCCGAGTAGGATTCAAGGATTGAATGACTGTGACGAGCTTCAAACTCTTGAAGGCTGGGCGTTAGTGACAGACGCAAAAGGATAGTAAATCCTATTCCAACCGGATCGAGAACCAACCGGTGATTAGCCGTGCTGTGACAGAGCGCGTGAGCGTAGTTTTCACTGGAAGGATGGAAGGTAGCCATTGACAACGGTGATCCACCAACACACAGCTTTCCATAGGGGGACGTGCGTGCGTGAACAAGAAGACAGAGGAAAGCAGAGATTCAGAAGACAAAGCATCTCCAAAACTCCAACATATTCTCCATTACTGCACAACAAGTAACTTTTAATTTATGCTCTACTGGTTACTCACAATTCAATTGATAAACATAATTGACTTCCTGACTAAGATTTACAAGATAACCATAGATTGCTTCAAACCAACAATCTCCGTGGGATTCGACCCTTACTCACGTAAGGTATTACTTGGACGACCCAGTGCACTTGCTGGTTAGTGGTACGCGTTGTGGAAAGTGTGATTCACAATTCGTGCACCAGAACCGAATGAGCCATACATAGATCCACCCCAACCTCCATTGGATAACAATACAGTCATCTCTAACATCATTGGTCTCACCTCTACACTCCAAAATCTTATATCCCGCATGAATCAACCCTCTACCTCCAATATTCAACCCTTAAGCTCTAGTGCACTTCCTTTTCAACCACATAATGATCTTTTCATCCCGTCACCATCCTCCATGGAAGAGCACCCACATCCATTAATCCAAGAGCAAGATGATCCCAATTATGCTATTGATATGGAACAGGAAAGAAGGAATCATCTTCGCAAATCCATACTTCATAAAGAGTAGAGGAGGCCCTACGGGTAAGGGTAGAAGAGACCCTTAAAGATGAAAGAGTAGTTGAAAGGAGTTGTCATGGAAAGAAAATCATCGAGGATGAGTACGATTTTATACTTAAACAACTAGACAAAGCAGCAATTATTAAAAAGGAAGAAGTGGTTGCAGACTTAAGAGATGCTGTACCTCCATGGGAAAGTCAAGACATAGAGCCTCCTTCCAAGACGGTTGCATTTGATGTTGAGGAGGGTGTACAACCTCCAAGGCATGTCATGGTTAAGGACTTGGAAGAGGTCGATCAAGAGATGGAGATTCAAGAAAAAGAAGCACAACCTCCCATGCCCTTGGTGAGCAATGAAGAAGAGATCAAATTGAAAGAAAGCTACCAAGAGAAAGAGGTTGATAGTGAAGAAACTTGCAAAGAGGTGGAAGTTGTCAAAGAAGAGCACAAGGGAGTGGAGCTTACAAATTCGTTAGAAATACCTCCCCTAAGTTGCCATCATCTTTCACAAAATTTAAGTGGGTAAAATTCATATCCCTTAGCTTTCTAATTCCACTTGAATATGGGCTATTGGAGACGGATGGTCAACTTAGAGCTCTTTGTGGCATTAAGAGTAATAGGAAGATGGTTAGTGGTTGGAGTTTTCAAGCAAGGTTCAATATGGTTTCATACTCAAAGTTTAAATGCAAAGGTTGGTGTAAAGCTCAACTGAATAGGTCTAGGAAGTTGTTTGGCCGCTTTAGTGAGAATTCAGATTGCTTGCCACCCGGATGGAATCATGATGATCAACAAGAAGACGGGTGCAATAGCAAGGTTTGAGATCCTGGAATCTGTTCTGACATCCAACACCCCGGGAGCCTAAGAATCTGTTTGAAGCTGCTCAAAGGCTTTACGTGCCTAGTTTGGGATCCCGGAGGCCATTGGAATTACAAACATTGGTGGGGATTCTTGGATGAGTTCAAGCACAAGCCACCATAACAGGAAGCTCATCAAATGTCCAACTTAAGGACTTTAACTAAAAGTGCTAGGTGGGAGACAACCCACCATGGTATGATCGTCCCTTTTTTCAGTTTTAATTCTAGTCTGTTTTGTTTATTTTTGAGTTTTAATTTATTTTATTGTATTGACCCTGGAATTTTGCATAACATTCATATTAGCATTGCATTCTACATACTGCATTATTAAAAAAAAACACGCACGCGACGCGGCAGCGTCGCTGACGCGTCCGCGTCACCAGTGCATTGGGCAGAAAAGAAATCGAACAGAAAGTCACGCGAGAGTGTGGCTGGAGGCGTGCCTTTGGCAGAAATCACCCCACGCGACCGCGTCACCCACGCGGCCGCGTCACAAGAAAATCGACGTCAAAAGGGTGCATAGCCAAAAGTTATGCTGGAGTGGTGCTGGATTGGTGCTGAACACACAGCCTTACCACGCGGACGCATGGCTCACGCGTCCGCGTCATACCTCCATAATGGCCACTCACGCGATCGCGTCGATCACGCGACCGCGTCACCCTGGATTTTGGCAATACTAAGTTTCGAACAGAGAGTTGTGCGAGCGCGAGGCTGCCCTCGCGCCAGTAGCATGAACTATGTCACGCGACCGCCTGACCGATGCGACCGCGTCAATCCGTATAAGTGCAAGTCACGCGACCGCGTGCCCCACGCGTCTGCGTCGCTTGCGCCGCACAGCTTATCCTAATTTGCCAAATATCTTATCTTTTCTTCCCCAATCCTAATTTTTCCTCCCTCCTTTCTTACTTACTTCTTCTTCCCTCCTTTCCCTTCTCATTCTTCTTATCTTTCATTTTATTTTACTTAATTTATTTTCATATTTTATTCATTGCATTTTAATTTTGTGCATATTTTTATTTTCTTTTTTCATTATTTTTCCTTTGGTGTTCAAATTTTCTTATTTAACTGTTGCATCTTCTCTTGAATTATTTTGGGTTGTTAGTGACTTGTTTTATTCTGAATAGGTAATATTATTTATATCAATGCCAATCTTTTATACCTGTATTACTTTTACATTGATATGAATTTATATTATCTCTCCTTACCCACACTCTCTCCCTCATTGTTGCAAAATTTTGCACCACTAGTATGCCATGTGCTTCTATTGTTTTCTCACTTGCATGTTGTAGCTTCCATGTAATTGAGACCCTCATTTTTGGCATTAACCAACCCATGTTTTATTTGATTTTTTATCTTTGCTTTGGGTTACTTTTCTTCCCTTTTTCTTTTAGGATGGCCACCAGGAAGAGAACCGGAAGACGTTTGCATGGGAGAGACACACAAGTTCCTACGCACATTCCTTAAAGAAAAGCATCAGTTGGAGCAGCCCGTCCACTTGCACATCTTAACATGCACCGAGGACGGTGCAATCTTTAAGTGTGGGGAGGTCGATACCGACTTCCAGGGGTTAGCTACCTTCTTTTCAAACACCATTGTTTTATTCTCTTTGTTTGTTCATTGTTACATTTGCATGTTTGTTTGATTTTGTGCGTATTTTACCACTTGGTTAAATTAATATTTTCTTTTTGAAGAAACCTTTTAAGAGCATTTCACTAATTTGAATAAAATTTAATGTTACACTTGTTTGAAGAAATATTATACTGGAACATGGTTTAGAGCTCGAACACACAAAACCAGTGAGATTTTGAGCTTATTTGAATTGGTTGCATTTTACCAACCAATATTTTATTTTTGGTGTGTATTTTTCTCTCTAAAATTGTGATCTTTGTCTTGCTTAATTCTATATTTCCATTATTTGATGTATGCATACACTTACATGATTGAGGCCTTTGTTTCATTGAGCTTACATACCCATATGGCTTTAACCTTTCATTATCCCTTGCAAACCAATTTTGAGCCTATTATACCCCTTTTGTTCTTTACTTTAGCACATCATTAACTCTAAGCGGAAAACAATAATGTCCTTAATTTGAATCCGTGGTTAGCTTAGACTAGTGAGAGTTCTCATGAATTAAGTATGGGGAAAGTTGAATTTGGAAACATTTGGTTTGAGAATTGAGTATGTTAGAATTTTCTGAAAATGTGAAAAAAAATGTTTAGGACATGATTCATGCATCCAATAATTTAATCATATGCATTGAGAAAAATAAAAGAAAAAAATATGTATATATATAAAAAAAAAGAAATGAGAAAAAGAAAAGAAAAAAGAGCAATTAAGCAAAAAAGGGGACAAAATGGCCCAAAGTAAATAATGAAAGCAATGCATATGTACTGTACTCAAAATCGGATGCATGAATATGTGGAAAAACATAGTTAATGGGTAGTCAGATTTTGCATTGTAATTACATGGATTGTCTTAAGTTAGATGGGAAAAGTTTAAGTTAATTAAGGATTCAGATTTTAGTCCACTTGGCCAAATACAATCCTACCATGACCCTAACCCCATTACAACCCTTAAAAGACCTCTTGATATGTGTATCTGTACATTAAATTTATGTTGATTGTTAGATGAAGAGCAAGCCTTAGAAATCAAGGTTAGTAGAGAATTGAGAGAATCAAACCTTAAACACTTGAGTGATTAGAGTGTATACACTACCAGTGAGGGTTCGATGCTCAATCCCTTGTTCCCTGCTTTCATGAGCTATTTTCTTCTTGCAAGTCTATTTGTACTTTATTTTCATGATTTGAATTAGTGAAATCCAGTTCATATTTCTTCTTGAAAGATTTGTTTACTTTTAACCAAGTAGGTAGAAATATTTTGCATGTAGTTGCATTCATATAGATAGGTTGTATTTCATACATTCTACTATTCCTCTTCATCTTTATAGTTTCTCTTGAGCTTAGCATGAGAACATGCTAATGTTTAAGTGTGGGGAGGTTGATAAACCACTATTTTATGGTTTATCTTGTACTCAATTGAGTGATTTTTATCAATTCTTTACCCACTTATTCATACTATTTGCATGGTTTCACATTTACCTTCCTAATTATGTGCTATGATTGAAAACATGCTTCTTTGGCCTTTATATTGCTAATATTAATCCTCTCTTATCACCATTAGATGCCTTGATATGTGTGTTAAATGTTTTCAGAGATTACAGGGCAGGAATGGCTTAGAGGATGGAAAGGAAGCATGCAAAAGTAGAAGGAATACGAGAAACTGAAGGAACTGCTAAAGCTGTCCAGCCTGACCTCTCTGCACTCAAACGGTCATAACTTGAGCTATAGAGGTCCAAATGATGCGGTTCCAGTTGCGTTAGAAAGCTAACGTCCGGGGCTTCGATTTGATATATAATTTGCTATAACTGCTCCGACGTTAAGCGACGCGAACGCGTGAATGACGCGCCCGCGCCGCATCTGCGAACTTCAATCCATGCCACCGCGTGGACGACGCCTCCGCGTCACCTTCCCGCGACCTGAACGTAACAGAAATTGCTGGGAGCGATTTCTGGGCTGTTTTTGACCCAGTTTTCAGCCCAGAACACACAGATTAGAGGCTATAAAGTGGGGGAATACATCCATTAATAATCATGCTCTCACAATTCACTTCTCATAATTTGGATGTAGTTTTTAGAGGGAGAGGTTCTCTCTTCTCTCTTAGGATTTAGGATTAGGATTCCTCTTAAAGGATTTAGGATTATCTCTTCTCAATTTCTAGGTTTAATGTTCTTTTTATTTATTTTCTCATTTTTGTTTATGACTCTTTATGTTTAGATTGATTTTCTATTTATTATATTTTGAGGCATTTCAGACTTATGATTGCTCTCTTTAATTTATGTTACTGTTACGTCCCATCTGAAGGTATTTTTATTCCGGTAGATTTACTTTTTTCCTTTTTGGTCTTGGTTAAGAAATCAGTAACTCAGGAGTTATCAAACTCAAACATGATTGATAATCGTTATCTTTGCTAACTAAATTGAACTTCAATAATCCCAATCTCTCCTTAGGGATTAACTAGGATTTGAGGATCAAATTAATTAGTCACTTGATCTTTCTTTGCTTTAAGTAAAGGCTAACTAAGTGGAATTAAGATTCAATCTTCATCATCATTGATAAGGATAACTAGGATAGGACTTCTAATTTCTCATACCTTGCCAAAAGTTTATTTTACAGTTATTTATTTATTTTACAGTCATTTACTTATTTTAATTGCAATTTAAATTACTTGCTCCCTACTTCCAAAACCCCAATTTACAATCTTCATAACCAATAATAAGAACATACCTCCCTGCAATTCCTTGAGAAGACGACCTGAGATTTGAATACTCGGTTATCAATTTTAAAAGGGTTTGTTACTTGTGACAACCAAAATGTTTGTAAGAAAGGTTGATTGCGTGGTTTAGTAACTATAGTTGCAACGAGATTTTACTATAACTTCTAAACCATCAATCTTCAGTTCTTTTCAACGATCCGGTGGTGATCTCCATCCAAACAAGAGAGTTACTGGTAAGAAAGGTCCTTTTGGACCCAGGTAGTAGCGCCGATGTATTATTTTATTCAACTTTTATAAAAATGTAATTATCCGCAAAAGCCATGCAACCCTCATCAGGAGAACTGGTTGGGTTCTCCGGAGAAAGAGTCCCAATAAAAGGGCACATATGACTAAAAACAACCGTAGGCAACCCCCCATTAGCAAAAACTATTGACGTCCTGATGCACGGAAAACTTGTCTCATAACAAATTTCCTTCGGCAAGTGTACCGAATTTGTCGTCAAGTAAAAACTCACAATAGAGTGAGGTCGAATCCCACAGGAATTGATTGATCAAGCAAGTTTAATTAGAGGAATGTTCTAGTTGAGCGAATCAGAATTTGAGTTGAGAATTTGTAGAAAATTAATTGGCGGGAAAGTAAATAACAGAAAAGTAAATGCTAGAAATAAGAGCTGAATGTAGATGACTGAAATTAAATTGCAGAATCTTAAATGGGAATGGGGAAATTGCTCATAAAAGTAAATGACAGAAATTAAAGAGAATGGGTAAGATCAGAAATGGGGGGTTCATTGGGCTCAGGAGATGTTGCATTCTCCGGATCAATTTTATTTTCATCTCTTCCTCAATTAATGCACTCATTGATCTCCTTGGCAATCTTAAGTGATCGAATTACAATTTCTTGTAATTCAATCTCTCAAATCTTGATCAATAGCCAATTCCTTGGTCAATTGCTCATGAGAAGAGATGAAGTATGGTCACTGATTATACCACATGCATTTCCCAAATCAAGTGTTGAGAGGATTATAGTCACATATCCATCCAAACCCAATTTGGTCCAGCATGAGAAAGCATTTCTAGCATGATCTCTTCATTCCTCTTTCAAGGTTCAGAAGAGATCCAAGTATGAATAGCTTCTTTTCCAAGATAACTACCTAATTGGATGAAGATCGAAAGCTTTCAAGTAAAATCAAGAGAAAAGATAGGAGAAGAATAATGAAAACTAGTATTGATCCATCAAATTACAACAGAGCTCCCTAATCCAATGAAAGGGGTTTAGTTGTTCATAGCTCTGGAAAATGAAAACAAAGATGGAGAATACATAATGAAAACTAGAATACAGAGAGTAGTTCTATGCCCAGAGGCTCCCTATAATTTCCAACTCTCTAAATAATTCAAAGCTACTCCTATATATACTACTCTTCTACTCTTCTAGTTGGCTCTTCAAGTCTTGGGTCTGGGCCTTTGGATCTTGAGTTTGAAGCAGTTATCTTCTTCATTGGGCTTGGCTTTACTTGCAGAGAGAAAGTGTGAAGTGGGCAGAGACTTTAGCTCAGGACGTTAGTGGTGTTAACGTTCAGTGAAAATATGGGTTCGAGAACGTTAGTGACATTCAAATTTTTCACTAACGTTCCTTTCCCAAGTAAGAGCCACGTTAACCTCAACGTTAGTGGCACAAACGTTGCCACTAACGTTGCCTCTTTGTCCTTCGCGCACGTTATTGGGACTCAACTTTCCCAATAACGTTGAGAATCCTCCTCCTTCCCTTCATTAGAGTCCACGTTAACTTAGTTAACGTGGCTCTTTTAACGTAGGCTTGCCAACCTTCGAGAACGTTAGTGACACTGAACATTGTCACTAACGTTCCAATGTGCCCCTTAGCTCCCACGTTAGAGTCCACGTTAACTAGGTTAACGTGGCATCTAACGTGGCTGTGCTAGCCATCTCCAACGTTAGTGACAAAGTTGAATGTCACTAACGTTGGCTCATCATCCCTCTCCTCACGTTAGCTTCCACGTTAACTAAGTTAACGTAGGAGTTAACGTGGCTCATTGTGGCTTGTGTTGGCTCCTTCCAACGTTAGTGACAATGTTTGGTGTCACTAACGTTGTCGACAACCTTTCTTCTTTACGTTAACTTCCACGTTAACTAGGTTAACGTGGGAGTTAACGTGGCTTCTTGGGGATAGTGTGTGTTTATCCCAACGTTAGTGACAATGTTTGGTGTCACTAACGTTGTCGACCACCTAGTTTCTTCACGTTAGCTTCCACGTTAACTAGGTTAACGTGGGAGTTAACGTGGCTTCTTGGGGATAGTGTGTGTTTATCCCAACGTTAGTGACAATGTTTGGTGTCACTAACGTTGTCGACCACCTAGTTTCTTCACGTTAGCTTCCACGTTAACTAGGTTAACGTGGGAGTTAACGTGGCTTCTTGTGACTTGGCCAACGTTAGTGAGAAAGTTGAATGACACTAACATTGGCGTCCCCCTTTTCTTCTTAACGTTAGAGGCTACGTTAACTAAGTTAACGAGGCGACTAACGTGGCCACTTATGAGGTTGGTCCAACGTTAGTGATAATGTTAAGTGTCACTAACGTTGGCTCCATTTCCTTTCTCCCACGTTAGAGTTCATGTTAGCTTAGTTAACGTGACTCTTAACGTGGGCAATGATGGCTTCGAGAGCGTTATTGGCAATGACTTTTCTCATTAACTTTGCAAGTTACTCCCATTCCACGTTAGTGTTAACGTTAGTGTAACTAACGTAGCTACTAATGTGGTTCTTCTTTGCTTCCTTTGTCCTGAAATCAAGCAATAAAGTGCATCAAAGTTCTAGTCCAAGTCATGGGAAATGCAACATCCAATTTGTCATTAAATTCAAGCAAAATCCTCATGAAATCATGTAAAGTGCACAATGTATGCTTGAATCAAGATATAAATGAATATCTACCCAAAACTAGCTTATTTCCTAAGGAAATGCATGAAACTACCCTAAAAACAGTAAAGAAAAGGTCAGTGAAACTGGCCAAAATGCCCTGACATCAAAACACCAAACTTAAAGCTTGCTTGTCCCTAAGCAAGTACTGGAACAAGAGAATGATGAATAGAATGCCAAGAGGAATGAGTCATTCTTGTGGAAGTCATGACCTTGGTTTTATGGTGGTTTCATGCATAGCAACTTAGGTTCATTCCTGGCTTTCAGACCTTTATCATGTCCTAGAACACTCACTTTGATTGCATCCCATGAGACTTTTATTCATTGATCCTTTTATTGTCATTTCAGGGTTTATTTTTGTTCTTAAGCTAAGTGCTCTGTAAGGGGGCAACTCTTTAAAATAAGCTTTCAGCCAACACTCCCGAACCAGTTGGTTCAAGGTGCTAGGTGTTAAAGCACCCCTAAGGACTTACTTGCTCAAGTCTCTCCCCCATACATACACACCACAGGCACATAATTTATTTATTTTCTTTTCTTGAGACCTTGGTGTCTAGAACCTCTTTGGGTTACTAAATGCTCTGTATTGAAGGTTACTCTTGATAGTGGACTTTCAGCTGATAATCCCGAGTTAGTTAACCCAAGTTACCAAGTGATAAGGCACCCCTAAGAGCTTATTCATCCAAGTAGACCCTCACACAGAAGCACCACAGACACATGCCTCAAGATTAAAAACCATTGGTGCCTAGCCTTATTGCTTGTTCTTTTTCTTTTATTCCTCAACTTTGATTGTTCTTTTCCTTTTTCTTATTAGGATCTTCTTATTTAGCTAGTCTCATGGGGTGTGTCTCAAGCATAGTATTCATGACAGATAGTTGTCCTCCCACCTTATGGTTGAACCATCTTAGCTAACTTATGACTATACCATAAACTCATGAACTTACTCTATAGTATGAACTCCTCTCTGGTCTTTTGTAAACACTCATTCTCTTTTTCATTTGATTCAAAAGGGATAAGCATACAAGTAAACAAAGTAAGGATGCGGTGACATAAAGACTAGCACACAGAGACCTCTTCAACACAAAAACTTAAAAGACAGAATTTAAAAAGGTTCAGACTAACATTTAACTATTAATCAAGATTGCATTTGGACTTCCAGTTTTCAACATTCTAAGTACATGGAATTAAGTGACAATACAACCTTTAGGGGATGGTTTCTAGTTACCCCCTTTTTTTGTCATCATCCTAGTCTTTGTTACCTCACTTTCTTGGGTGAAGGTGCACCATTTCCTCATAAGATTCCTGCAAAGTTATTGGAAGTTGCTTGTTCCCAAAGCACTTGATAAATAGTTAGCTTGCATGTATGCTTGTGACTTCTGAACTTAATTTGGTGTGTCAACACCAAACTTAGTTCCTTGCCCAGTACAGAACCTTGCATATATGCAGAGAACCTCATATCTTGTTGTTTAACAAAATAATTATCAACTAAAACCTAACTAAATCTAAGTGGTTTCCATTGATTTATTGCAGCTAGCAATGTGCTTTGGGAATGGAGTGTGATTCCTTTGGTGGAACACCAAACTTAGAATCACACTTTCACTCTTGAATTGTTTTGGTGTGGAACACCAAACTTAGCTCCTCGCAATACAGGGGAAACAACTTGCGATCCTTATTGAAATAAAGATAAAAAGGAAACTACCTGAGGTTGGGTTGCCTCCCAACAGAGCGCTCTTTTATCGTCGCTAGCTCGACGGTTCCTCCTTTACTTGAGATGGTAATTCACTCTGGGGTTTTCCCCCATGTTGCCCAGATAATGCTTGAGTCTTTGTCCGTTCACTGTAAAAATCCTCTCTGAACCTTCATCCATGATTTCGATGTGTCCATATGGCGAAACTTTTGTGACAAGAAAAGGTCAGGACCACCTTGATTTCAGTTTTCCTGGGAATAGTCTCAATTTGGAATTGTAAAGGAGTACTCGTTGCCCCTTTTTGAAACTCCTGGGTGCAAGATGCAGGTCATGTCTTCTCTTTTCCTTCTCTTTATACATCTTGGTATTTTCATAGGCTTGTGACCTGAATTCCTCCATCTCTTGCAGCTGCAAGATCCTCTTTGCACCAGCAGCAATGCTGTCAAAATTTAGTATCTTGATAGCCCAGAGAGCCTTGTGTTCCAGCTCCAGTGGTAAATGACAAGCCTTCCCATACACTAGTTGATATGGGGACATTCCGAGTGGTGTTTTGAATGCTGTTCTGTATGCCCAAAGAGCATCATCCAGCTTCTTCGACCAATCCTTTCTTGATGCACCCACAGTCTTTTCCAGAATCCTCTTTAGCTCTCTGTTGGATATCTCAGTTTGTCCACTTGTTTGGGGATGGTAAGGTGTGGCTACCTTGTGTTTTACCCCATATCGTAGGAAAAGAGCTTTTAGTGGTCTGTTACAAAAATGGCTCCCTCCATCACTGATGAGTGCTCGTGAAACTCCAAACCAGCTAAAGATATTCTTCCTGAGGAAGTTCATGACTACCCTGTTATCATTCGTTGGGGTTGCAATAGCCTCTACCCACTTGGAAACATAATCGACTGCTACCAAGATGTACTTGTTTGCATATGAGGTTGGGAATGGTCCCATGAAATCGATTCCCCACACATCAAACAATTCCAGTTCCAAGATAAAATTTTGTGGCATCTCATTTCTTTTGGGCAAGTTTCCAAATCTTTGGCATTCATTGCAGCTCTTTACTAGTTCTTTGGCATCCTTGAACAGGGTGGGCCAAAAGAATCCGTTTTGTAACACCTTAGCTGCAGTTCTATCCCCTCCAAAGTGGCCTCCATAGCATGAGCCGTGGCAATTCCATAGGACCTCTCGTCCTTCTTCTTCCGAAACACATCTTCTAAGGATTCCATCTGAACACTTCTTGAATAGATATGACTCATCCCAGACGAAGTACTTTGCATCATTCATGAGCTTCCTTTTTTGATGTTTATTGATCTCTGGAGGCAATGCCCCAGTTGCCTTGAAGTTGGCAATGTCTGCGAACCATGGTGCTTTGTGAACTATCATCAACTGCTCATCAGGGAAGAACTCGTTCACACTTGTATCAGGTGTTCCACCTTTATCATGAGGAATCATGGATAGGTGATCTGCTACCTTGTTCTCCACTCCTTTCTTGTCTCTGATTTCAATATTGAATTCCTGCAATAATAAGATCCATCTTATTAGTCTTGGCTTTGATTCTTCCTTCGCAAACAAATATTTAAGTGCTGTGTGATCTGTAAAAACAATCACTTTAGCACCAATGAGGTACGATCTAAACTTGTCAAATGCAAAAACTATTGCTAGCAACTCCTTTTCAGTAGTGGTATAATTTCTTTGAGTATCATTAAGAACTTTGCTTGCATAGTATATCACATGGACTAAGTTATCTTTCCTCTGTCCTAACACTGCCCCAACTGCAAAATCAGATGCGTCACACATTAATTCAAATGGCAAATTCCAATCAGGTGGGGAAATGATAGGAGCAGAGGATAACCTCATTTTCAAATTTTCAAAGGCTAACATGCATGTTTCATCAAAGATAAATGGTGTATCAGATACAAGGAGATTGCTCAAGGGCTTGGCTATCTTTGAAAAATCTTTAATAAACCTTCTGTAAAAACCAACATGCCCTAAAAAGCTCCTAATTGCCCTGACATCACTAGGTGGAGGCAGTTTTTCAATAAGTTCTACTTTGGCTCTGTCAACCTCAATGCCTTGGTTAGAAACTTTGTGACCAAGGACTATTCCTCCTGTCACCATAAAGTGACATTTCTCCCAGTTCAAGACCAGATTGGTCTCTTGGCATCTTTTCAATACCAAGGCGAGGTGATGTAGGCAACTAGGAAAGGAATCTCCAAATACCGAGAAATCATCCATAAAAACTTCAATAAATTTTTCTATCATATCTGAAAAGATAGAAAGCGTGCAGCGTTGAAAAGTCGCAGGTGCATTACATAGCCCAAATGGCATGCGCCTGTAGGCAAACACTCCATATGGGCAAGTGAATGAGGTTTTCTCTTGATCTCTGGGATCAACCACTATTTGGTTATATCCTGAATAACCGTCGAGAAAACAATAATAAGCGTGCCCTGCGAGTCTTTCCAACATCTGATCCATGAATGGAAGGGGGAAATGATCTTTTCATGTAGCCTCATTGAGCTTCCTGTAGTCTATGCACATCCGCCATCCTGTGACTGTCCTTGTAGGAATTAGTTCGTTCTTCTCATTGGGAACCACGGTAATTCCTTCCTTTTTTGGGACAACATGCACGGGGCTAACCCAGGGGCTGTCTGAGATCGGGTAAATTACCCCTCCCTGCCATAACTTCATAACTTCTTTCTGTACCACTTCCTTCATGATTGGGTTCAACCTCCTTTGGGATTGAATGGATGGTTTGGCATCATCTTCCAGCAGTATCTTGTGCATACATATGGCCGAACTTATCCCCTTCAAGTCAGCAAGAGTCCAACCAATGGCATCTTTGTGGTTTCGCAGTACTTTGAGCAGTTCATCCTCTTGATCTTGGCTGAGGCATGAGCTTATAATTACTGGGCAATTTTTATCTTCTCCTAAGTATGCATATTTGAGAGAGGGTGGGAATGCTTTGAGTTCAAGTTTGGGTGCTTCTGACTTTTCGTTCTCTTCTTTTGGTGCACCTTGTATTTGACTCTCTGCTATTGCAACCTCTTCACTAAACGTAGACTCCTCCTCTATTATACCTTCAGGTTCTTCTTCTTCAAAACTTTCCTGCACTGCGTCTTCAAGTGAGTCCAACCTCATACACTCTCCCATTTGCTCTGGTGGGTAACTCATGGCCTTGAACACATTGATCGTCATCTTTTCATTGTGTAATCTCAGGGTGAGATCTCCCTTTTGTACACTAATGACAGCTCCAGCAGTGGCCAAGAATGGCCTTCCCAGGATGATGGAAGCCTTGGCTTCCTCCTGCATGTCAAGCACTACAAAGTCTGCTGGGAAGATAAAATCTCCCACTTTCACCAGCAAATCTTCTACGACGCCATGCGGGAACTTGAACGATCGGTCTGCCAATTGTAAGGCCATCTTTGTTGGTTTAGCTTTCTCAATCTTCATTTTTCTCATCATAGCTACCGACATCAAATTGATGCTGGCTCCTAAGTCACAAAGAGCCTTTTCCACTGTGATTTCCCCTATAATACAAGGGATCTGAAAACTCTCGGGATCCTTCAATTTCTGGGGTAGTTTGTGCTGAATGATAGCACTACATTCTTCGGTTAGTATCACAGTCTCGTTGTTCTTCCAGCTTCTTTTCTTAGTCATGAGCTCCTTCAAGAACTTGGCGTAGAGTGGCATTTGTTCTATTGCTTCAGCAAAGGGTATGTTGATTTGCAGTTTCTTGAAGATTTCCAAAAATCTCGAAAACTGATTGTCATCCCCTTTCTTCTTTAATTGCTGAGGGTATGGGACTCTTGGGGCGTCTGGCTTCAGCACTCCTTCCCCTTTTTGTGAACTCAAAGTGGGAACTCGAGCTTCGTCCTGCTCTTCTTCCTCTTTATTTGAGTCCTCTTCTTGTGGTTTCTGGGGGGTTTCCTTCAGTTCCTTCCCATTCCTAAGGGTGATAGCCTGACACTCCTCCCTTTATGTTGAGCTAGTATTGCTACGAAGGTTGTGGCTGGAAATTTGCTTGGATAAGTAGCCAATTTGTGTCTCAAGTTTCTTGATGGCAGCATCCTGATTCTGCATATTGGACATCACCTCTTCTCAGAACGCTTTACTATCTTGAATCTCTTTGCCTATGCCTTCAAGTAGATTCTCAATCTTTGAGATTTTGTCATCCAATGATTGTAGATCGTGATTAGAGGTGGAAGGATAAGGTAAGTTATTTTGGTTTTGATGTGGATGTGGAGAGGTGTTGTTATTGGGGTGTTGATATGGTCTAGATGTGAAATGTTGGTGGCTTGCATTGTTGGGATTTGGGCGTCTTTGATCAAGGCTTTGGTCTTGTTGATTTCCCCACCCAAAGTTTGGGTGATTCCTCCATACAGGGTTGTAGGTCTTGGAGTATGGATCATGGTTTTGCCTAGGTGAATTCCCAATGTAGTTGACTTGCTCCTAACTTCCCTCTGCTTCTTCATTCACTCCTTCTTGGGTTGATGATGAAGTGGTGATTGCTGCTACTTGGTTCCTCTCCATCTTCTTGGTGAGGTCAGCCAGCTGCTAGGTAATGAGCTTGTTTTGGGCTAGCAGAGCATCTACATTATTTAGCTCCATTACTCCTCTTGTGTTCCCTATTTCGGAGGCATAGAAGTAGTCGTTCTCTGCTACAGTTTCAATGACATCTATGGCCTCCTCAATGGTCTTCTTCTTGTTCAAAGATCCTCCGGATGAATGGTCTACGGCCTTCTTTGACTCATAAGAGGGCCCTTCATAGAAAATGTGAAGCTGCACCCATTCATTTAACATATCTGGTCGGCACCTCCTTGTTAGGTCTTTAAACCTCTCCCATGCTTCATACAGAGTCTCACCATCTTGTTGCCTGAAAGTTTGGACCTCAGCTCTCAGCCTATTGATTCGTTGAGGGGGTAAAATCTTGCTAAGAATTTGTTCACCACATCTTCCCAAGTTGTCAAGCTCTCCTTTGGGAAAGACTCCAGCCACTTGGCTGCCTTATCCTTGAGTGAGAATGGAAATAAGAGCAGTCTATAGGCGTCAGGATGAACACCATTAGACTTCACTGTGTCACATATTCTCAGGAAGGTGGTTAAATGTTGATTGGAGTCCTCTTGGACACTTCCTCCGAACGAACAGTTGTTCTGAACAAGGGTGATGAGCTGTGGCTTCAGTTCAAAATTGTTGGCATGGATGGTTGGCTTTTGAATGCTACTTCCACAGTTTCCTGGGTTTGGATTGATGTAAGAGCCTAAAACTCTTCTATCCTCCCCAGCATGATTTGCTCGACCTCCTCTGCCATGGTTGTGAGCCTCTTCCTCACGATGGTTTTCCATGTTTTCTTCGATGTTTGGTTCAAAGTATTCCTCAAAGTGTTCCTCCTCTTCTTCAGCACCAACTACACGTTTTTCTCTTGCCTCCCTTCTTAGTCTAAGGAAGGTTCTCTCAGGTTCAGAATCAAAGGAAGTTGAAGCCTCGCTTCTTCTCCCTGTCATACAACCAAAAAGTACAAGTAAAGAGAATAGGTGCAGAAAGTATATCTGTCAGAATTACTGTTAGTGTGAGTGATGCAATATATCAAACAGTTAGTGGGTTAGTGAAATGAATGGTAAATAACAAAGAAAAAGTAGGGGGAAGGGAAGAAAATTAACTAAAACAGAAAGTAAATGACTCAAACAGAAAATTAAATCAAACAAAAATAAAATGCTCAATCTAGTTATCCTCCAATTTAATCATTGTTGATGCACAATCAATCCCCGGCAACGGCGCCATAAACTTGATGCACGGAAAACTTGTCTCATAACAAAATTCCTTCGGCAAGTGTACCGAATTTGTCGTCAAGTAAAAACTCACAATAGAGTGAGGTCGAATCCCACAGGGATTGATTGATCAAGCAACTTTAATTAGAGGAATGTTCTAGTTGAGCGAATCAGAATTTGAGTTGAGAATTTGCAGAAAATTAAATGGCGGGAAAGTAAATAACAGAAAAGTAAATGCTAGAAATAAGAGCTGAATGTAGATGACTGAAATTAAATTGCAGAATCTTAAATGGGAATAGGGAAATTGCTCATAAAAGTAAATGAAAGAAATTAAAGAGAATGGGTAAGATCAGAAATGGGGGGTTCATTGGGCTCAGGAGATGTTGCATTCTCCAGATCAATTTCATTTTCATCTCTTCCTCAATCAATGCACTCATTGATCTCCTTGGCAATCTTAAGTGATCGAATTACAATTTCTTGTAATTCAATCTCTCAAATCTTGATCAATAGCCAATTCCTTGGTCAATTGCTCATGAGAAGAGATGAAGTATGGTCACTGATTATACCACATGCATTCAAATCAAGTGTTGAGAGGATTATAGTCACATATCCATCCAAACCCAATTTGGTCCAGCATGAGAAAGCATTTCTAGCATGATCTCTTCATTCCTCTTTCAAGGTTCAGAAGAGATCCAAGTATGAATAGCTTCTTTTCCAAGATAACCACCCAATTGGATGAAGATCGAAAGCTTTCAAGTAAAATCAAGAGAAAAGATAGAAGAAGAATAATGAAAACTAGTATTGATCCATCAAATTACAACAGAGCTCCCTAACCCAATGAAAGGGGTTTAGTTGTTCATAGCTCTGGAAAATGAAAACAAAGATGGAGAATACATAATGAAAACTAGAAGTGCAGAGGAAGTAAATACAGAGAGTAGTTCTATGCCCAGAGGCTCCCTATAATTTCCAACTCTCTAAATAATTCAAAGCTACTCCTATATATACTACTCTTCTACTCTTCTAGTTGGCTCTTCAAGTCTTGGGTCTGGGCCTTTGGATCTTGAGTTTGAAGCAGTTATCTTCTTCATTGGGATTGGCTTTACTTGCAGAGAGAAAGTGTGAAGTGGGCAGAGACTTTAGCTCAGGACGTTAGTGGTGTTAACGTTCAGTGAAAATATGGGTTCAAGAACGTTAGTGACATTCAACTTTTTCACTAATGTTACTCACCCAAGTAAGAGCCACGTTAACCTCAACGTTAGTGGCACAAACGTTGCCACTAACGTTGCCTCTTTGTCCTTCGCGCACGTTATTGGGACTCAACTTTCCCAATAACGTTGAGAATCCTCCCCCTTCCCTTCGTTAGAGTCCACGTTAACTTAGTTAACGTGGCTCTTTTAACGTAGGCTTGCCAACCTTCGAGAACGTTAGTGACACTTAACATTGTCACTAACGTTCCAATGTGCCCCTTAGCTCCCACGTTAGAGTCCACGTTAACTAGGTTAACGTGGCTTCTAACGTGGTTGTGCTAGCCGTCTCCAACGTTAGTGACAAAGTTGAATGTCACTAACGTTGGCTCATCATCCCTCTCCTCACGTTAGCTTCCACGTTAACTAAGTTAACGTGGCTCATTATGGCTTGTGTTGGCTCCTTCCAATGTTAGTGACAATGTTTGGTGTCACTAACGTTGTCGACAACCTTTCTTCTTCACGTTAACTTCCACGTTAACTAGGTTAATGTGGGAGTTAACGTGGCTTCTTGGGGATAGTGTGTGTTTATCCCAACATTGGTGACAATGTTTGGTGTCACTAACGTTGTCGACCACCTAGTTTCTTCACGTTAGCTTCCACGTTAACTAGGTTAACGTGGGAGTTAACGTGGCTTCTTGTGACTTGGCCAACGTTAGTGAGAAAGTTGAATGATACTAACGTTGGCGTCCCCCTTTTCTTCTTAACGTTAGAGGCCACATTAACTAAGTTAATGAGGCAACTAACGTGGCCACTTATGAGCTTGGTCCAACGTTAGTGATAATGTTAAGTGTCACTAACGTTGGCTCCATTTCCTTTCTCCCACATTAGAGTTCACGTTAGCTTAGTTAACGTGACTTTTAACGTGGGCAATGATGGCTTCGAGAGCATTATTGGCAATGACTTTTCTCATTAACTTTGCAAGTTACTCCCATTCCACGTTAGTGTAACTAACGTAGCTACTAATGTGGTTTTTCTTTGCTTCCTTTGTCCTGAAATCAAGCAATAAAGTGCATCAAAGTTCTAGTGCAAGTCATGAGAAATGCAACATCCAATTTGTCATTAAATTCATGCAAAATCCTCATGAAATCATGTAAAGTGCACAATGTATGCTTGAATCAAGATGTAAATGAATATCTACCCAAAACTAGCTTATTTCCTAAGGAAATGCATGAAACTACCCTAAAAATAGTAAAGAAAAGGTCAGTAAAACTGGCCAAAATACCCCGGCATCACGTCCAATATCTTATAGTTGACTGTCCTAGCCCATATAACATTATTCTCGGAAGGCCCGCCCTGAATAAATTCAGAGCGGTAGTATCTACATTACACTTATGTGTTAAGTTTCAGGTACAAAACAAAATAGCAACAGTACATTCAGACCACCAACAAGCTCGGCAATGCTACAACACCAGCCTGAAGAAAACCAGCACACAACCAAGGGCTAATCAGGGGGCGGAGATAATACACACCACATCCGAGGTATTGACACTCGTTGAGTTTGATCCAAGGGAGAACTTCCAGGAAAGGCCGCAACTAATAGACGAGCTCCAGAAGATCCCCCTGACAGCAAAAGTCGAACAATTCACTTACATTGGCCGAGCATTAGAAGGAGAGGAGAGAACAAAGTTAATAAAGGTGCTCCAGGACAATGCCGACTTATTTGCTTGGACACCAGCAGACATGCCAGGAATAGACCCGAACATAATCTGGCACAAGCTCGCCATAAACAAAACAAGCAAGCCAATCGCTCAGAAGAAGCGGAACCTCGGAACCAAAAAAATGAAAGCCGCTCTTGAAGAGACAAAGAAGCTCCTCAACGCCGGCTTTATCAAAGAACTCTGCTTCACCACGTGGCTTTCAAATGTGGTAATGGTAAGAAAACAGTCAGGTAAATAGCGCATGTACGTCGACTTTACAAATCTAAATAAAGGTTGTCCAAAAGATGCATATCTTTTACCTTGCATTGACAAACTAGTAGATAATGCTTCTGGTTTTAAAACTTTAAGCTTCATGGATGCATACTCTGGGTATAACCAGATCCTCATGCATCTAGAAGATCAAAGCAAAACAGCCTTCATAACAAAATATGGAAATTTTTGTTATAAAGTTATGCCATTTGGCCTTAAGAATGCAGGAGCAACATATCAGCGACTCATGGACAAAGTCTTCCAACAACAAATAGGAAGGAATATGGAAATATATGTAGATGATATGGTAGCTAAAACCTCAGCACAAGGATCACATTGTGATGACCTGAAAGAGGTCTTCCAACAGCTCCGAGCATATAACATGAGACTCAATCCAGAAAAATGCGCATTCGGAATTCAATGAGGGAAGTTCCTCAGATTCATGTTAACCTCGCGAGGAATAGAAGCAAACCCAGAAAAATGTGAAGCTATCCTTAAAACGAGCAGCCCAATGACAATAAAAGAAGTACAACAATTGGCAGGGAGAGTTGCGGCACTATCACGATTCCTACCCGCAGTAGTAAACCGATCATACCATTTTTTCCAAACAATATCTAAGAACAAAAAGTTCAAGTGGACAGAAAACTGTGAACGATCTTTCACAGAGCTTAAACAAATACTATCAACACCATCAATCCTCCAAAAACCAGAGCTCGATAAACTATTATTTTTGTATTTATCAGTTTCTAACCATACCATAAGCTCGGTGCTAGTTTATGAAACAGGAAAAACACAAAGCCCAGTGTACTTCGTCAGCAGAATCCTATAACCAGCAGAAACCAGGTACCCGAAGATAGAACAGCTCGCACTAGCCCTGGTGACAACAGCAAGAAAACTGCGACAATACTTCCAAAGCCACAGTATAATAGTCAGAACCAATCAACCGCTGTGACAGATTCTCACCAAGCCCGAGCTAGCTGGATGCTTAACAAGATAGTCCGTTGAGCTCTCTGAATACGACATACAATATCAACCCCAGAAGACCCCAAAACTGCAAATACTAGCCGACTTTATCTCCGAGCTTACAACCGAAGATAGGCAAACAGAACATAACTGGGAATTGTATGTAGATGGAGCAGCGAACAAAGAAGAAAGCGGAGCAGGGGTAACACTTAAAAAGGGCGAACAGGTCATTGCCGAACAGTCGCTACAATTCTCCTTCGCTGCAAGCAATAACCAGGCGGAATACGAAGCACTTCTAGCCGGACTGAAGCTCGCCCAGGACTTAGAAATACATCACCTCACGGTATACTATGATTCATTGCTCGTCGTCCAACAGATCAAAGGCGAATTCTAGGTAAAAGATCCTTTGTTAGAGAAATACTGGCTCATAACAAAGGATCTTATTTCAAAGTTTCATAAGTTTGAAATAATACATGTGAATAGAGAACAAAATGCAAGAGCCGATGTCCTATCTAAGCTAGCAACAACAAGACCTCAATCACACACACCAGCACTCTCACAATTAACACTTGAAAAACCAAGCTTTAAATTAAATAGCATACTGAGCATCATACAAGTAAAGGACTGGAGAACACCCTTTTTCCAGTATATCAAAACAGGAGCTATCCCAAAGGAGGAACGAAGCCCACAGCTCTTCCGGAGAAGAGCAAGTTACTGCACAATAGTTGGAGATAACTGATAAACCCATATTTTATGATATATTTTGTGCTTAATCTGAGTGATTTATTCAATCCTTTACCCACTTATTCATATTATTTGCATGGTTTTACTTTCCCTTCCGTATTATGTGATGTATGTGAAAAACATGTTTCCTATGCTTTAAAATTAATTATTTTAATTACCTTTATTTCCATTCGATGCCGTGATTAGTGTGTTGAGTAGTTTCAGATCTTCTAAGGCAGGAATGACTTAAAGGATGGAAAGGAAACATACAAAAATGGAAGTAAAGCACAAAACAGAGTTTTTGAAGAAACTGGCAGCCACGCGATCGCATGGGCGACGCGGCTGCATGCCAGCGCGAAAAGGCATTGACGCGGCCGCATGACTGACGCGACCGCGCGCCTTAAGCAGAATACATATGATGCGTCCGCATGACTAACGCGACCACGTGATAAGGAAAACTCCGAATGACGCGACCGCGTGACCCACACGGACGCGTGACAGAGGCCACGCACCAGAAACTGCAGAAAACGCTCATAGCGAATTCTGAAGCCTTTATTGGCCCAAATCCAAGTCCAGAAGGCATAGACCAGAGGTTATGAAGTGGGGGAATGCATCCATTCAAAGAGAGTCTCCACTTTTAGTTAGTTTTCATGATTTAGATTTAGTTTTGAGAGAGGTTCTCTCCTCTCTCTTCTCTCTTTAGGATTAGGATTTAGATTTAGGATTTTATTCGCTTTCAGGATTATCTCTTTATCAGGTTCAATATTCCCTTTTATTTACTTTTGCAATTTAATTTATGAATTCTTCCATGTTACAGATTACTCTTTTGAATTAATGTTATTTGAGGTATTTCAGTTTAATATTGCTTTATTTTATTTATGTTGCTATTGTTCCCAATCTGAAGACATTTTTATTCCAGTAGATTTACTTTTCTCCTTTTAGTCTTGGTTAAGAAATCAGTAACACAGGAGTTATCAAACTCAAACATGATTGATAATTGTTATCTTTGTTAATTAAATTGAACTTTAATAATCCCAATCTTTTCTTAGGAAATAAATAGGATCCGAAGATCAAACCAATTAATCCCTTGACATTCCTTTGCCTTAGTAAAGGTTAACAAAGTGGAATTAAGATTTAATTCTCATCATCATTGATAAGGATAACTAGGATAGGACCTCCAATTTCTCACACTTTGCCAAAAGTTTATTTACAGTCATTTATTTATTTTACTTGCCATTGACGTTGGGATTTTTGCCAGTAAAGAATTTCATAAAAACAGTCGCGTTGTAGATATAGTCTCTAACTAACAAAAATCCCTTCGTACAAACGTTTGGTTGTCACAAGTAACAAACCTCTTAAAAATTGTTAACCGAGTATTCAAACCTCGGGTCGTCTTCTCAAGGATCTGCAGGGAAGTATGTTCTTATTCTTGGTTATGGAGGTTGTAAAATCGGGGTTGAGAGTGAAGAGTAGATATGACAAATAATTTAAATGGAAATTAAAATAAATAAATACTGTAAAGCAAACTTTTGGCAAGGTAAGAGAAATTGGAAGTCCAACTTAGTTATTCCTCTCAATAATAGTGAAAGTTGAATCTTAATTCCACTTAGTTAACCTTTACTAAAGTAAAGAAAAATCAAGGGACTAATTAGTTTGACCTTTGAATCCTATTTATTTCCTAAGAAAAAGTTGGGATTATTGAAGTTCAGTTCAATTAGCAAGATAACGATTATCAATTATGCTGAGTTTAATAATGTTGAGTTACTGATTTCTTAACCAAGACCAAAAGGGGAAAAAGTAAAATTGTTGGAATAAAAATGTCCTTAGATGGGAAGCAATAATAACTTAAATTAAAGAGAACAATAATAAACTGAAATACCTCAAATAATCATTAATTCAAATAATAATCTGTAACATGGAATAATTCATAAGCCAATTGGGCAACATCTGTAGATACGAATAAAAGCATTAAAGTAAAAGTAGCATAGAAACACAAATTAAAGTAAATATTAAACCTAGATCGAGAGTCACTCTTAAAAACTAAGAGAAGTCCAAAATCCTAATCCTAAGAGAGAGGAGAGAATCTCCCTCTCAAAACTAATTCTAAATCATGGAAAGTAATAAAAATGCGAGCTCCCCCTGAATGGATGCATTCCCCCACTTTATAGCCTCTAATCTGTGTTTTCTGGGCCAAAAACTGGGTCAAAAACAGCCCAGAAATCGCCCCCTATGTATTCTGGTATGTTCAGGTCGCGGACAAGTCACGCGGAGGCGTCGTCCACGTGGCCGCGCGGATTGAAGTTCGCAGATGCAACACGTCCGCGTGGATCACGCGTTCGCGTCGCCTAGCATCAAAACAACTATGGCATATTAAATATCAAATCGAAGCCCCGGACATTAGCTTTCCAATGCAACTAGAACCGCGTCGTTTGGATTTCTGTAGCTAAAGTTATAGCCGTTTGAGTGCGGAGAGGTCAGGCTAGACAGCTTAGCAGTTTCTCCAACTTCTTGTATTCCTTCCACTTTTGCATGCTTCCTTTCCATCCTCTGAGCCATTCCTGCCCTGTAATCTCTGAAAACACTTAACACACATATCAAGGAATCTAATGGTAATAAGAGATGATTAATAATAAGCAAATATAAGATCAAAGAAGCATGTTTTCAATCATAGCACAAAACCAGGAAGGAAAATGTAAAACATGCAAATAGTATGAATAAGTGGGTAAAGAGTTGATAAAAACCACTCAATTAAGTACAAGATAAATAATAAAATAGTGGTTTATCAACCTCTCCATACTTAAACAATAGCATGTCCTCATGCTAAGCTCAAGAGAAGCTATAAAGATGAAGAGGAATGGTAGGATGTATGAAATGCAATCCTATCTATATGAATGCAACTACATGCAAAATATTTCTACCTACTTGGTTCAAAAGTAAACAAGTTCTCCAAGACAAATACAAACCAATTTCCACTAATTCAAATCGTACAATAAAAAGTAAGTAAACTTGTAAGAAGACAGCTTATGAAAGCAGGGAACATAGAATCAAGCATTGAACCCTCACTGGTAGTGTATATCACTCTAATCTCTCAAGTGTATAGGGTTATTCACTCTACTCTTCTCTAGTCATGCTTTCTAAACCTTGTTCTTCATCTAACTAATCAACAAATATTTAATGTACAAATGCAAACATCATGAGGTCTTTTCAAGGTTGTAATGGGGCTGAGGTAAAGGTAAGGATATATGTATGGCCAAGTGAGCTATAATATGAATCTTTAAATAACCTAAGCTCTCACCTAATATACATATACTCTATATACTTTTAAATTCATGCCTAGCTACCCATAATTCCCACTTTTGTATAATTCCCATACTCATGTACCAAATTTTCTTTAATTTTTTATCGCATGTGCATTGATCTTTTATTAAACTTAATATCGGGGTAATTTTGTCCCCTTATTTATTTATATTATATTATATTATATTATATTATATTATATATATATATATATATATATATATATATATATATTTTCTCTTTTTTTTTGAATCATAAAAGCAAACATAACTTATCAATGCACATGGATTCTCCATTATTTTTCTATTTTGGTTTTTCATGAGTAGGTTCCCAAATTCCCAATATTCAAATAAATTAGAAACATGATACATTCCCTTATTAACCCATGTTCCCACAGTTTCCCCACACTTAATTGTTACACAATCCCTATCTTAAGCTAACCAAAGATTCAATTGGGATATTTAATTATTTTTCTGCTTAAGGCTAGTGATGTGGTAAAATATAGAATAAATGGGGATTAAAAGGCTCAAGGTGGCTGACAAGGGTGATTTAAAGGGTAGGCTTATTTGGGATAAGTGAGCTAAAATCAAATAATGGCCTCAATCATGTGCAAGCATGTAAATATACTATATAATGGACATATAGAATGGAACAAAGCAAGGATTGCAATTATAGAGAAGAAAACACACAAGAATAAAATATTTATGGTTAAATAATGTAACCATATAAATAAGCTCAAAATCTCACAGGTTGTGTGTTCTTTGGCTCAAAAACCATGTTCCACATACAACTTCAAACAAGTTTTAACATAAAAAAATTTTTCAATTTAAATTAGTGAAAATTTTCAAAGATAGGGTCTTAAAAGAATTTTATTACTTTAACCAAGTAGTAACTAAATGCATAAAATCAAACAAATATGCAAATGCAATAACTAATTTAACAAAGAAAATTTAAACATTGGTGTTGAAACAGAAAGGTACTAACCCATGGAGATCGGTATCGACCTCCCCACACTTAAAGATTGCACCGTCCTCGGTGCATGCTAAGATGTGCAAGTGGACGGGTGGCTTCAACTGATGCTTTTCTCTATAAATTGTGCAGATTGACTTGCCTGTCTCCCCATGTAAACGTCTTCCGGTTCTCTTCCGAGTGGCCATCCTGAAAGAAAAAGGGAAGAAAAGTAACCCAGAAATAAAGATAGGAAAATAAATACAATATGGGTGGGTTAATGGCAAATAATAAGGGTCTCAATTACATGGTAGCTACAACATGCAAGTGAGAAAATAATAGAAGCCATGGCATACCAGTTGTACAAAATGTACAACAATGGGGAAGAGAGTGGGGAAGGAGAGATAATATAAATTCATGTCAATAAAAAAGTAATACAGATATAAAAGATTGGCATTGATTTAAATAATATTACTCAATCAGAATTTAAACAAGTCATTAAGCACCAAGAAAATACCAGAAAAGAACATTTGAACACCAATGGTAAAATAATAAATTTAGAAAAAATAAAAATATGCAATGAACGAAAGTATGCAAATAAATAAAATAAAATAAAAGATAAGAAGAAAGAGAAGTGAAAGAAATAAAGTAAGAAAGAAAGAAGAAAGAGGAAAAGATAGAAGAAATTAGGATTAGAGAAGAAAAGATAGGAAAATTGGCACTAATCTGGATAGGTTGTGTGACGCTGGCGACGCGATCGCATGGGTGACGCGGTCACGTGGTGCGCAATAAGGTCAGGCGACGCGGACGCGTGGGGCACGCGATCGCGTGACTTGATTTGTGCTAGTTGCGCGAGTGCAGCCTCGCGGTCGCACAACTCTCTGTTCGAAACTTGGTATTGCCAAAATCCAGGGTGACGCGGTCGCATGGGTGACGCGATCGCGTGAATGGCCTTATTTCCAATATGACGCGGACGGGCACGCGTGGGGCACGCGTTCGTGTGGGAGGGCTTGGGCTTCCAGCACGAATCCAGCTCAATTCCAGCTCAACTTTCGGCCATACACCCTTCTTACGTCGATTTACAGGGCCACGCGGCCGCGTGGGTGACGCGGTCACGTGGGAGGTGTTTTTCCCACATGACGCGGACGCGTGGGGCACGCGGTTGCGTGGATCAATTTGTGCTACAGGCACACCTCCGGCCACGCTCTCGCGTGACTCTCTGTTCAGTTCTTTTCTCCCCAACACACTAGTGACGCGGACGTGTCAGCGACGCTGCCGCGTCGCGTGCGTGTTTTTTTTTTTTTTTGTAAAATGTAGAATGCAATACTTAATGTGAATGCTATGCATGATTCCAGGTTCAATAAAATAAAATAAAATTCAAAAACAAATAAAACTAAATAAAATTAAAATTGCAAAAGAAACGATCATACCACGGTGGGTTGTCTCCCACCTAGCACTTTTAGTTAAAGTCCTTAAGTTGGACATTGGAGGAGCTTCCTGTTATGGCGGCTTATGTTTAAATTCGTCCAAAAATCTCCACTAGTGCTTGGAATGCCAATAGCCTCCGGGATCCCAAACTAGGCATATAAAGCTTCTGAACAGCTTCAAACAGATTGTTAGGCTCCCGGGGTGACAAATGTCAGAATAAACTCCAGGATCCCAAGCCTTGCTTTTAAATCCGCCTCCGTCTTGATCTACATGTCTCCATCTGAGCGGTTTAAAGAGTAGAATCTCACCATGGTGACCAAACGTTTTCTGTGATCCATGCAGTTGAGCATGATACCAATCCGTGTACTTCGAGGTGAAGCGTGGAACCTTATTGAACCTTGTGCACCAACTCTGAGTCCGAGCCATTTCCCTCTTACTCTTAAAGCCGCAAAGAGCTCTAAGCTGGCCATCTATTTCAAGCAAACCATATTCAAGTGAATAAGTAAAGTTATAGGTTAAGGATTGTACCCACTTGAAGCTTGTATTAGGTGGTGATGGCCTTGGGGTAGGTGTTTCCAGTGGTTCTATAAGTTCTACTCCCTTGTGCTCTTCTGTGAATCCCTCCACTTCCTTGCAAGGTTCTACAATTATATCTGTGTTCTGGTCAAAATCTTCTATGTCTTCCTCATCACTTGAGTCATAGATTGGAGGTTGAGAAAAATCTACCTCCACATCATCTTCGTATTCACTTGGGAAAGATTCTTTGGTCTCAGAGAATTCACTTGCGGATGCAAGTTCATTACTAAGAAAGCCAGACTTGTGACTATCATCATCAAGGGAATTTGTGTCCTAGGTTATTCCGTCTGATTCTTCGTAAACGACTTGCCTTGGGGATTGTGCACTATCCTCCTTAGCATCAACTGTAACGTCCTTGACGGAGTTCTCCTCAGTTCTGGATTCCTATGGAGGTTCAGCATCTCCTAGATCTTCAACAAACTCTTCTTCTTGAACAATGACAGCTTCTTCTACTTGTTCTAGTATGAATTCATTTTCTGTCTTGTCCATTGGAGTTTCTGGTATCTCCTTCATGCTACGCTCTTCGTTAGACTGTTCACACGGGGCTGTGGCTGATCCTTGTGTATTTGAGTGCCTAGAAACCCATTGAATTATTGCTTGCTCCAGTTGTCGAATGGTTGTTTGAAGTTTATTTACTGTTTTCTTAAGGCGAACCTCTGCTTCTCGGGTTGCCGGATTTTGACATGATACATAGGAAAGTGGCAGTGATTGGGAGTGATTGGATTGGTACTGGGGTAAGGAAGGATCATATGGTGGCGAATGGTGAAGAGAAGCTTGTGAGTGTGGTGGTTCGAGATTGTGTTGAAAGGATGGTTTATATGCACGGGGTGGGGCTTGTTGGTAGTTACAAGGTTGTCCACCATATCTTTCAGTTGGGTATGCACGGTAGAATGGTCTTTGTCCAGGATATCTCGGAGGGTGTTGCTGCCTAAAGGGTTGATTAGATCCTCTTGGCTCCATCCATCCTTGATTGGTTTGACCTTGATGCATATTCCTGCTGTAACTTCTATTTCCTTCAACAAAGTTAGAATCAAACTCAAAGCGAGAGGGGTGAGAATTCATGGTAGCAAATGAAAAATAAAAAGGAAAAACAGAAATAAATAAACAAGTAAAAGAAAAATATTTACAATAACCAATAATAAGGCACACGTTAGCAGTTCCCCGACAACGGCGCCATTTTGACGTTGGGATTTTCGCCAGTAAAGAATTTCATAAAAACAGTCGCGTTGTAGATATAGTCTCTAACCAACAAAAATCCCTTCGTACAAACGTTTGGTTGTCACAAGTAACAAACCCTTTAAAAATTGTTAACCGAGTATTCAAACTTCGGGTCGTCTTCTCAAGGAACTGCAGGGAAGTATGTTCTTATTATTGGTTATGGAGGTTGTAAAATCGGGGTTGAGAGTGAAGAGTAGATATGACAAATAATTTAAATGGTAATTAAAATAAATAAATACTGTAAAGCAAACTTTTGGCAAGGTAAGAGAAATTGGAAGTCCAACTTAGTTATTCCTCTCAACAATAATGAAAGTTGAATCTTAATTCCACTTAGTTAACCTTTACTAAAGTAAAGGAAAGTCAAGGGACTAATTAGTTTGACCTTTGAATCCTATTTATTTCCTAAGAAAAAGTTGGGATTATTGAAGTTCAGTTCAATTAGCAAGATAATGATTATCAATTATGCTGAGTTTAATAATGTTGAGTTACTGATTTCTTAACCAAGACCAAAAAGGGAAAAAGTAAAATTGTTGGAATAAAAATGTCCTTAGATGGGAAGCAATAATAACTTAAATTAAAGAGAACAATAATAAACTGAAAAACCTCAAATAATCATTAATTCAAATAATAATCTGTAACATGGAATAATTCATAAGCCAATTGGGCAACATCTGTAGATACGAATAAAAACATTAAAGTAAAAGTAGCATAGAAACACAAATTAAAGTAAATATTAAACCTAGATCGAGAATCACTCTTAAAAACTAAGAGAAGTCCTAAATCCTAATCCTAAGAGAGAGAGGAGAGAATCTCCCTCTCAAAACTAAATCTAAATCATGGAAAGTAATAAAAATGCGAGCTCCCCCTGAATGGATGCATTCCCCCATTTTATAGCCTCTAATCTGTGTTTTCCGGGCCAAAAACTGGGTCAAAAACAGCCCAGAAATCGCCCCCTGCGTATTCTGGTACGTTCAGGTCGCGGACAAGTGACGCGGAGGCGTCGTCCATGCGGCCGCGCGGATTGAAGTTTGTAGATGCGACGCGTCAGCGTGGATCACGCGTTTGCGTCACCTAGCGTCAGAACAACAATGGTAAATTATATATGAAATCGAAGCCCCAGACGTTAGCTTTCGAACTCAACTAGAACCGCGTCGTTTGGACCTCTGTAGCTAAAGTTATAGTCGTTTGAGTGCGTAGAGGTCAGGCTGGACAGCTTAGCAGTTTCTCCAACTTCTTGTATTCCTTCCACTTTTGCATGCTTCCTTTCCATCCTCTGAGCCATTCCTGCCCTGTAATCTCTGAAAACACTTAACACACATATCAAGGCATCTATTGGTAATAAGAGAGGATTAATAATAAGCAAATATAAGATCAAAGAAGCATGTTTTCAATCATAGCACAAAACCAGGAAGGAAAATGTAAAACATGCAAATAGTATGAATAAGTGGGTAAAGAGTTGATAAAAACCACTCAATTGAGTACAAGATAAACCATAAAATAGTGGTTTATCAGCCATTTAAATTGCTTGTTCTTCATTTACTTTATTTGCTAATTAAACCATTCACTCCTCATTCTCAAAACCCCAATTTACAATCTCCATAACCAATAATAAGAACATACTTCCCTGCAGTTCCTTGAGAAGACGACCCGAGGTTTGTATACTTTGGTTATCAATTTATTTAGGGGTTTGTTACTTGTGACAACCAAAACATTTGTACGAAGGGATTTCTGTTGGTTTAGAATCTATATCTACAACGCGACTATTTTTATAAAATTCTTTACTAGCAAAAATTCTCAACGTCAAAATGGCGTCGTTGCCGGGGAACTGCAATCGTGTGCCTTATTATTGGTTATTGTAAATATTTTTCTTTTACTTGTTTATTTGTCTTTATTTTCCCCTTTTTATTTCTATTAGCTACTATGAATTCTTACTCCTTTTGCTTTGAGTTTGGTTCTAATGTTATTGAAAGGAATGGAAGTTATAACAGGAACATGCATCAAGGTCAGAACAATCAAAGATGGATGGAGCCAAGAGGATCTGATCAACCCTTTAGGCCACAACACCCTCCAAGATATCATGGACAAAGACCATTCTACAATGCATACCAAGCCAATAGACATGGTGGACGACCCTGTAATTACCCACAAGCCCCACCATGTGCTTATAGACCATCCTCTCAACATAACTTCGAACCACTACACTCACAAGCTCCTTTTCACCATTCACCACCGTATGATCCTCATCTACCCCGATTCCAGTCCAATTACTCCCAAACATCACCACTTCCCCATGTACCATATACAAATCTATCACCCTGAGAATCAGAGGTTCGCCTCAAGAAAACAGTAGATTAACTTCAAACAACCCTTCATCAACTGGAGCAAGCAGTAAGTCTATTATCTTCTAGACGTTCGAACATTCAAGGACCTCCCACAGCCCCATGTGGACAATCTAACGAAGAGCGTAGCATGAAGGAGATACTAGAAACTCCAGTGGACAAGACAGAGCATGGCTTCGTCCTGGAACAAGTAGAGGAAGCTGTCATTGTTAAAGAAAAAGAGTTGGTTGAAGACTTAGGAGACGCTGAACCTCCATGGGAATCCAAGGTTGTGGAGCATTCTGTCAAGGATGTTACAATTGATGCTAAGGGGAATTGTGCGCAATCCCCAGAGCAAGTCTTTCATGAAGAACTAGACAGAATAACCCAAGAAGCAAGTCTCCTTGATAATGATAATCTCAAGTCAAGTTCTTCTAGTAATGAGCTTGCATCCGCAAGTGAATTCTCTGAGATCGAAGAATCTTCCCCAAGTGAATACGAAGGTGATACGGAGGTAGATTTCTCTCAACCTCCAGTCTATGACTTAAGTGATGAGGAAGACATAGATAGCTTTGATCAGGACATGGATACATTTGAAGAAGCTTGCAAAGAAGTGGAGAAATTCACAGAAGAGCACAAGGGAGTAGAACTCACAGAACCACTGGAACCACCTATCCCAAGGCCATTACCACCCAATACAAGTTTCAAGTGGGTACAATCCTTAACCTTTAGCTTTATTTTTCCACTTGAATATGGTTTGCTTGAAACAGATGGCCAGCTTAGAGCTCTCTGCGGCTTTAAGAGTAAAAGGAAAATGGCTCGTACTCAGAGCTGGTGCACAAGGTTTAATAAGGTTCCATGCTTCAACTCGAAGTGCACGGATTGACATCATGATCAATCGGATAGATCTCGAAAAATGTTTGGTTATCCTGGTGAGAATCTAATTTCTAAACCACCCAGATGGAAAAGTATAGATCAAGACGAAGGCGGATTTAAAAGCAAAGTTTGGGATCCTGGAATCTATGCTGACAATCATCACCCCGGGAGCCTGACAATCTGTTTGAAGCTGTTTAGAAGCTTTACATGCCTAGTTTGGGACCCCGGAGGCTATTGGCATTCCAAGCATTGGTGGAGATTTCTGGATGAATTTAAGCATAAGCAGCCATAACAGGAAGCTCATCCAATGTCCAACTTAAGGACTTTAACTAAAAGTGCTAGGTGGGAGACAACCCACCATGGTATGATCGCTCCTTTTTCAATTTTTTTATTTAGTTTTATTTGTTTTCAATTCGTATTTCATTTTATTATATTGAACCTGGAGTTTTGCATCGCATTCATATTAATCATTGCATTCTGCATACTGCATAAAAAAAAGGGAGCGCGACGCGACCGCATCATTCATGCGATCGCGTCAAGTTGCGAAAAACACTTCCCACGCGACTGCATCATTCACGCGGCCGCGTGATCTGGAGATCGGCGTAAAGATCCAACATCCAAAAAGTTAGACTGGAATCGTGCGGCCATTGTGCGTTTTGCACAAAATGCCCACGCAATCGCGTCCCTGACGCGATCGCGTCACCTGCACAACATCAATCCCACGCGATCGCGTGAGCGACGCGATCGCGTCGCATGGATTACACAACACCCCAAAAGGAGACAGAGAGTTGCGTCGAAACGACGCTGGATTCGTGCGTTTAGCACAATTTCCAGTGACGCGATCGCATTCCCCAGGCGATCGCGTCATTCCCTCTTTTAGCTATTCCATGCGATCACGCCACTCACGCGATCGCGTCGACCCCCATTTCACTCCAGCCACGCGACCGCATGCCCCACGCGATCGCGTGGATTCAAATTTATAACCCCCCAATCGAACCCTAACATTCGCGCCCCCCCCCCCCCCCCCCGCCAAACCCCTATCCTCCCTCTCTTCTTCTCCGATCACACCACCACCACCCAGCCACCATCACCGAACGACCGCCACCCCACCGACCACCCAGACCCCGTCGCCACCCATGCCCCCCTTCCTTCCCCAATTCCCCCTACCCCCATTACCCCTACCTTTCCCTCCCTGCCCCTGAACAGCAGCCACTGTCGCCGCCCCTGCCCTCCTCCGCCGCGCCAGACACCACCGCCACCATCTTCAGCCACCTCTCTGCCCCACTCTCCTTAATTCGCATACTAGATTCCGACGAACGCCACCCTTCTATCAATTCATAGTTAATTCATATTTTTCTATTTATGTTCATCTTTAGGCTAGTTAGATATGCATGTTGTAGTGGATTCTAGGTTGTTAGGTAGCCTAGGATGTAGTTAGTGGATTTAGGTCTGTTTAATTACGCTGTTCGTGTTTCTTGTTTCATTATTTTCGCAATTCTGCTGTTGCTGTGATGTTAGTTTGTTCATATGCTGTAATTTCTTGTTTCATGCTGATCTTTACTCTGATTTTTCATGATTCTTATTCCTTATATGTAATTGCAGCTTTATTTTTTATTCATATGAACTATTCTGTTGCTGTCTATTTTCTGGGACAATCCAATTTTAGCCGGAATGCTGCCCAAATTTCTGTAAAATATTTCCATTCATGTCTTGGTTTTGACATTTTCAACTGTGCTTTTCTTAGATTTAACCAAACCAATTCATGAATGCCAGGGCAAGCTTTCTCATTCTCTTTGATTTCCTAGTTCATAATCTGCATTTTTGATGTTTAGATTCTAATTTTTTGCTATTTCTACATCTATCTGAATCATTATCAACCTAATTTCCTTATTTGGTTATGAGTTACCTGTAGCCCTTAATTGTGAATGTTTGTTACTTAGAAACTTATCATTATGCCACTTACATTAACCCACTTTTTCCTAACTCACTAATTTTAACTTCTTACACTCTTTTTTTTTCAATTCTAACCAACCTAACCTTTCATACTCTCTCTTCTTGGTTTTTCACTTTCTCTTTAACCTTCTAACCATGGCATACTGATAATTTTTCCTAATTAACATGCCTTCTATTACATTTTGGATTGTGAATTCTTTTTTTCAGACTTTTAACTCCTATACAATCCTTAATGCACATTTACTTAACTCATTTTCCTTATCCTATTGCTCCTTTGCCACTTTGTGTTTCTTTTGACTATTTGCCTATTTGTTTTCCTGTTTTTATTATATTCTGGTTTTCTATTTTTCAGGATGTCTGCCTCCAAGAGAAAAGAAAAAGCAAAGGCAACTACTGGCAAACGTAAAAGAGGAGAATCCTCCATGTCCATCATGGACATCATGCACGATGACTCCTGGCGGAAGAAAAATTTTACCCTGCAGGAGAAGGCTGACCAGCTACTCCCTGCTAATGATCCAGTAAAGTTTGTAAACCGATACTGTGAGCTGAAGTATCCAGTGTTTGTAACCTCTAGGAACCTATACCTGGAGAAGACTTTGAAGATCCCAGAAGAACACCAGCAATACACCTCTGATCAGATCAAACAAAGAGGCTGGTTCTTTTTGGAGAGAAACCTGACTGAGGTCAATGCATCTTGGGTTAGGGAATTCTACTGCAATTACTTCAAAACTTTCCTAGATGTAGTGAACCTTAGAGGGAAGCGAATTCTGGTCACTGAAGAGGCCATTGAAGATGTTCTGAAACTTCTGCCTAAAACTGATCAGCTGGATGGTTATCAAAGAGCTGAGGAGGATATGCGCTTCATGAAGTTTGATTGGGATGCAGTCAAGGCCCGGATAGCCCTTGACCCGACCGTTCCTTGGATTATGGGTCAGAACACTACCATGCCAAAGGGAATCAAGCAGATTTACTTGAATGATGAGGCTCGGCTATGGCATCAGATACTTAGCAACTTCATCATGCCGAGCACTCACTAGACTGAGATACCTGCCGCTATGATCACCCTCCTATGGTGTGTGATGGAGGGTAAGGACCTGTACCTGCCACGCTTTATCCGGTACTATATGGCTAGGGTCCACGTCCGAGGCACTCTTCCCTTTCCTTATCTGATTACACAGCTAGGCCATTGAGCTGACGTGCCTTGGGAGGATGCTGATGAAAAGCCACCTGCTGCAGAATGCAAGAAGATTATCCCTCACAGCAGGAACTTTCTGGCTTTGGGCTACAGACCTCCATTCCTCACTGCTACTGCTGAGACAGCCACACCATCTGCCGGCCCCTCTTCCTCTACAGCTACCCCTGCCACCACCACTACACCTCCACCTGCCCCAGAGCCCGTCTATCATCTAGTGCACCGCCTGTTTCGACGGCTTGACCAGATGGAGCGTCGCAACAAGCGACGCTATGAGCACCTGAAGCTGATGATACGATCTGGCGACATCCCTCCGAGCCTGACACACCATCCGAGGCATCTGAGGAGGAGGCGGATGATCACGAGGCAGAGACCCATCCACAGAGCGAGGCTGCGCAGGCAGACACAGAGCAGGCCGCATCACATCAGGAGGCTCCGCCTCAGATTCAGGCTGTAGACCCTGAGATCCCTATCCAGTCAGCACCTCCTCTACAGCAGGCAGATCTTCAGACCACCACCACAGAGACTCCAGCTACCCGTCCTTCCAGTGATGACACCCCTTCACACCCTGCTTGAGTGAGCATCAGGGACGATACTTCATTTTAAGTGTGGGGAGGTCGCCATCTCTGGCGTATTTTTTGGTGAACCACTACAGACTCTTTCATTTTATTTTGCTACTTTTCTGTATTTTTCTTTTTATTTTTATTTTTCTTTTCTCAGTACTTATATATTGTTATTTTTATGTATTTTTACTCTATTTTCTGTATTTTGCACTTTAGTTCATATTTTAGCCATTTAGTTTAGTAGCAATTCTAACTTATTAGTTATAGAAATTGTGGATTAATTAGTATAGTTTACCCTTTTTAGCATAAGGTAGCTTAGTTTAATTTGAAAATATAAAAAGGAAGTAAACTAGGAACTTGAACATAATAGAAACAACCCACACACCTTGTATATATAGCATTACATGTTAGTTAGTTAACAACATTTCATCAAGGAGAAACACTAAAACTTTAAAGCCATTCAAAATAAATTTTACATTGAGAATAATGGGAACTTTTGATTTTACTTGCATGACATACATAATTGATAAATGATTTTTGAGCTAGAGAACACACAGCCTGTGAGTTTTGAGCTTAATTGTATAGCTACATTCAAACCATAATATTTTATTCATGTGTGTTCCGCCCTTCTTTTTTATTCTGATATTCTTTACTTTGTTTTAATCTATATGTCCGATTATAGAATATAACTACATACCAAGAGAGTGATTGAGGCCATTGTTTGATTTTTAGCTCACTTATCCCAAAATAGCTTACCTTTTACATCACCCTTGTTAGCCCCCTTGAGCCTTTAAATCTCCTTTTATTCTATAAACCACATTACTAGCCTTAAGCAAAAAAACAAAATAAAAATCCCAAGTTGAATCCTTGGTTAGCTTAAGATAGAAATTGTATATGGTTTACATGTGGGAAACCTATTGAGAACATGGATGATAAAAACAAAAAGGTAGAAAAGTTGAAAAGAATAAAATAATTCATATAAAAATTTTGGGAAGCATGCTCATGTGAAATCAAAATAATTGAATTACCATGTGCATTAAAAAAAAGGTGTTATTTTTTAGTAGTTTAATAAAGGGGACACAAAAGAATTCCCCAAATGTGAAATAAAGCAATGCACATAGGATAAAAAAAATAATAATAATAAACATTGAAACATGAGCATGTAAACATCAAAAGTGGGAAAATATAGGAAAATAGGTAAAGAAGCTTTGCTTTACAAAGTATGTATGTTAGGTGAGATCTTAGACTAATTAAGGATTCACATTATTAGCTCACTTAGCCTTATACATATACCCTTACCTTTACCTTGGCCCCATTACAACCTTAACTAAAGACCTCATGATTTTTGGTATGTCTATATTCTATAATTGTTGATTGGTTAGATGAAGAACAAAGTTATAGAAAGTAAGAATAAAAAGAAGAATAGAGTGATTAACCCAATAAACACTGAGTGACTAGAGAGTAAACACAAAATTCAGTGAGGGTTCAATAGCACATTAACATATATCTCTGCTGAAATTATTAATTGTCTTGCAAGTTTATAAAATGTTTTTCTCTCCCATTTCAATTGTAAAGGCACTTTATTAGCTATCTAAGGTTTGGCTATATATATATATATATATATATATATATATATATATATGACTCCTTGAGAATGTGAATTAATTCAACTACATGCAAGCTTTATATTCAAGTGAATAAAAATTAGAATTGCATGATGCATCATTCATTTAGGTAGTTGCATTTAGATTAGATTGCATTGCATGACATTCCACCACTTTAACCTTACCTTACTCTTTATCTTGGACTTAGCATGAGGACATGCTATTGTTTAAGTGTGGGGAGGTTGATAAACCCATATTTTATGATATATTTTGTGCTTAATCTGAGTGATTTATTCAATCCTTCACCCACTTATTCATATTATTTGCATGGTTTTACTTTCCCTTCCTTATTATGTGATGTATGTGAAAAATATGTTTCCTATGCTTTAAAATTAATTATTTTAATTACCTTTATTTCCATTCGATGCCGTGATTAGTGTGTTGAGTAGTTTCAGATCTTCTAAGGCAGGAATGACTTAAAGGATGGAAAGGAAACATACAAAAATGGAAGGAAAACACAAAACAGAGTTTTTGAAGAAACTGGCAGCCACGCGATCGCATGGGCGACGCGGCTGCATGCCTGCGCGAAAAGTCATTGACACGGCCGCATGACTAACGCAACCGCACGCCTTAAGCAGAACACATATGACGCGGCCGCATGACTGACGCGACCGCGTGACAAGGAAAACTCCGAATGACGCGACCGCGTGACCTACGCAGACGCGTGACAGAGGCCACGCACCAGAAATTACAGAAAACGCTCATAGCGAATTCTGAAGCCCTTATTGGCCCAAATCCAAGTCCAGAAGGCATAGACCAGAGGTTATGAAGTGGGAGAATGCATCCATTCAAAGAGAGTCTCCACTTTTAGTTAGTTTTCATGATTTAGATTTAGTTTTGAGAGAGGTTCTCTCCTCTCTCTTCTCTCTTTAGGATTAGGATTTAGATTTAGGATTTTATTCGCTTTCAGGATTATCTCTTTATCAGGTTCAATATTCCCTTTTATTTACTTTTGCAATTTAATTTATGAATTCTTCCGTGTTACAGATTACTCTTTTGAATTAATGTTATTTGAGGTATTTCAGTTTAATATTGCTTTATTTTATTTATGTTGCTATTGTTCCCAATCTGAAGATATTTTTATTCCAGTAGATTTACTTTTCTCCTTTTAGTCTTGGTTAAGAAATCAGTAACTCAGGAGTTATCAAACTCAAACATGATTGATAATTGTTATCTTTGTTAATTAAATTGAACTTCAATAATCCCAATCTTTTCTTAGGAAATAAATAGGATCCGAAGATCAAACCAATTAATCCCTTGACCTTCCTTTGCCTTAGTAAATGTTAACAAAGTGGAATTAAGATTCAATTCTCATCATCATTGATAAGGATAACTAGGACAGGACCTCTAATTTCTCATACCTTGCCAAAAGTTTATTTACAGTCATTTATTTATTTTACTTGCCATTTAAATTGCTTGTTCTTCATTTACTTTATTTGCTAATTAAACCATTCGCTCCTCATTCTCAAAACCCCAATTTACAATCTCCATAACCAATAATAAGAACATACTTCCCTGCAGTTCCTTGAGAAGACGACCCGAAGTTTGAATACTTCAGTTATCAATTTATTTAGGGGTTTGTTACTTGTGACAACCAAAATGTTTGTACGAAGGGTTTTCTGTTGGTTTAGAATCTATATCTACAATGCGACTATTTTTATAAAATTCTTTACTAGCAAAAATCCCAACGTCAATAACCTATATAGACGAGAATTCTCACAACCTCTACTCAAATGCATTAGCAAACACGACGTGGACATTGTAGTCGCAGAAACACATGAAGGAGTATGTGGAAACCACATCGGTGGCCGAGCATTAGCAGCCAAAATACTGCGCACAGGATACTATTAACCAACAATAAAAAGAGACTGCATCGCCAAAGTAAAGGCATGTGACAAGTGCCAAAGACATGCCGCTATTTCAACAATACCCGCAGAGAAATTGCACACCATAGAGGTAAGCTGGCCTTTCGATAGATGGGGCCTGGATATTCTCGGCCCCTTCCCGAAAGCGCCAGGGCAGGTAAAGTTCCTTCTAGTTTCAATAGACTACTTTTCAAAATGGATTGAGGCATAACCTCTTGCACGAATCACAGCTGAAAAGGTGAGATCATTCCTTTGGAAAAATATCATATGCCGCTACGGCATACCAAGAGAGATTATCTCCGAAAATGGAAGACAGTTCACAGACAATAACCTCGCCACCTTTTTACAAAATTTCAATATAAAACATCATTTTAGTTCGGTTGAACATCCTCAAACGAATGGTCAAGTAGAATCAGCTAACAGGATTATTTTACAGGCACTAAAAAAGAAGTTGGATGACGTCAAAGGCGAATGGGCCGATCTTATCCCAGAAGTTTTATGGGGATATAACACGACAATACAATCAGCAACAGGAGAGACCCCGTTCAAATTAGTTTATGGGGCAGAAGCTCTTATACCCGTAGAAGTCGGAACAGCGACCTTAAGAACCGACCTATACGATGTCAACAGAAACGTTAGAGGGCGCGACTAACAGATTTGGACCTCATTGATGAAGAAAGAGAAATAGCAACAATAAAACAGCTAGCAATGAAACAGCTCATACAAACAAGACACAACAAAAGAGTTATGCCAAGAACATTTGAAATCGAAGAGCTCGTACTTAGAAAAATAGAGGAAGCAAAGAAGCCAAAAACACGTGGGAAATTAGCAGCAAACTGGGAGGGCCCGTTCCGAATTAATAAAGTGCTCGGCAGAGGAGCATATCAATTAGAAACATTATTGGGAGATCCGATATCAGGAAACTGGAATGTATCCTCTTTGAGGAAATATCAATCATAATGTATAACAAAGCGGATGAAGGTACTCTTTTTCCCATTTTTGAGGTTTTATCCCAACAAGATAGGGTTTTTCTCAAAAAGGGTTTTAACGAGGCCGGACGCCATATCCAAAATAATCCAATAATATGATTATCTCCTTTACTTTATCATATAGCCAAACAGTAACTACCATACAAACTTACAAAAAGAACATAACTAAATCCAAAATATATATGCATATATATTCAAAATCAAACCGAGCTTCATACTCGGAAAAGTTTTAACCATCAAACTACATATTCATATCAAAACAAAGTCCCACAATACTAGCAACGTCCAAAACAAAGTCAAAACATCAAAATAATAAAAGGACAAATCCTCATTCTATCTTATCACCAATACTGGAACTATCACTTTTCTTGTCAGCTTCATCATCAATCAACTCCCGATTAACGATAATTTTCGTCGCATCAAGCTTATCAACGTCAACTTCAGAAAACAGAGCCCGAACTTGAGAAGCAGCTCTCTCAAAACCCACCGCAAAAGCCCCGTAGACCTCGGCTTCCAATTCCTTAACTCTGGAAGCTAACCTACCATTCTCAGACTTCAAGACCTTGTTATTTTCAATAGCTAATGAGTGGAGACGCCTCTCCTCAGCAAGCTCATTCTCCTTTCCCTTCAAAGAGGTTGAAAGATCGACAATCATCTTCTCCTTTTGTTGAACAGCAGAGGTTAACTCAGCAACATCAGCAGCATCTTTCACCTCAGACTCGACAGCAAGCTCCTGAGCCCTCCTGGTGTGCAAAATCGTGATCATTCCTTCCTTGGTAACGGCGTTAAAAACTCAATATGCACGTTCATGTTCTTAATTCTGTTTCACAACTTCGTACAACTAACCAGCAAGTGCACTGGGTCGTCCAAGTAATAAACCTTAAGTGAGTAAGGGTCGATCCCACGGAGATTGTCGGCTTGAAGCAAGCTATAGTCACCTTGTAAATCTCAGTCAGGCAGATTCAACTGATTTTATGAATTGATAAGTAAAAGATAAATAAAATATAAAATAGGATAGTGGTACTTATGTAATTCATTGGTGAGAATTTCAGATAAGCGTATAGAGATGCTTTCGTCCCTCTAAACCTCTGCTTTCCTGCTGTCTTCATCCAATCCTTCCTAATCCTTTCCATGGCAAGCTTTATGTAGGGCATCACCATTGTCAATGGATACATCCCATCCTCTCTGTGAAAATGGTCCAATGCGTTGTCACTGCATGGCTAATCATCTGGCGGTTCTCGATCATACTGGAATAAGATTTACTATCCTTTTGCGTCTGTCACTACGCCCAGCACTCGCGAGTTTGAAGCTCGTCACAGCCATCCCTTCCCAGATCCTACTCGGAATACCACAGACAAGGTTTAGAATTTCTGGATCTCAGGAATGGCCATCCATGGGTTCTAACTTATACCACAAAGATTCTAATATCTCGGACTCGGTCCTCTGTATTAGATATCTAAGAGATACTCATTCTAGCTTGTTTGCATGTAGAACGGAAGTGTTTGTCAGGCACGCGTTCATAGGTGAGAATGATGATGAGCGTCACATAATCATCACATTCATCATGTTCTTGGGTGTGAATGAATATCTTAGAAGCGGAATAAGCTTGAATTGAATAGAAAAACAGTAGTACTTTGTATTAATTCATGAGGAACAGCAGAGCTCCACACCTTAATCTATGGAGTGTAGAAACTCTACCGTTGAAAATACATAAGTGATGAAGGTTCAGGCATGGCCAAATGGCCAACCCCCATGATCTAAGAACTAAACATCCCAAGATGTCTAATACAATAGTAAAAAGTCCTATTTATACTAAACTAGTTACTAGGGTTTACAAAATGAGTAATTGATGCAGAAATCCACTTCTGGAGCCCACTTAGTGTGTGCTTGGGCTGAGCATTGAGCTTTACATGTGTAGAGGCTTCTCTTGGAGTTGAACGCCAGTTTGTAACCTGTTTCTGGCGTTTGACTCCAGAATGCAGCATGGAACTGGCGTTCAACGCCAGTTTACATCATCTATCCTTTTGTAAAGTATGGACTATTATATATTGCTGAAAAGCCCTGGATGTCTATTTTCCAACGCAATTGAGAGCACGCCATTTGGAGTTCTGTAGCTCCAGAAAATCTACTTTGAGTGCAGGGAGGTCAGAATCCAATAGCATCTGCAGTCCTTCTTCAACCTCTGAATCTGATTTTTGCTCAAGTCCCTCAATTTCAGCCAGAAAATACCTAAAATCACAGAAAAACACACAAACTCATAGTAAAGTCTAGAAATATGATTTTTATTTAAAAACTAATAAAAATATACTAAAAACTAACTAAATCATACTAAAAATTATGTAAAAACAATGCCAAAAAGCGTATAAATTATCCGCTCATCACAACACCAAACTTAAATTGTTGCTTGTCCCCAGGCAACTGAAAATCAAATAGGATAAAAAGAATAGAATATGCTATAAATTCCAAAATATCAATGAAACTTAGCTCCAATCAGATGAGCGGGACTTGTAGCTTTTTGCCTCTTGAATAGTTTTGGCATCTCACTCTATCCATTGAAGTTCAGAATGATTGGCATCTATAGGAACTCAGAGTTCAGATAGTGTTATTGATTCTCCTAGTTCAGTATGTTGATTCTTGAACACAGCTACTTTATGAGTCTTGGCCGTGGCCCTAAGCACTTTGTTTTCCAGTATTACCACCAGATACATAAATGCCACAGACACATAACTGGGTGAACCTTTTCAGATTTTGACTCAGCTTTGCTAAAGTCCCCAATTAGAGGTGTCCAGGGTTCTTAAGCACACTCTGTTTTTGCTTTGGACCTTGAATTTAACCGCTCAGTCTCAAGTTTTCACTTGACACCTTCACACCACAAGCACATGGTTAGGGACAGCTTGGTTCAGCCGCTTAGGCCAGGATTTTATTCCTTTAGGCCCTCCTATCCACTGATGCTCAAAACCTTGGATCCTTTTTATTACCCTTTCCTTTTGGTTTTAAAGGCTACTGGCTTTTTGCTCTTGCCTTTTGGTTTTAAGAGCTTTTGGCTTTTTCGCTTGCTTTTTCTCTTTTTTTTTCTATTTTTTTTTTGCTATTTTTATTATTTTTTTTCTTTTATTTTTTTTGCAAGCTTTTGTATTCACTGCTTTTTCTTGCTTCAAGAATCATTTTTATGATTTTTTAGATTATCAAATAACATGTCTCCTTTTTCCTTATTCTTCAAGAGCCAACATATTTAACATTCATAAACATCAACTTCAAAAGACATATGCACTGTTCAAGCATTCATTCAAAAAACAAAAAGTATTGTCACCACATCAAAATAATTAAACTAGTTTCAAGGATGAATTTGAAACCCTGTACTTCTTATTCTTTTGTAATTAAAATATTTTTCATTCAAGAGAGGTGATGGATTAATATTCACTACTTTAAGGCATAGACACTTGAATACTAATGATCATGTAATAAGACACAAATATAGATAAACATTTAACATAAAAATGAAAAACAGATAATTTAAGAACAAGGAATGAGTCCACCTTAGTGATGGTGGCGTTTTCTTCTTGAGGAACCAATGATGTCCTTGAGCTCTTCTATGTCTCTTCCTTGTCTTTGTTGCTCCTCCCTCATTGCTCTTTGATCTTCTCTAATTTCATGGAGGATGATGGAGTGCTCTTGATGTTCCACCCTTAGTTGTCCCATGTTGGAACTTAATTCTCCTAGGGAGGTGTTGATTTGCTCCCAAAAATTTTGTGGAGGAAAGTGCATCCCTTGAGGCATTAGTGGTTATGGAAAAACAAAAAAAAAGCAATGCTTTTTCCACACCAAACTTAAAATGTTTGCTCGTCCTCGAGCAAAAGAAAAACAAAGTGAGTAGAAGAAGAAGAAAATGGAGGTGATGGAGGTGTGTGAATGGTTCGGTCAAGGGGATTTTAGGTGGTTATGATGTGTGAAAAGGAAGGAGTGATGGTTTGAATTTAAGTGGGTGGGCGTAGGTGGGTTGTATGATGGTTTTAGAGGAGTAATAGAGGTGATTGGTGGAGGTTAATTGAGGAAGAATGTTATGAAAAGGTATGAAGATGAGAGAAGAAGTGGTAGGGATCCTGTGGGGTCCACAGATCTAGTGGGGCCAAGGACTTAACATCCCTGCTTCAATTAGGCGTGTAAAATGCCCTTGCTGTGCAATCCTGGCGTTTAACGCCAGACTGCTGCCTGTTTCTGGTGTTAAACACCCAAATGTAGCTTGTTTCTGGCGCTTAACGCCAGGTAAATGCTTGTTTCTGGCGTTAAACGCCAACTTGGTGCCTGTTTCTGGCGTTAAACGCCAGACAGATGCTTGTTTCTAGCGTTTAAATGCCAGACTGCTCTCCTCCAGGGTGTGTTGTTTTTAATGCTGTTTTTCATTTTGTTTTTTGATTTTTTAGTAGTTTTTGTGACTCCACATGATCATCAACCTAATAAAGCACAAAATAACAAAGAGAAAATAACATAAATATGATTAAATAACATTGGGTTGCCTCCTAACAAGCACTTCTTTAATGTCAATAGCTTGACAGTAAGCTCCCATGGAGCCTCACAGATAATCAGAGCAAGGTTGGAACCTCCCAACACCAAACTTAGAGTTTGACTGTGGGGGCTTTGGTTGACTCTGCAGTGAGAGAAGCTTTTCATGCTTCCTCTCCATGGTTACAGAAGGAGATCCTTGAGTTTTAAACACAAGGTAGTCCTCATTCGGTTGAAGGACCAACTCTCCTCTGTCCACATCAATCACAGCTCTTGCTGTGGCTAGGAAGGGTCTTCCAAGGATGATGGATTCATCCTCATCCTTCCCAGTATCCAAGATTATGAAATCAGCAGGGATGTAAAGGCCTTCAACCTTTACTAGGATGTCCTCTACTTGTCCATAAGCTTGTTTTCTGGAGTTATCTGCCATCTCTAATGAGATTCTGGCAGCTTGCACCTCAAAGATTCCCAGTTTCTCTATTACAGAGAGTGGCATGAGGTTTATCACTGACCCGAGGTCACATAGAGCCTTTTCAAAGGTCATGGAGCCTATGGTACACGGTATTAAGAACTTTCCAGGATCCTGTTTCTTCTGAGGCAATCTCAGTTGATCCAGATCACTCAGTTCATTGGTGAACAAGGAAGGTTCATCTTCTCAAGTCTCATTACCAAATAATTTGGCATTCAGCTTCATGATTGCACCAAGGTACTTGGCAACTTGCTCTTCAGTAACATCTTCATTCTCTTCAGAAGAAGAATATTCATCAGAGCTCATGAATGGCATAAGGAGGTTTAATGGAATCTCTATGGTCTCCAGATGAGCCTCAAAGTCCTTTGGTTCCTCAGAGGGAAACTCCTTATTGATCTCTGGACGTCCCAGGAGGTCTTCCTCACTGGGGTTCACGTCCTCTCCCTCCCTTGTAGGTTCGGCCATGATGATCAATTCAATGGCCTTGCACTCTCCTTTTGGATTTTTTTCTGTATTGCTTGGGAGAGTACTAGGAGGGGTTTCAGTGATTCTTTTACTTAGCTGGCCCACTTGTGCTTCCAAATTTCTAATGGAGGACCTTGTTTCATTCATGAAACTTAGAGTGGCCTTAGATAGATCAGAGACTATGTTTGCCAAGCTAGATGGGGTCTGCTCAGAACTCTCTGTCTTTTGCTGAGTGGATGATGGAAAAGGCTTGCTATTGCTAAACCTGCTTCTTCCACCATTATTAAAGCCTTGTTGAGGCTTTTGTTGATCCTTCCATGAGAGATTTGGGTGATTTCTCCATGAGGGATTATAGGTGTTTCCATAGGGTTCACCCATGTAATTCACCTCTGCTATTGCAGGGTTCTCAGGATCATAAGCTTCTTCTTCAGAAGATGCCTCTTGAGTACTGTTGGATGCAGCTTGCATTCCATTCAGACTCTGAGAAATCATATTGACTTGCTGAGTCAATATTTTTTTCTGAGCCAGTATGGCATTCAGAGTATCAATTTCAAGAACTCCCTTCTTCTGAGGCGTTCCATTACTTACAGGATTCCTCTCAGAAGTGTACATGAACTAGTTATTAGCAACCATGTCAATGAGTTCTTGAGCTTCTGCAGGCATTTTCTTTAGGTGAATGGATCCACCTGCAGAATGGTCCAATGACATCTTTGATAGTTCAGATAGACCATTATAGAATATATCCAGAATGGTCCATTCTGAAAGCATGTCAGAAGGACACTTTTTGGTCAGTTGCTTATATCTCTCCCAAGCTTCATAGAGGGATTCACCTTCTTTCTGTCTGAAGGTTTGAACATCCACTCTAAGCTTACTAAGCTTTTGAGGAGGAAAGAACTTGGCTAAGAAAGCCGTGACTAGCTTATCCCAAGAGTTCAGGCTATTTTTAGGTTGAGAGTCCAACCATACTCTAGCTCTGTCTCTTACAGCAAACGGGAAAAGCATAAGCCTGTAGACCTCGGGATCAACCCCATTGGTCTTAACAGTATCACAGATCTGCAAGAATTCAGTCAAAAACTGAAAAGGATCTTCAGATGGAAGTCCATGAAACTTGCAGTTCTGTTGCATCAGAGAAACTAATTGAGGTTTAAGCTCAAAATTGTTTGCTCCAATGGCAAGGATTGAGATGCTTCTTCCATGTAAATTGGAATTAGGTGTAGTGAAGTCACCAAGCATCCTCCTAGCATTGTTATTATTTTCGGCTGCCATCTCCTCTTTTTTTTCGAAAATTTCTGTAAGGTTGTCTCTGGATTGTTGTATTTTAGCTTCTCTTAGTTTCCTCTTCAGAGTCCTTTCAGGTTCAGGATCAGTTTCAACAAGAATGTTCTTGTCTTTGCTCCTGCTCATATGAAAAAGAAGGGAACAGAAAATAATAATAGGGATCCTTTTTACCACAGTATAGAGGTTCCCTTGTGTGAGTAGAAGAAAAGAAGAGAAAGAATGAAGAAGAGAAGAATTCGAACTCAGAGGAGAAGGGGTTTGAATTTTTGGGTGAGGAGAAGTGTTAGTAGATGAATAAATAAATAGAAGGAGATGAGAGATAAGAAAGGAATTCGAAAATTAAACAAAATAAAATAAAAGTATTTTAAAATTAAATTTATAATTCGAAAATTAAAATTGAAATTAAATTAAAATTAAAACAATTAGTTAATTAAAATGAAATTTTGAAAAAGAGGGAAGGAATTTTCGAAAATTGAAGGTAGAGAGTTAGTTGGGCAGTTTTGAAAAAGATATGATTGAAACAAAAAGATATGATTGATTAAAAGAGATTTGAAATTTGTTTTTGAAAAAGATATGATTGAAATTGAAAAAGATATGATTGAAACAAAAAGATAAGATTGATTGAAAAAGATTTGAAAATCAAATTTGAAAAGATAAGAAGTTAGAAAAGATTTTGAAATTGATTTTGAAAAAGATGTGATTGAAATTTATTTTGAAAAAGATTTGAAAAAGAAATTTAAAAAGATTTGATTTTAAAAATTAAAGTTGATTACTTGGCTAACAAGAAACTAAAAAGATATTATTCTAGAGTTTAAAGATTGAACCTTTCTTAATAGGCAAGTAACAACTTTGAAAAATTTTGAATCAAAACATTAAATGCTAATAAAATTTTCGAAAATTAAGAAATAAAATAAGAAAAAGATTTTGAAAATTAATTTGAATATTTTCGAAAAAATGAAAAAGATTTTGAAAAATTTTAAAAAGGAATTCGAAAATATGAAAAGAAAATTGAAAAAGATTTGATTTTGAAAAAGATTTTAAAAAAGATAAGATTTTTAAATTGAAAATTTGATTTGACTCATAAAAACAACTAGATTTTAAAAAATTTTGAAAAAGTCAACTCAAATTTTCGAATTTGATGAGTGAAAAAGGGAAAGATATTTTTTTTTATTTTTGAATTTCTAATGATGAAAGAGAAAAATACAAAATTGAAACAAATCATGAAAATTATGAATCAAAACACCTAATGCATGCAAGAACACTATGAATGTCAAGATGAACACCAAGAACACTTTGAATGTCAAGATGAACACCAAGAACTTATTTTTGAAAAATTTTCAAGAAAAGAAAACATGCAAGACACCAAACTTAAAAATTTTTTATTCTTTAGGCATTAATGTTTCAAGAATGCATATGAAAAATAAGAAAAGACACAAAACAAGAAAATATGGAGATCAAACAAGAAGACTTGTCAAGAACAACTTAAAGATCATGAAGAATGCAATGCATGAATTTTCGAAAATAAATTTTTTAGAAAATAAAAAAGATGCAATTAACACCAAACTTAAAATTTGACTCAAGACTCAAACAAGAAACACAAAAATATTTTTTTGATTTTATGATTTTATAAATTTTTTGGATTTTTCGTAAATTAATTTGAAAAAGAAAAATAAGGATTTCAAAATTTTTAATAGGAATTCCAGGAATCTTGCAATGTTAGTCTAAAGCTCCAGTCCAGGAATTAGACATGGCTTACTAGCCAGCCAAGCTTTCAGTGAAAGATCCGGTCCAAAACACTAGACATGGCCAATGGCCAGCCAAGCTTCAGCAGGATATTACATGCATTGAAGTGATTAGTTGAAGTCTCAGTCCAAAAGAATTTAGACATGGCTTTACAGACAGCCAGGATTCAACAAATCATCATGAAACACTAGAATTCATTCTTAAAAATTCTGAATAAAAATATATAATTTTTTTTTATTTTTTTGAAAATAAGAATAATAAAAACAAAAAGGTTAAAATTAAAATAAAGTTACCTAATCTGAGCAACAAGATGAACCGTCAATTGTCCAAACTCGAACAATCCCCGGCAACGGCGCCAAAAACTTGGTGTGCGAAATCGTGATCATTCCTTCCTTGGTAACAGCGCTAAAAACTCAATACGCACGTTCATGTTCTTAATTCTGTTTCACAACTTCATACAACTAACCAGCAAGTGCACTGGGTCGTCCAAGTAATAAACCTTACGTGAGTAAGGATCGATCCCACGGAGATTGTCGGCTTGAAGCAAGCTATGGTCACCTTGTAAATCTCAGTCAGGCAGATTCAACTGATTTTATGAATTGATAAGTAAAAGATAAATAAAATATAAAATAGGATAGTGGTACTTATGTAATTCATTGGTGAGAATTTCAGATAAGCGTATAGAGATGCTTTCGTCCCTCTGAACCTTTGCTTTCCTGCTGTCTTCATCCAATCCTTCCTACTCCTTTCCATGGCAAGATTTATGTAGGACATCACCGTTGTCAATGGCTACATCCCATCCTCTCTGTGAAAATGGTCTAATGCGCTGTCACTGCACGGCTAATCATCTGACGGTTCTCGATCATACTGGAATAGGATTTACTATCCTTTTGCGTCTGTCACTACGCCCATCACTCGCAAGTTTGAAGCTCGTCACAGCCATCCCTTCCCAGATCCTACTCGGAATACCACAGACAAGGTTTAGACTTTCCGGATCTCAGGAATGGCCATCCATGGGTTCTAACTTATACCACGAAGATTCTAATATCTCGGACTCGGTCCTCTGTATTAGATATCTAAGAGATACTCATTCTAGCTTGTTTGCATGTAGAACGGAAGTGTTTGTCAGGCACGCGTTCATAGGTGAGAATGATGATGAGCGTCACATAATCATCACATTCATCATGTTCTTGGGTGCGAATGAATATCTTAGAAGCGGAATAAGCTTGAATTGAATAGAAAAACAGTAGTACTTTGTATTAATTCATGAGGAACAGCAGAGCTCCACACCTTAATCTATGGAGTGTAGAAACTCTACCATTGAAAATACATAAGTGATGAAGGTCCAAGCATGGCCGAATGGCCAGCCCCCATGATCTAAGAACTAAACGTCCCAAGATGTCTAATACAATAGTAAAAAGTCCTATTTATACTAAACTAGTTACTAGGGTTTACAGAATGAGTAATTGATGCAGAAATCCACTTCTGGGGCCCACTTAGTGTGTGCTTGGGCTGAGCATTGAGCTTTACATGTGTAGAGGCTTCTCTTGGAGTTGAACGCCAGTTTGTAACCTGTTTCTGGCGTTTAACTCCACTTTGCAACCTGTTTCTGGCGTTTGACTCCAGAATGCAGCATGGAATTGACGTTCAACGCCAGTTTACATCGTCTATCCTTGTGCAAAGTATAGACTATTATATATTGATGAAAAGCCCTGGATGTCTACTTTCCAAAACATTTGAAAGCGCGCCATTTAGAGTTATGTAGCTCCAGAAAATCCACTTTGAGTGCAGGGAGGTCAGAATCCAACAGCATCTGCAGTCCTTCTTCAACCTCTGAATATGATTTTTGCTCAAGTCCCTCAATTTCAGCCAGAAAATACCTGAAATCACAGAAAAATACACAAACTCATAGTAAAGTCCAGAAATGTGATTTTTATTTAAAAACTAATAAAAATATACTAAAAACTAACTAAATCATACTAAAAATTATGTAAAAATAATGCCAAAAAGCATATAAATTATCCGCTCATCACCTCCCAATAGCCATAATCCGAGCCCCAATAACCTACAATAAAAAGGGAATTAACAAGACAAATAAAGGAAGAGCAATAACAACATAAACGGAGATACATGAAGAAAGCGGCTAATCCCAGCACTGCCAACTTCCTCAATCATCTGGGAATCATCGGGGAAACGACACAATTCATCAGCAAGGGTGGCGAAGGGGAAGAACCTCGACCACAAGGACCTCATGTTATCATCCTCACGATAAGCATGAAGTCTCTTCTGAGATTCATAAGCAGCCTCCACAAGTGGCAAAACAAGAGAATTCCCCTCTTTACTATTCACCACTTCAGCACGAGGCTTGACCCTTTTCCTTTTCGGACGAGGGTTAACTTCAGTCTGAACAGCGGCACCACCCTCCTTACCAACATTCATCGTGGAACCTTCTATTTCGTTTTTTTTCCTTTGACTAAAAAAGGACTTTAGACCAGCAGTGGTAATAGTGGGGGCTTTCTCTGCTACAAAACAAAATCACAAAAAACAAAATTTCAACAATAACAATACCAACATACTAGTAATCTATATCAGGAACAATTACCTAAATAATCCAAAACCGCCTCCTTATCTGATTCCCATTTCAACAACTCAGCAACCGACAACAACCCAACCGACTCCAACGCCTCTACCAAAAACTCCAACATGACATTATCATCAAACATTCTATCATCAACATCTAGCACCTGGACAGGCTCGGGAGACCATGAAACGGGAAACCTTGCCTCTAAGAATTCATTCAAATAAAACGGAAATTCATCCTCAACACTCCTAACCTTGACAAACATAGTCTTAAAGTTTTTATATGAAGATTTATATAGAGAAAACACTGAGCGACGAGGATAACTACTAAGATTCACCCATAAACCCCGCCTGACCCCCTTAGACTGAAACAAAGAGAAGAACACCCTGAGAAGGTGGCCGTTCCAAGATTTCCATCAAGTTTTCAAAGGCACGAACAAAGCCCCAGGAATTAGGATGTAATTGAGAGGGAGTGCAGTTCAACCAGAACAAAACACCACACTCAAAATCTGTAAACGGAAACCGAACACCCAGTTCAGTCAACAGAAGAGAATAAAGATAAAAGTACGACCAACCCTCGACCTGCTCACACACACGATCACCCTCCGCGCAAGGCAAAAGCTCTATCCTTATGTTATGCCCTTCCCTAACCTAGACACACAGATTCAGAATCATTAAACCTAGACACACAGTGTTTAACCTGCTCACTAACCCAGCTATATGGATCGCTCTCTACAACAGTGACCTTACCTTTCTCCATAACCCCAGAACAAACAAAGCGAAAACAAAAAGAAGAGACCACAATTTTTCAACACAAACCTTTGTTAATCATTTCTTTCTTTTCCTCTGGGAACATGCAAGAGGTAAAAAATCAAAACAAAACAGGGCAGAGACTACCTAAAACAACCCAAGTAATAAAACATGGTAAAGTGAAACGGTTTCTGAAAACCAAAAATAAAACCGCCCCAATCTCAGCCATCCAAACCACACAGCCAAAATCAACGACCCAGATTATACCGAAAACTGAACCAAAGCCTCACATCAATCATTTCGACACGGGAAACAAAACGCACATTAAATGTGCACGTTCCTCCTTTCCAAGAAAATAAAACAAACATAAACGGAATCTATGACAACAAATCCGAGGACCAGAAAGCTTGCTGATAAACCCATATTTTATGATATATTTTGTGCTTAGTTTGAGTGATTTATTCAATCCTTCACCCACTTATTCATATTAATTGCATAGTTTTACTTTCCCTTCCTCATTATGTGATGTATGTGAAAAACATGTTTTCTATGCTTTAAAACTAATTATTTTAATTACCTTTAATTCCATTCGATGCCGTGACTAGTGTGTTGAGTAGTTTCAGATCTTCTAAGGCAGGAATGACTTAAAGGATGGAAAGGAAACATACAAAAATGGAAGGAAAGAACAAAACGGAGTTTCTAAAGAAACTGGCATCCACGCGATCGCATGGGCGACGCGGACGCATGCCAAGCGCGAATCAACAGCGACGCGGTCGCATGACTGACGCGACCGCGTGCCTTAAGCAAAACACATATGACGCGGCCGCATGACTGACGCGACCGCGTGACAAGAAAAGCTCCGAATGACGTGACCGCGTGACCCACGCGGACGCGTGACAGAGGCCACGCACCAGTAATTACAGAAAACGCTCCCAGCGATTTCTGAAGGCCTTTTTGGCCCAAATCCAAGTCCAGAAGGCATAGACCAGAGGTTATGAAGTGAGAGAATGTATCCATTCATAGAGAGACGACTTTAGTTTTAGTTTTCATGATTTAGATTTAGTTTAGAGAGAGATTCTCTCTCTCTTTTAGGATTAGGATTTAGGATTTCTCTTAGTTTGGGAGTGACTCTCGATCCCAGGTTTAATGTTCCTTTACTTTAAGCTTCTCTTTTACTTTTATTCGTTACTTTAGTTGATTATTTACTTTTGCAATTTAATTTATGAATTCTTCTATGTTATAGATTTTTATTTTGGATTAATGTTATTTGAGGTATTTCAGTTAATATTGCTTTCTTTTATTTATTAGTTACAATTATTCCCAATCTGAAGACATTCTTATTCCAGTAGATTTACTTTTCTCCTTTTGGTTTTGGTTAAGAAATCAGCAACTCAGGAGTTATCAAACTCAAACATGCTTGATAATTGTTATCTTTGCTAATTGTATTGAGCTTCAAGAATCCCAATCTTTTCTTAGAAAATAAAACAGGATCCGAAGATCAATCCAAATAATTCCTTGACCTTCCTTTATCTTAGTAAAGGCTAACAAAGTGGAATTAAGATTCGATTATCATCATCATTGATAAGGATAGCCAGGATATGACCTCTAATTTCTCATACCTTGCCAAAAGTTTATTTACAGTCATTTATTTATTTCACTTGCTGTTTAAATTACTTGTTTTTCATCTACTTTAATTACCACTTAAATTACTTGCTCCTCATTCTCAAAACCCCAATTTACAATCCCCATAGCCAATAATAAGAACACACTTCCTTGTAGCTCCTTGAGAAGACGACCCGAGGTTTAAATACTCGGTTATCAATTTTAAAGGGGTTTGTTACTTGTGACAACCAAAACGTTTGTGTGAAAGGACTTTTGAAGGTTTAGAAACTATACTTGAAACGAGGATTTATTTGCAAATTTCTAGACCACACAAAAGTTCCTCTCATCAAAATGGCGTCGTTGCCGGGGAGCTGCAATCGTGTGCCTTATTATTGGTTATTGTAAATATACTCCTTTTACTTGTTTATTTGTTTTTATTTTCCCCTTTTATTTTCATCAGCTACTATGAATTCTCACCCCTTTCGCTTTGTGTTTGGTTCTAATGTTATTGAAAGGAATGAAAGTTATAACAGGAATATGCATCAAGGTCAGAGCAATCAAAGATGGATGGAGCCAAGAGGACATGATCAACCCTTTAGGCAACAACACCCTCCAAGATATCATGGACAAAGACCATTCTACAATGCATACCAAGCAAATAGACATGGTGGACAACCTTGTAACTACCAACAACCCCACTACGTGCTTATAGGGCATCCTCTCAACATAACTTCGAACCACCACGCTCACAAGCTTCTTTTCACCATTCACCACCACATGATCCTCATTTACCCCAGTTCCAATCCAATCACTCCCAAACACCACCACTTCCCCCTGTGCCATATCCAAATCTATCACCCCGAGAATCAAAGCTTCGCCTCAAGGAAACAGTAAATCGACTTCAAACAACCCTTCATCAACTGGAGCAATCAATAAGTCAATTATCTTCTAGACATTCGAACATTCAAGGACCTTCCACAGCCCCATGTGGACAGTCTAATGAAGAGCGTAGCATGAAGGAAATACTAGAAACTCCAGTGGACAAGATAGAGCATGGCTTCGTACTGGAACAAGTAGAAGAAGCTGTCATTATTGAAGAAGAAGAGTTGGTTGAAGACTTAGGAGACGCTGAACTTCCATGGGAAGCCAGAGTTGTGGAAAATTCTGTCAAGGATGTTACAATTGATGCTAAGGAGGATTGTGCGCAATCCCCAAGGCAGGTATTTCCTGAAGAACTAGACAGAATAATCCAAGAAGCAAGTTTCCTTGATGATGATAATGAACTTGCATCCGCAAGTGAATTCTCTGAGACCGAAGAATCTTCCCCAAGCGAATACGAAGATGATACGGAGGTAGATTTCTCTCAACCTCCAGTCTATGACACAAGTGATGAGGAGGACATAGATGACTTTGATCAGGACATAGAAACATTTGAAGAATCTTGCAAAGAACTGGAGAATTTCACAGAAGAGCACAAGAGAGTAGAACTCACAGAACCACTAGAACCACCTACCCCAAGGCCATTACCACCCAATACAAGCTTCAAGTGGGTACAATCCTTAACTTTTAACTGTATTTTTCCACTTGAATATGGTTTGCTTGAAATAGATGGCCAGCTTAGAGCTCTCTGTGGCTTTAAGAGTAAAAGGAAAATGGCTCGTACTCAGAGCTGGTGCACAAGGTTCAATAAGGTTCCACGCTTCAACTTGAAGTGCACGGATTGGCATCATGATCAACCGGATGGATCTCGAAAAATGTTTGGTTATCCTGGTGAGAATCTAATCTCTAAACCACCCAGATGGAAAAGTATAGATTAAGACGAAGGCGGATTTAAAAGCAAAGTTTGGGATCCTGGAATCTATGCTGACATTCGTCACCCCGGGAGTCTGAGAATCTATTTGAAGCTGCTCAGAAGCTTCACGTGCCTAGTTTGGGACCTCGGAGGTTATTGGCATTCCAAGCATTGGTGGAGATTTCTGGATGAATTTAAGCATAAGCCGCCATAACAGGAAGCTCATCCAATTTCCAACTTAAGGACTTTAACTAAAAGTGCTAGGTGGGAGACAACCCACCATGGTATGATCGTTCATTTTTCAATTTTTACTTCGTTGTGTTTGTTTTCAAGTTTTATTTTATTTTATAATATTGAACCTGGAATTTTGCATCGCATTTATATTAATCATTGCATTCTGCATACTACATAAAAAAAAGGAGAAGGTGCTCCATGCGACCGCATCATCCATGCGATCGCGTCAAACGGCGTAAAACATTACCCACGTGACCGCGTCACCCACGCGGCCGCGTGACCTGGAGATCGGCGTAAAGATCCAACGTCCTGAAAGTTAGGCTGGAATCATGCGGCCATTGTGCATTTCGCACAATTGACCCACGCGATCGTGTCCCTTGCACAATACCAATCCCACGCAATCGCGTGAGCGACGCGATCGCGTCGCATGGATTGCACCACACCTTAAAAGGAGACAGAGAGTTGCGCTGAAACGACGCTGGATTTGTGCGTTTAGCACAAATTCCAGCGACGCGATAGCATGCCCCAGGGATCGCGTCATTTACTCTTTTTGCCCTCCAGGCGATCGCGTCATCCACGCGATCGCGTCACACCCTTTTTTGCTCCAGCCATGCGACCGCGTCCCCCACGCGGCCGCGTGGATTCAAATTTATAACGCCCCAGCCATGCGAACCCTACCAGTCGCACCCCCCCAAGCCTTTCTTCTCCCTCTCTTCTCCTCCAATCCAACCACCACCACCCTGCCACCACCACGCCACCGCCGACCACCGCCGACCACCCAGAACCCCCGCCACCCACCCCCCTTCCTCCTTCCCCCTTCTTTCTTCTTCTTCCTTCTCCTCCCTCCCTCCAACGCCACTGCCCCACTTCCACAACCACCACCCACGGCTGTCGTCCCATCCCAGCCACGCCCCCCCATCCACCACCCACCCCTTCCCCTCTCCCCCTACCCCCATTACCCCTACTTTCTCTCACTGCCCCTCCGAACAGCATCACCGCCACCGCGCCGCCCTTCTCTGCCGCGCCAGATGCCGTCACCACCACCCCCAGCCACCTTTCTGCCCACTCGCCCTAGTTCGCCTACTAGGTTCCGCCGAACGCCACCCTTTTATCCTTTCATCGTTAGTTCCTATTTTTTTCTGTTATTGTTCATCTTTAGGCTAGTTAGATATGCATGTTGTAGTGGATTTTAGGATGTTAGGTAGCCTAGGATGTGGTTAGTGGATTTAGGTCTGTTTAATTGCATTGTTCTTGTTTGTTGTTTCATTATTTTCGCAATTCTACTGATGCTGTGCTGTTAATTTTGTTCATATGCTATAATTTCTTGTTTCATGCTGCTCTTTACTCTGAATTTTCATGTTTATATTCCTTATATGTAAGTACAACTTTAATTTTGATTCATATGAACTATTTGACTGCTGTTTCTTTTTCCGGGACAATCTAATTTTAGCCGGAATGCTGCCCAAATTTCTGTAAAATGTTTCCATTCATGTTTTGGTTTTGCCATTTTGATATCTGTTTTACTCTGCTTTAACCAAACCATTCATGAATGCCCGGACAAGTTTTCTTATCCTTTTTGATTTCCTGGTTCCTACACTGCATTTTTGATGTTTGATTCCAATTTCTGCTTTCTCTATATCTATTTGAATCATCATCAAAATGTTTTACCTGTTTGGATATGAGTTACTTATCGCTTCTAACTGTGAATACTTGTTACTTGGAATATTTTCATTATGCCACTTACTTTAACCCACTTCTACTAACTCACTAATTTTCCCTTCCTAAACTCTTTTTCAATTCTAACTAACCTAACCTTTTGAAAACTTCTTTTCTGATTTTCTTTCACTTTCTCTTAACACTCTAACCAAGGCATGATGTTTATTTTTTTATTTCACATGAATTCTATTCCATTTTGGATTGTAAATTCTTCTTTTCGAACTTTTAACTCCTATTCAATCCTTAATGCACATTTACTTAGCTCATATTCATTACTCTCCTGCTCCTTTGCCACTATGTGCTTCTTTTGTTAATTGCCTCCTTGTTTTTCTGTTTTTATTATATCCTTGAATTCTGTTTTTCAAGATGTCGGACTCCCACAGAAAAGGGAAAGGAAAGGCAACAACTGGCAAACAGAAAAGAGGAAAAGCCTCTATGTCTATCATATATCTCATGCATGATGCCTCCTTGCGGGAGAAAAATTTTACCCCACAGAAGAAGGATGACCAGCTAATCCCTGCTACTGATCCAGTAAAGTTTGCAAACCGATACTGTGAGCTGAGGTATCCAGTGTTTGCAACCTCCAGGAACCTATACCTGGAGAGGACTCTGAAAATCCCAGAAGAACTCCAGCAATACACCTCTGACCAGATCAAACAAAGAGGTTGGTTCTTCCTGGAGAGACCTCTGACTGAGGTCAATGCATCTTGGGTTAGAGAATTCTACTGCAATTACTTCAAGACTTCCCTAGATGCAGTGAACCTCAGAGGGAAGCAGATTCTGGTTACTGAAGAGGCCATTGAAGATGTTTTGAAGCTTCTGCCTAAGACTGATCAGCTGGATGGCTATCAGAAAGCTGAGGAAGACATGTGCTTTATGCGATTTGATTGGGATACAGTCAAGGCCCGGATAGCCCTTGACCCGACAGTTCCTTGGATTATGGGTCAGAACACCACCATGCCAAAGGGAATCAAGTGGATCTACTTGAATGATGAGGCTCGGCTATGGCATCAGATTCTTAGTAACTTTATTATGCCGAGTACTCACGAGACTGAGATACCAGTCGCTATGGTCACTCTCCTTTGGTGTGTGATGGAGGGTAAGGACCTGTACCTGCCACGCTTTATCCGGTACTATATGGCCAGGGTCCACGTCCGAGGCACTCTTCCCTTTCCTTATTTGATTACACAGCTAGGCCGTCGAGCTGACGTGCCTTGGGAGGATGCTGATGAAAAGCCACCTGCTGCAGAATGCAAGAAGATTATCTCTAACAGCAGGAACTTTCTGGCTTTGGGCTACAGACCTCCTTTCCTCACTGCTACTGCTGACACGAACACACCATCTGCCGGCCCCTCTTCTTCCACAGCTACCCCTGCCACCACCACTGCACCTCCACCTGCCCCAGAGCCCATCTATCATCTAGTGCACTGCCTGTTTCGACGGCTTGACCAGATGGAGCGTCGCAACAAGCGACGCTATGAGCACCTGAAGCTGATGATACGCTTTGGCGACATCCCCTCCGAGCCTGACACACCATCCGAGGCATCTGAGGAGGAGGCGGATGATCCCGAGGCAGAGACCTATCCACAGAGCGAGGCAGAGCAGGCAAGCACCCGGCAGGCAGCATCACATCAGGAGGCTCCACCCCAGATTCAGGCTGTAGACCCTGAGATACCTCTTCAATCAGCACCTCCTCCACAGTAGTCAGACCCTCAGATCACCACTACAGAGACCTTAGCTACCCACCCTTCCAGTGATGACATCCCTTCACACCCTGCTTGAGTGAGCATCGGGGACGATGCTACATTTTAAGTGTGGGGAGGTCGCCATCTCTGGCGTATATTTTTGGTGAACCACTACATACTCTTTCTATTTTGCTACTTTTTCTGTATTTTCTCTTTATTTTTATTTTCATTTTTTCAGTACTTATACATTGTTATTTTTATGTATTTTTACTCTATTTTCTACATGTTGCACTTTAGTTCATATTTTAGCCATATAGTTTAGTTGCAATTCTAACTTATTAGTTATAGAAATTGTGGATTGATTAGTATAGTTTACCCTTTTTAGCATAAGATAACTCAGAATAGATTGAAAAGAAAAAAGAAGTAAACTAGAGACTTTAACAGAATCAAAACAACCCACACCTTGTATATATAGCATTACATGTTAGTTAATTAAACAACATTTCATCAAGGAGAAACACTAGAACTTTAAGGCCACCTTAAGTTTTACATTGAGAATAATGGGAACTTTTAACTAAACCTGCATGACATACATAACTGATAAATGATTTTTGAGCTAGAGAACACACAGCCTGTGAGTTTTGAGCTTAATTGTATGGTTACATTCAAACCATAATATTTTATTCCTGTGTGTTCCGCCCTTCTTGTTTATTCTAGTGTTCTTTACTTTGTTTTAATCTATATGTCAGATTATAGAATAGAAATACATACCAAGAGAGTGATTGAGGCCGTTATTTGATTTTAGCTCACTTATCCCAAAATAGCCTACCCTGTACATCACCCTTGTTAGCCCCCTTGAGCCTTTAAATCCCCTTTTATTCTATTAGCCACATTACTAGCCTTAAGCAGAAAAACAAAATAAAATCCCAAGTTGAATCCTTGGTTAGCTTAAGATAGAAAATTATGTATAGTTTAAATGTGGAAAAACCTATTGGGAACATGGATGAAAAAAAACAAAAGGGTAGAAAAGAATTAAAATAACTCATAAAAGTTTTGGGAAGCATGCTCATGTAAAATCAAAATAATTGAATTACCATGTGCATTAAAAAAAAGTGTTATGAATAAAGGGGACACAAAAAAGAATTCCCCAATTGTGAAATAAAGCAATGCACATGGGATAAAAATAAATATTGAGATATGAGCATGTAAAATCAAAAGTGAGAAAACATGGAAAATAGGTAAAGAAGCTTTGCTTTAGAAAGTATGTATGTTAGGTGAGATCTTAGTCTAATTAAGGATAAACTTATTAGCTCACTTAGCCTTATACATATACCCTTACCTTTACCTTGGCCCCATTACAACCTTACTTAAAGACCTCATGATTTTTGGTATGACTATATTTTATGATTGTTGATTGGTTAGATAAAGAACAAAGTTATAGAAAGTAAGAATAAAAAGAAGAATAGAGTGATTAACCCAATAAACACTGAGTGATTAGAGAGTAAACACAAAATCCAGTGAGAGTTCAATAGCTCATTAACATTTATCCCTGTTTAAATTATTAATTGTCTTGCAAGTTTATAAAATGCTTTTCTCTCCCATCTCAATTGTAAAGGCAGTTTATCACTATCTAAGGCTTGGCTATATATATATATATATATATATATATATATATATATATATATATATATATATATATATATATATATATATATATATATATATGATTCCTTGAGAATGTGAGTTAATTCAACTACATGCAAGCTTTATATACAAGTGAATAAAAATTAGAATTGCATGATGCATCATTCATTTAGGTAGTTGCATTTAGATTAGATTGCATTACATGACATTTCATCACTTTAACCTTACTTTTCACCTTGGATTTAGCATGAGGACATGCTATTGTTTAAATGTGGGGAGGTTGATAAACCCATATTTTATGATATATTGTGCTTAGTTTGAGTGATTTATTCAATCCTTCACCCACTTATTCATATTAATTGCATAGTTTTACTTTTCCTTCCTCATTATGTGATGTATGTGAAAAACATGTTTTCTATGCTTTAAAACTAATTATTTTAATTACCTTTAATTCCATTCGATGCCGTGACTAGTGTGTTGAGTAGTTTCAGATCTTCTAAGGCAGGAATGACTTAAAGGATGGAAAGGAAACATACAAAAATAGAAGGAAAGCACAAAACGGAGTTTCTAAAGAAACTGGCATCCACGCGATCGCATGGGCGACGCGGACGCATGCCAAGCGCGAATCAACAGCGACGCGGTCGCATGAATGACGCGACCGCGCGCCTTAAGCAAAACACATATGATGCGGCCGCATGACTGACGCGACCGCATGACAAGAAAAGCTCCGAATAACGCAACCGCGTGACCCACGCGGACGCGTGACAGAGGCCACGCACCAATAATTACAGAAAACGCTCCCAGCGATTTCTGAAGCCCTTTTTGGCCCAAATCCAAGTTCAGAAGGCATAGACCAGAGGTTATGAAGTGAGGGAATGCATCCATTCATAGAGAGACGACTTTAGTTTTAGTTTTCATGATTTAGATTTAGTTTAGAGAGAGATTCTCTCTCTCTTTTAGGATTAGGATTTAGGATTTCTCTTAGTTTGGGAGTGACTCTCGATCCCAGGTTTAATGTTCCTTTACTTTAAGCTTCTCTTTTACTTTTATTCGTTACTTTAGTTGATTATTTACTTTTGCAATTTAATTTATGAATTCTTCTATGTTACAGATTATTATTTTGGATTAATGTTATTTGAGGTATTTCAGTTAATATTGCTTTCTTTTATTTATTAGTTACAATTATTCCCAATCTGAAGACATTCTTATTCCAGTAGATTTACTTTTCTCCTTTTGTTCTTGGTTAAGAAATCAGCAACTCAGGAGTTATCAAACTCAAACATGCTTGATAATTGTTATCTTTGCTAATTGAATTGAGCTTCAAGAATCCCAATCTTTTCTTAGAAAATAAAACAGGATCCGAAGATCAATCCAATTAATCCCTTGACCTTCCTTTATCTTAGTAAAGGCTAACAAAGTGGAATTAAGATTCGATTATCATCATCATTGATAAGGATAGCCAGGATAGGACCTCTAATTTCTCATACCTTGCCAAAGTTTATTTACAGTCATTTATTTATTTCACTTGCCACTTAAATTACTTGCTCCTCATTCTCAAAACCCCAATTTACAATCCCCATAGCCAATAATAAGAACACACTTCCCTGCAGCTCCTTGAGAAGATGACCTGAGGTTTAAATACTCGGTTATCAATTTTAAAGGGGTTTGTTACTTGTGACAACCAAAATGTTTGTGTGAAAGGACTTTTGAAGGTTTAGAAACTATACTTGCAACGAGGATTTATCCGTAAATTTCTAGACCACGCAAAAGTTCCTCTCATCACTTGCCTTTGTCTCTCCAAAGATACAAGGCAACCTTGGGGGCTATGATACGTAGCATATAATACTCGGTCAAACGACGTATACCTCGGTTAACAGAAGCGAATAATAACAAACCCGCCGAATCCGGAGAACTAGGCGAAACTAAGAATCTCAACTAATTAAACTAGCGATTATCAAGTAAGGATAACCTTGGCAGAGGCGGAAAATCCCTAAATAAGCTTCAACCGAACACACTAACAACGCCTATACAAACACACACATAACCTCAGAGTAGAACAGGTTCCAAAAGCTCACTTTGATTTACTTCTCTTATTTTCTCATTACTCATATTCTTACTTGAGTGTCGGAGTCCTTTTTGCAGGTGCTCCCACCGCGGTGTTCCAACCCAGTCGACGTATACCTCTCCCACCTGAGCATAATATCAGGAAGAAGGAGTCACTATACCTCGGCCCTAGACGAACAGAACATTATGTTTTTTATATTTTTTTATGTTATATTTCGGATGTTCTTTTTTCAATAATTTAAATATCTCATTTTGTTAAATTTTAGATATTTATAAATAATTTAAAATATCTCTTTTTTAAGGTCTTGGATATTTTTTTAAGTTTTTTATATTCTTTTCTCAATGATTTTGTATTTTTTTATTTTATTTGACTTTTCATTTTTTTTTAAATATGTTAAATGCTTCTTTTTATTAAGTTTGAGATCTTTTTTTTGTTAGATTTTAGATGTATTTTTTTTAATAATATTAAATGTTTTTTTTCGTAAATTTTTAGATGATCTTTTTAAACGGCGACGCAAAGAGGGGACAACGACGGTCGGCAAGACCCCTACGAGTGTAATGATGACGACAATGGATATATTATAAAAAAAAATCTAAAACTTTTAAAATGTAAATATTCGAAACATAGGTATAAGAAATATTTAAAATAATGCCTTTATTTTTAATTTTTAGTTTTACTTACTTAGAAATATATCCGATATTTCTAAAATTTAAACATTTAAAATATAGTATAAAAAATATCTAAAATGATGTATTCTTTTTTAATATTTTTTTTATTTTTTTATTATACATTCTTAGAAAAAGAATATTTAAAACCTTTAAACTTTAAACATCTAAAATTAAGTATAAAAAATATTTGACAAGTGATGTGTTTTTATTTTTTTATCATAATTAAAAGAGTTTTTATTGTGTTCAAATTTTAGAATTTTTTTTATTAGATTTTAGATTTTTTACAATGAGTTTAGACTTTTTTTTATTACATTTCAGATATATTTTTATTAGATTTTGGATATTATTTTTACAATAATTTTAGATGTTTACTTCCATTTGATTTAAGATTTTTTTTTATTAGATTTTGAGTGTTTTTTTCCATTTAATTTTAAATATTTTTATTAACATATATGAAACTCAACTAATAACTGATTATTGTTAGTTGGTATTCTAATTGATTATCTAGCATGATTATTTTTCTAAATATATTCATTCGAATCATCTAAGATAAGATTTAATTCTCTCTTTAATAATAGATTTCAGGCTAAATTTTTTTTTGTTATCAGGGATAAAATGGGTGAAGCCAAAAAATATTGGCATTTTGGAGGTTTTTCTTAAAAATAGAAATTACTTTGCAAAATTCCAAATTTGAGACACCCTTTTAAATTTATTTATCTTTCTAATTCACAAGAAAAAAAATTGTACGGTACGATTTCACAAGTGTGAAATTTTTAAACTTTTTCTTGATAGAAATCGTACACTCTAATTACAAAATGGCAGTCTTTTTAATTTTTCAAAAACATAAATCGGATGGTCAATTTACATATCAGACGATGCAATGTGAGTATTTTTAAAATTTTTAAAAATTTTGAAATTGAAATCATTCGGTACGATTTGGGTATGATTGGCTTAACTCAATCTACTTCTCTAATAATATTTTATAAAGCTGATTTATAAAAAAAATTGTATAAAATATCAGTCATTAAACTAATTATTCGTATAAAATTTATATATTATAATATAAAATATATATTAAAAATATGTGAATAGCATATTTATTTATATATAAATTATACAAATATATACAGATTAACTTGATGATTAATTTTTTGTGTATACACAATATTTAAAATAAATTAATTTGAACAAAGAAGAAAATAAAAATAACAATAACCTCCAATTCTCAGTTGTGAGCATCAAATTAAATAAATTAAGCATGATATTATATATAATTAAAAATTTATTCTCAAATTAAATTAATTACACCATACTCATTGCTATAGTTAAAACAAATTACTCAAAAAATTATACTAATTACCCATATATGTTAAAATAATTAATAAAATTATTCTTTAAAAAAATTAATCATAACCCTACCTTAATATTTTATCATAATTAATCAACTTAACCTATGCAAATTACTAATTTACCTAAACATTTTACTATAAGTAAAAAATTAACCCTAAATAAAATTAATAATTTTCCTAAACATGCATTATATATAATTAAAAAATTACTATAAAAATTAAACTAATTACGCATACATTACTAGTTACTACAATTAAAAAATTATTCTAAAAATTATAATAACTACCCATACATTTTACTATAATTAAAAGATTACTTTATAAATTTAAAAAAAATATACTAGATACTAATTCACCTCATTACATTAAAAAGTAATTATTTATTATATTAAAAAAATTAAATTAAGTCACCGCACATTAAATACATGTTATATAACAAATTTATTAATTACCTAATCAAATGGCCCAAGCTGCATTCTCTTTGCACTTTATTTTATTTTTTTGACTAGAGAATTTTATTCAAAAATAAAAACGGAATTGAGTTCAATTGGTCCTCAGACACAGTAGAAAAAATGGAGGTATTTTACTATTATATGATACCTTAAAAAAGTAACCTAAAAAAAGGCATCCTAGCTATATAGGATGATGATGCAGTTTTAGTAAGGTAAAAAAAATAACAAAAAAAAAGATGCATTGGGTCAGCTAAGACACTATGAGCCGAGAAAAGGATTATAGAGGATTTGGTTTCAAAAATCTTAAAGCCTTCAATTTGACAATGTTAGTCAAACAAGAATAGAGGTTACTCATCAACACTCAATCACTTTTTTACAAAATTTATAAAAATAAGTATTTCAGGTACTCATCTTTTTTGAAACCAAAAGTAGAAAATAGACCCTTTTAGACTTAACAAAGCCTACTAGAGAGTAGAAAGATTATGGGAAAAGGAATAAAATGTGGTATAACAGTACATAATTCAATTAAAAACAGGAAAGACCTTTGGTTTGGAGACAGAGCCTTTTTTAGAATCTGAGAAGGTGAATGCAATGATAATAATATTACCTAAGAATTCATGACAACGAATGGAGAGTGGAATTCCTAACTACTTAATTTCATATTTAGGCCTGAAATTGCACAACAAATACAGCAAATCCCAGTTCTGCAAGAATCAGAAGTTATCAAATGGGTACATACAACTCTGGTGAGTATTTAGTTAATTCAGGTTACAATATAGTTGATGAGCGGATAATTTATACGCTTTTTGGCATTGTTTTTAGTATGTTTTTAGTATATTTTAGTTACTTTTTATTATGTTTTTATTAATTTTTAAATAAAAATCATATTTCTGGACTTTACTATGAGTTTGTGTGTTTTTCTGTGATTTTAGGTATTTTCTGGCTGAAATTGAGGGACCTGAGCAAAAATCTGATTCAGAGGCTGAAAAAGGATTGCAGATGCTGTTGGATTCTAACCTCCCTACACTCGAAGTGAATTTTCTGGAGCTACAGAAGCCCAATTGGCTCTCTCTCAATTGCGTTGGAAAGTAGACATCCTGGGCTTTCCAGCAATATATAATAGTCCATATGTTGCCTGAGATTTGATGGCCCAAACTGGCGTTCCAAGTCAGCATAGAAATTCTGGCGTCAAAACGCCAGAACTGGCATGAAAGCTGGAGTTAAATGCCCAAACTGGCACAAAAGCTGGCGTTTAACTCCAAGAAAGGTCTCTACACGTGAAAGCTTCAATGCTCAGCCCAAGCACACACCAAGTGGGCTCCGGAAGTGGATTTCTACACTAACTATTCTAGCTTACTCATTTTCTGTAACCCTAGGTCACTAGTTTATTATAAAAACTACTTTTAGTGATTCATCTTGTACCTGATGACACTCTACACGTTTCATATTGTATCTTCTACGCATGAGTCTTTAAACCCCATGGTTGGGGGTGAGGAGCTCTGCTGTGTTTTGATGAATTAATGCAATAAAACTACTTTTAGTGATTCATCTTGTACCTGATGACACTCTACACGTTTCATATTGTATCTTCTACGGCATGAGTCTCTAAACCCCATGGTTGGGGGTGAGGAGCTCTACTGTGTTTTGATGAATTAATGCAATTACTACTGTTTTCTATTCTATCACGCTTGTTTCTATTCTAAGATATTCACTCGTACTTCAACTTGATGAATGTGATGATCTGTGACACTCATCACCATTCTCAACCTATGAACGCGTGCCTGACAACCACCTCTGTTCTACCTTAGATTGAGTGCTTATCTCTTAGCCTCCTGATTCAGATCAGAGTCTTCGTGGTATAAGCTAGAATTATTGGTGGCCATTCCTGCGATCCGGAAAGTCTAAACCTTGTCTGTGGTATTCCGAGTAGGATTTGGGAAGGGATGACTGTGACGAGCTTCAAACTCACGAGTGCTGGGCGTAGTGATAGACGCAAAAGGATCAATGGATCTTATTCCAGCTTGAGTGAGAACCGACAAATGATTAGCCATGCGGTGACAGCGCATTTGGACCATTTTCACTGAGAGGACGGATGGTAGCCATCAAGGTTGCGAGAACCGGACCGGTCAATAAACCGGTGAGGTCACTGGTTCAATGGTTCACTGGTTCGACCGAGGTTCAATCGGGGTTCAACCGGTTTAATTAAATATTAAATAAAAGGCAGTGAAGGAGGCTTGGCGTTCTCTAGTAAGTTGCATAACCTACACTCAATAGTGAAAAAAACCAGTTATGTGGCCACTTAGAAAAATTATGTGTGTCCTTATTCATTATCATCTCAAAATGACAATATCTTGTATCAGCTTCTTACCTTTTGTTCTAGAACCACCAAATCCTTCTTTAATTTTGAGATCATCGAATTCTTCCTACGTATGATGTCTTCTAGTTCAGTAGCCCTCTGTTTTAAACAATATCATAAGTGATTAGTAAACCAGACAAAAGGAGAATTTGAATGCAATGTGAATGAGTATTATCACCTTGTAATTAGCAGTCTCAAAGGATTTCATGAAGCAGCAAACAAATTCATGAAGCCAGCAAACAAACAAATAATGAAGCCAGTAAACAAAATCATGAACAAAGAACAAATAAATAAGCACAAAAAATCAAAATCAGAAGGCAGCAACAAAATCAATTTTACCATACCACCATCAACAATTCAGATTCAATGAAAATCAGCAACCAAAATTAACAACTCAATCAGAAAAACCAGCATAAAGCCATAAACAACTCAGAATTAACATAAACAACTCAGAATCAGAAAAAATTCTAGCATTAACAATGTTCATCAACAACGCAGAATCAGAAATATCAACGGCCAACAACTCAAAAATCAGAATAAATAAAATTAACAAAATAACCAAATATAAATTGAGGCAGTAGTGCTTACCGGCGGCGAGGGAGGAAAGAAGGTGACGGCGCGGTGAATACTCCACAGCCGAGCAGAGAGACACGTCGCAGTGAGAAAGAGAGAGACAGAGAGAGCTCGAAGCCTCGAATAGAGAGAGAACTCGAAGAGAGAGATGGGCACCAACAAATCGAGCACAGACGACAATGGAGAAGCCCTTCGCGGCGGCGTTGCCAACAGTTCCGAACAAGCACTCGACGTTGAGGAGAAGAGGATCGAGAAGCGAGCAGACCTTCCACGAGCGAAGATGGCACCCAAGTCTGTCTCTGTCGGCGGCGACAACACCGTCTATCGGAAGAGAAGAGCTCGGCGATGGGATGGGGTTGGGTTCCTACTGCCGTTAGGGTTTGAGTTTGCCCAGTGAGAGAGAGAGAGAGAGAGAGAAAGGGGGCAGGGATGGGTGAGGGCCTGAGGGGTTCTGAACGTTTTTTTTTAACAATATATATATATATATCACTGAACCGGAAAAAAACCGAGCGGTTTTGGCGGTTCACCGATTAACCGCCGGTTTGACCAGTTTTTAAGCCAGTTTTTTGCAGGACGATTTTTCACAGTAACCGAACCGGACAATTGACCGGTTTCTGGTTAATCCGGTCGAACCGACCGGTCCGGTTCGATTTTCAGAACAATGGTAGCCATTGATAACGGTGATCCACCAACATACAGCTTGCCATGGAAGGAGCCTTGCGTGCATGAAGAAGAAGACAGTAGGAAAGCAGAATTTCAGAAGACAGAGCATCTCCAAAGCCTCAACCTGTTCTCCATTACTGCATAACAAGTATTTATTTCATGTCCTTTTACTTTTTAAATTAAATATGAGAATTATTGATATCCTGACTAAGAGTTACAAGATAACCATAGCTTGCTTCAAGCCGACAATCTCCGTGGGATCGACCCTTACTCAAGTAAGGTATTACTTGGACGACCCAGTGCACTTACTGGTTAGTTGTGCGGAGTTACAAAAGTGTGATTGTAATTTCGTGCACCAAGTTTTTGGCGCCGTTGCCGGGGATTGTTCGAGTTTGGACAATTGACGGTTTATCTTGTTGCTTAGATTAGGAATAATTTATTTTTGTTGGTTTAGAGTCACTAAATTTGAGTCTTTTATTTGAGTTTAGTTTCATATTTTAAGTTTGGTGTCAATTGCATGCTTTTATTTTCTTTTAATTTTTTGAATTTGCATGTTTTTACTTCTTTCTTGATCTTTAAAAATTCTAAGTTTGGTGTCTTCTTTGTGTTTTCCTTTAAATTTTCGGAAATTTGTGTTTGATTTTCTAAAAATTTTAAGTTTGGTGTGTCTTTGTGCTTTTATTTACTTACAAATTTTTCAAAAATTTGTTCTTGGTGTTCATCTTGATCTTCAAAGTGTTCCTGGTGTTCATCTTGACATTCAAAGTTTTCTTGTTTGTTCTCTTTGTTTTGATCTAAAATTTCTAAGTTTAGTGTCATTTTGTTGTTTTTCTCTTTCCTCATTAAAATTCAAAAATAAAAAAAAATATCTTTTCCCTATTTTACTCATAAATTTCGAAATTTTGCATTAAATTAGTCAAAGATTTTCAAAATCATATCTTTTTTTTAGTCAAGTCAAAATTCTAATTTCAAAAATTGATCTTTTCAAATCTTTTTCAAAAATCAAATCTTTTTAATCTCTTCAATCATATCTTTTCAATCATATTTTTTTTATTAAATTGCAATCATATCTTCTCAATCATATCTTTTTAAAATAATTTTCAATCATATCTTTTTGATTGCAAATTTCCAAAATCTTTTTAATTAATTAATTATTTAGTTTTCAATTTGCTTTTATTTTCTTCTAATTTTCGAAAGTTTTATTTTATCTTTCATTTATTTTATTTTATTTTTTTCGGTTACTTTTAATTAAATAATAAAAAATTTAAAAATATAATTTAATTACAATCCATATCAATTTTCTTTTCTCCATCATGGACATAAGTGGAAATGAATAGTCCAGAAGGACTCTGGGGTCATATGCTAACCCCATTACAGCTGCATATGGGAGTAGCATCTGTATACCTCCCATCAAAGCAAGCAATTTTGAGCTAAATCCTCAGCTCATTATCATGGTGCAGCAAAATTGTCAGTATTTCGGTCTTCCACAGGAAGAACCTACTGAGTTTCTGGCACAGTTCTTACAAATTGCTGACACAGTACGTGATAAAGAAGTGGATCAGGATGTCTATAGATTATTATTGTTTCCATTTGCTCTAAAAGATCAAGCTAAGAGGTGGTTAAATAACCAACCCACAGCAAGCATAAAAACATGGAGACAGTTAACAGACAAATTCCTGAATCAATTCTACCCTCCAAAAAGGATGACACAGCTAAGGCTGGACATCCAAGGCTTTAAACAAGAGGATCATGAATCCCTTTATAATGCCTGGGAGAGGTACAGAGGGATGCTAAGGAAATGCCCCTCTAAAATATTTTCAGAGTGGGTACAGTTAGACATCTTCTACTATGGGCTTACAGAAAGAGCTCAAATGTCTCTAGACTACTCAGGTGGTGGATCTATACACATGAGAAAGACGATTGAAGAGGCTCAAGAACTCATAGATACGGTTGCTAGAAATCAGCATCTATACTCAAGCAGTGAATCCTCTATAAAAGAAGAGGCTAGGGCAGTAACTACTGATCCTAATCCTCAAGAACAGATTGTTGAACTTAATCAGCAATTACTCCTTATGACAAAACAATTAGCAAAATTTAAAGAGATGTTCCAAGACACTAAAAATGCTAACAAGAATATGGAAGCACAATTGAATCAGACAAGACATCAGCTATCTAAACAGATAACAGAAGAATGCCAAGCTGTCCAATTAAGGAGCGGGAAGACATTGAATAAATCAGCTCAAAGTAGTAGAAAGCCATGAAAGGAACAGCTGACAGAGGATGACCAAACCACTGCCCAAAATCCCTCTGAGGACAGCAAGAGCCCAGAGAGGAATAATTCTGGCATTCAAACGCTAGAAAAGGGTGAAAGATTGGCGTCAAACGCCCAGTGGATGCCCACTTTTGGCATTCAAATGCTAGAAAAGGGAGAAAAGTTGGCGTTGAACACCCATTCCTTGCCCAGTTCTGGCGTTCAAACACCAGAAAAGGGTGGAAAGCTGGCGTTAAACGCCCATCCAGCACCCAATCCTAGCGTTCAAACGCCAATGAGGGATCAGACACCTGCAAGTGCTGATAGTAACCCCTCTAAGAAGGCTTCTCCAACCACCTCTGTAGGGAATAAACCTGCAGCAACTAAGGTTGAAGAATATAAAGCCAAGATGCCTTATCCTCAGAAACTCCACCAAGCGGAGCAGGATAAGCAATTTGCTCGCTTTGCAGAGTATCTCAGGACTCTTGAGATAAAGATCCCATTTGCAGAGGCACTTGAGCAAATACCCTCTTATGCTAAGTTCATGAAAGAGATCTTAAGTCATAAGAAGGATTGAAGAGAAACTGAAAAGGTGTTTCTCACTGAAGAATGCAGTGCAGTCATTCTGAAAAGCTTACCAGAGAAGCTTAAAGATCCAGGAAGCTTTATGATACCATGCACATTAGAGGGTGCTTGTACCAAGACAGCTTTATGTGACCTTGGAGCAAGTATCAACCTAATACCTGCATCCACTATCAGAAATCTTGGCTTGACTGAAGAAGTCAAACCAACCCGGATATGTCTTCAACTTGCTGATGGCTCCATTAAATATCCATCAGGCATAATTGAGGACCTGATTGTCAAGGTTGGGCCATTTGCCTTTCCCACTGACTTTGTAGTGCTGGAAATGGAGGAGCACAAGAGTGCAACTCTCATTCTAGGAAGACCTTTCCTAGCAACTGGACGAACTCTTATTGATGTACAAAAAGGGGAAGTGACCTTGAGAGTCAATGAGGATGAGTTCAAGTTAAATGCTGTCAAAGCTATGCAGCATCCAGACACATCAAATGACTGCATGAGCACTGATATTATTGACTCTTTGGTGGAAGAGATCAATATGACTGAAAGTCTCCAATCAGAGCTAGAGGACATTGATGAGCAGATAATTTATACGCTTTTTGGCATTATTTTTACATAGTTTTTAGTATGATTTAGTTAGCTTTTAGTATATTTTTATTAGTTTTTAAATAAAATTCACATTTCTGGACTTTACTATGAGTTTGTGTGTTTTTCTGTGATTTCAGATATTTTCTGGCTGAAATTGAGGGACTTGAGCAAAAATCAGATTCAGAGATTGAAGAAGGACTGCAGATGTTGTTGGATTCTGACCTTCCTGCACTCAAAGTGGATTTTCTGGAGCTACGGAACTCCAAACGGTGCACTCTGAATTGCGTTGGAAAGTAGACATCCAGGGCTTTCCAGAAATATATAATAGTTTATACTTTGCCCGAGTTTAGATGACGCAAACTGGCATTCAACGCGAGCTTCCTGCCCTATTCTGGAGTTAAACGCCAGAAACAGGTTGCAAAGTGGAGTTAAACGCCAGAAACAGGTTACAAACTGGCGTTCAACCCCAAGAGAAGCCTCTACACGTGTAAAGCTCAATACTCAGCCCAAGCACACACCAAGTGGGCCCCGGAAGTAGATTTCTGCATCATTTACTCATTTCTGTAAACCCTAGTAACTAGTTTAGTATAGATAGGACTTTTTACTATTGTATTTACATTATCTTCGGATCATCTTTTGATCAATTTGAGATCTCTAGACCTCCATGGGAGGCTGGCCACTCGATCATGTCTACCCTATTTGTTCTTATGTATTTTCAACGGTAGAGTTTCTACACACCATAGATTAAGGTGTGGAGCTCTGCTGTTCCTCATGAATTAATGCAAAGTACTATTGTTTTTCTATTCAATTCAAGCATATTTCTTCTCTAAGATATTCATTCGTACACAAGAACATGATGAATGTGATGATTATGTGACACTCATCATCATTCTCACTTATGAACGCGTGCCTGACAAACACTTCCGTTCTACATGCAAACAAGCTTGAATGTGTATCTCTTAGCCTTCTGATTGTGAGATCAGAGTCTTCGTGGTGTAGGCTAGAACTATTGGCGGCCATTCTTGAGGTCCGAAAAGTCTAAACCTTGTCTGTGATATTCCGAGTAGGATCTGGGAAGGGATGGCTGTGACGAGCTTCAAACTCGCGAGTGCTGGGCGTAGTGACAGACGCAAAAGGAGCATTGATGCCCCCCTTTTGGGTTTGGTTGAGGTTGAGAGGGAATGACACTTTGGATTGGGGGTTGAGGAGTGGGGGTCGATGGTGTGTCCATGCGTGCAAGAAGAGCTTGTAGTGTAGAGGTGAGGCCGGTGAGGCCGGAAGCAAGTGTGTTTTGTAATTCCTTTTGGCCTTGGATAATGGTCCGGAGTGTTTCGTCTTGGTTGGTGGGGGTGGTTGCATATGTGAGTTGAGGAGTTTGTGATTGGTTGGGTGGTGGTCTTTGATGTGGTGGTTGATATGTTTGGTAGTTTCTTTGTGGGTTTTGTTGATTGTATGGTTGATTTTGGAAGTTGTATGGTCGGTTTTGTGAGAAATTTTGCGAGTTGTTATTCCATCTTTGACCTCCTCCATTGTTGTTGTTGTCCCTATTCCCTTGTTGATGATTGTCTTTCCAATTTTGATTATTGTGTCCACTTCCTTGGTTGTAGCCTCCTCCTAGATAAGGGTGTCCTTGGTTAGGATTACCTCCTTGGTAGTACCCTTGATTAGGGCGGTCATAGAAATTATGGGTAGCCGCCAAAGTGTTATCTTCTTGAAGGCTTGGGCACTCATCCGTGTGGTGAGAGTAGCAAGAGCAAATGCCACACACTCTTTGAGGGACCAATTGTTGGTTGTGTTGTTGAGGTGGTGGAGGGTGTTGTTGATATGATTGAGGTTGTTGTGGTTGTTGTTGGTTCAATTGGAGTTGCCTCAAAACGGATGTCATCTCATTCAAGGATTGAGTTAGCGCGGTGGCTTCACTACTAGTTGATACCTCGTTCACGGTCCTTGGACGGTTGACTCTTCGCCTCATATGTTGATTGGATTCGGCTAAGTCAATAATAAGTTGCCATGCCTCCTCCGCGGTTTTATATTTGGACAAAGAACCATTGCTAGAAGTGTCCAAGAGGGTTCTATCTTGCTCTCGCATCCCTTGACATATGTATCCAAGCAATACTTGAGTGTCGATCATGTGATTGGGGCATGCATCTAGTAGTTTGCGAAACCGTTCCCAATACTCATAGAGTGGTTCCGTCTCACCTTGCACAATACAAGACATTTCCTTCCTTAGCCTATCCATCTTTTTCGGGGGCAAGAATTTATCCAAGAACCCCCTTCTAAGTAGGTCCCAATCGGAGGTAACTTCACTAGAGAGAGTGTAGAACCATTCTTTGGCCTTGTCCTCAAGAGAGAAAGGGAAAGCAAACAACCATATAGCAACTTCATCGGACCCTTCCCGTCTAGTGGTCGAGCATATGCGATGGAAGTCCTTGAGATGTCGAATAGGGTCTTGTGTGGGAAGCCCGTGAAACTTGGGTAGGAGGTTGATCAAAGCGGTCTTCAATTCAAAGTTCGCATTCAAATTGGGGTGAGTTACATGAAGGAGTTGAAGGACATAATCCGGTGCACCCGCTTCCTTGATGGTAACTCTCCTTGGAGCGTCCATGGTATTAGTACCTAAAACAAAAGAAGAATTGTTAGTGAGATTGATGGGAGTATGACTAATGCCTTCTTTGAGTGACGGTTCAATGTTCACTTCTAGTAAGGTGGTTGAGGTGGTGAAAACCTCTTCCCCTTTTCCAAATCTTAGCCGCCTCCGAGCTTGTCTAATATGAAACAAAGTTCGTTCTATTTCCGGATCATAAGGGGCTAAGCTCGGATTCGGTTGTGAACGTGTCATGCAATGAAGGGGAAATGGGATTCATTGTAACGATGAGGAGTTAGTCAATTGAGTAGTTCACAATGAAGTGCAACTATGTACATATATACACGCTTAATCCAAAACAATAACATGGCACACTAAGCAAACTCCCCGGCAACGGCGCCATTTTGACAAATGAATTTATGCCGGTATAGAAATTATCAAATGATCAATCGTAGTATAGTCTAAACCGACGCAAAATCCTTCATCAAACAAATCTACAATCTATATCCGAGAGTACTAGTCTCCCGAGTTGTTCTCCCTTGGAATTGCCAAAGTGTGCATCTTATTGATTTAGTAAGCTTTGTTGGAATTCTTTGAAGGTTTTAGCAAAGTAATGAGAAACAAACAATCAATTACCAAAAGACTTGGCTTAGGGTTGGCATTAGAAATTCTATCCTTATAGTCCATTCAATGTTGACAACAATTAGGCCTTGCTTCATTTAGTTATCCCCTAGGTATAGAGGGAGGTCAAATGAAAGCAATCAACTTGAGTCACAAGTCCTAGCTTCACCTTATGGGAATCTAGCTTTAGTGCACTCCAAGCCAACTAGCAATCCCTAATTCCAAATCAACTATTGATACAACTATTCAACTTCTTCCAAGGACCAAACCCTATGCCAAGTGTGAAAATTCTACTCCATAGCTAGTGTTGTCATTTTATCAAACATGTGATGAGCAATAAGGAAAGTCATAGTAAAATGAGAAGGAAAGTCAAATTGAAAGTATTGCAACACAAAGATCTAACAACAAGTCTCAAAGAAATCCAAAATTACAAAGTTGAATTCTAGATCTATGAGAATTGATCAATTGCATCTACTACTTGAAATTGGAGAAGAAAATCTATGACATGAACAAAGTGGAGTGAGAATTGTAGTGGATCTCACCAAAAAGTCATTGAAAATTCAGAAATTAGATGAGGATGAACCCTAGTGAAGCTTGGAATCTCCCTCTTCTTTTCCCCAAAGTGTAACTAACTCTCCTCTCTCCCCAAAATATCTAGCTCTAGAAAATGAACTAACTAAGTGTCCTTAACCCTTGCTCCTTTGGTCTTCTTAAGCTTTTCCCGCCAAGGTGTTTCCCCAAAAGTGGGATCCTTAACTGCCTCCACGCCTAAGTCACGTGACTTCTTAAAAAAATCATATTCGCAAATCGGCGCGCACGCGCAAGGTACGCGCACGCGCCGTTGAGACGTCTTGTAATGTGCGCGGAGGCGTGATGTACGCGTGCGCGCCCATGAAGATCCTGGCTTAGCCGCTTCTCAAGCCGGCTCTTGGCTTTGGCTCCACGTTGCCCTATCCGCGCGGGCGCGCAAGGTGCGCGCACGCGCCCATGCGGAAATTTCCAAAGCTTAATCCTCATGCTTCCTTCCTTTGTACCCGTCTTCCTCCTCTCTTTCGGTCCATTCCTACTCTATATCCTGAAACCACTTAACACACAAGTCACGGCATCGAATGGCATCAAGAGAAGATTAGAAATGTATCTATTTTAGTGCGAAATAAGCATGTTTTCATTCATGAGGCGAAACTAGGGGAGGAATGCAAAATCTTGTATTTCCATATAGAAAGTGTGTGGAATCATTGATAAAACCCCTGAAATCAGCACAAGATAAACCCTCAAATTGGGGTTTGTCACGACCCAGTGCACTTGCTGGTTAGTTGTGCGAAGTTGTGACAAAGTGTGATTCACGTTTGAGAGCACCAAGTCTTTGGCGCCATTGTTGATGATCATAATTTCGTGCACCAGACATCTTTAAAGATGTTCATCCTGATCTGGAGGAATCAGAGGAAATAAAAGAACCTCTGAAAATTCCTCAGGAAAAGGATAAGCCTCCTAAACCCGAGCTCAAACCACTACCACCATCCCTGAAATATGCATTTCTGGGAGAAGGTGACACTTTTCCAGTGATCATAACCTCTACTTTAAATCCACAGGAAGAGAAAGCACTTATTCAAGTGCTAAGGACACACAAGACAGCTCTTGGGTGGTCCATAAGTGATCTTAAAGGCATTAGCCCAGCAAGATGCATGCACAAGATCCTATTGGAAGATGATGCTAAGCCAGTGGTTCAACCACAGAGGCGGCTAAATCTAGCCATGAAGGAGGTGGTGCAAAAAGTGGTCACTAAGTTACTAGAGGCTGTGATTATTTATCCTATTTCTGATAGCCCCTGGGTAAGCCCTGTCCAAGTTGTACCCAAAAAGGGAGGCATGACAGTGGTTCACAATGAAAAGAATGAACTGGTTCCCACAAGAACAGTTATAGGGTGGCGTATGTGTATTGACTACAGAAGGCTCAATACAGCCACCAGAAAGGATCATTTTCCTTTACCATTCATAGACCAGATGTTAGAGAGATTAGCAGGTCATGATTATTACTGCTTTTTGGATGGCTATTCAGGTTACAACCAAATTGCAGTAGATCCTCAGGACCAAGAGAAAACAGCATTCACATGTCCTTCTGGAGTATTTGCCTACAGAAGGATGCCCTTTGGTCTATGCAATGCACCTGCAACCTTTCAAAGGTGCATGCTCTCTATCTTCTCTTATATGGTAGAAAAATTTCTGGAAGTCTTCATGGATGACTTTTCAGTATTTGGAGACTCATTCAGCTCATGTCTTGACCATTTAGCACTTGTTTTGAAAAGCTGCCAAGAGACCAACCTAGTTTTAAACTGGGAAAAATGTCACTTTATGGTGACTGAAGGAATTGTCCTTGGGCATAAAATTTTAAACAAGGGAATAGAGGTGGATCAAGCTAAAGTAGAGGTAATTGAAAAATTACCACCACCTCCCATTGTTAAGGAAATCAGAAGCTTTCTGGGGCATGCATGATTCTATAGGAGGTTTATAAAGGATTTTTCAAAAATTGCAAAACCTCTGAGCAATCTGCTAGCTGCTGACACGCCATTTGTGTTTGACACAGAGTGTCTGCAGGCGTTTGAGACCCTGAAAGCTAAGCTGGTCACAGCACCAGTCATCTCTGCACCAGACTGGACATTACCATTCGAACTAATGTGTGATGCCAGTGACCATGCCATTGGTGTAGTGTTGGGACAGAGGCATAACAAGCTTCTACACGTCATTTACTATGCTAGCCGTGTTTTAAATGATGCACAGAAGAATTACACAGCCACAGAAAAAGAGTTACTTACAGTGGTTTATGCCATTGACAAGTTTAAATCCTATTTAGTAGGTTCAAAAGTAATTGTGTATACTGACCATGCTGCTCTTAAATACCTACTCACAAAGCAGGATTCAAAACCTAGGCTCATAAGATGGGTGTTGCTTCTGCAAGAGTTTGATATAGAAATAAGAGACAGAAAAGGGACAGAGAACTAGGTAGCTGATCACCTGTCCCGGATAGAACCAGTAGCAGGGGCGTCCCTCCCTCCTACTGAGATCTCTGAAACCTTTCCGGATGAGCAACTTTTCGCCATTCAGGAAGCACCAAGGTTTGTAGACATTGCGAATTATAAAGCTGTAAGGTTTATACCTAAAGAGTACAGCAGGGTACAGACGAAAAAACTAATTTCAGATGCAAAGTACTACTTATGGGATGAACCATATCTCTTTAAGAGATGTGCAGACAGAATGATCCGCAGATGCGTACCCAGAGAAGAGGCACAGAAGATCCTATGGCACTGCCATGGATCACAGTATGGAGGATATTTCAGAGGTGAGCAAACAGCCACTAAGGTCCTCCAATGTGGCTTTTACTGGCCTACTCTCTATAGAGATGCCCGAGAGTTTGTGCGTAATTGTGACAGTTGCCAAAGAGCTGGCAACTTACCTCATGGTTATTCCATGCCTCAACAAGGGATCTTAGAGATTGAGTTGTTTGATGTATGGGGTATTGACTTTATGGGTCCCTTCCCACCATCATACTCAAACACTTACATTCTGGTGGTAGTAGACTATGTATCTAAATGGGTAGAAGCAATTGCCACACCCACTAATGATACTAAGACCGTACTAAAATTCCTCCAGAAACATATCTTCAGCAGATTTGGCATCCCCAGAGTACTAATCAGTGACGGGGGCACTCATTTCTGCAATAAACAACTATACTCTGCTATGGTCCGATATGGAATTAGCCACAAAGTAGCAACTCCATATCACCCACAGACAAATGGGCAGGTTGAAGTCTCTAATAGAGAACTAAAAAGAATCCTGGAACAGACTGTAATTACCCGTAGAAAGGATTGGGCAAAAAGCTTGGATGATGCTCTGTGGGCATACAGAACAGCATTCAAGACTCCTATAGGAACCTCTCCATACCAGCTTGTGTATGGCAAGGCCTGTCATTTGCCCGTGGAACTAGAACATAAGGCCTACTGGGCAACCAGATTCCTAAACCTGGATGCTAAGTTAGCTGGAGAGAAAAGATTGCTCCAGTTAAATGAGCTAGAGGAATTCAGACTCAATGCTTTTGAGAATGCTAAAATTTATAAGGAGAAAGCAAAAAAGTGGCATGACAAGAAACTGTCATCTAGAGTCTTTGAACCAGGACAGAAGGTTCTGCTCTTCAACTCTAGGCTCAGACTATTCCCCGGAAAATTGAAATCCCGGTGGAGGGGACCATATGTGATTACAAGTGTGTCACCATATGGATATGTTGAGCTTCAGGATTTTGACTCTGATAAAAAGTTCATTGTTAATGGACAGAGAATCAAACATTATCTTGAAAGCAATTTTGAGCAAGAATGCTCAAAACTGAGACTTGAATAAAGCTCAGTCAAGGTCCAGCTAAAGACAATAAAGAAGCGCTTGCTGGGAGGCAACCCAGCCATTAGCAAGTTATTTGTTTTCATTAATACTTGTAGAAGTTTGATATAAGTTTTCTCGCATCCCTTGACATATGTATCCAAGCAATACTTGAGTGTCGATCATGTGATTGGGGCATGCATCTAGTAGTTTGCGAAACCGTTCCCAATACTCATAGAGTGGTTCCGTCTCACCTTGCACAATACAAGACATTTCCTTCCTTAGCCTATCCATCTTTTTCGGGGGCAAGAATTTATCCAAGAACCCCCTTCTAAGTAGGTCCCAATCGGAGGTAACTTCACTAGAGAGAGTGTAGAACCATTCTTTGGCCTTGTCCTCAAGAGAGAAAGGGAAAGCAAACAACTATATAGCAACTTCATCGGACCCTTCCCGTCTAGTGGTCGAGCATATGCGATGGAAGTCCTTGAGATGTCGAATAGGGTCTTGTGTGGGAAGCCCGTGAAACTTGGGTAGGAGGTTGATCAAAGCGGTCTTCAATTCAAAGTTCGCATTCAAATTGGGGTGAGTTACATGAAGGAGTTGAAGGACATAATCCGGTGCACCCGCTTCCTTGATGGTAACTCTCCTTGGAGCGTCCATGGTATTAGTACCTAAAACAAAAGAAGAATTGTTAGTGAGATTGATGGGAGTATGACTAATGCCTTCTTTGAGTGACGGTTCAATGTTCACTTCTAGTAAGGTGGTTGAGGTGGTGAAAACCTCTTCCCCTTTTCCAAATCTTAGCCGCCTCCGAGCTTGTCTAATATGAAACAAAGTTCGTTCTATTTCCGGATCATAAGGGGCTAAGCTCGGATTCGGTTGTGAACGCGTCATGCAATGAAGGGGAAATGGGATTCATTGTAACGATGAGGAGTTAGTCAATTGAGTAGTTCACAATGAAGTGCAACTATGTACATATATACACGCTTAATCCAAAACAATAACATGGCACACTAAGCAAACTCCCCGGCAACGGCGCCATTTTGACAAATGAATTTATGCCGGTATAGAAATTATCAAATGATCAATCGTAGTATAGTCTAAACCGACGCAAAATCCTTCATCAAACAAATCTACAATCTATATCCGAGAGTACTAGTCTCCCGAGTTGTTCTCCCTTGGAATTGCCAAAGTGTGCATCTTATTGATTTAGTAAGCTTTGTTGGAATTCTTTGAAGGTTTTAGCAAAGTAATGAGAAACAAACAATCAATTACCAAAAGACTTGGCTTAGGGTTGGCATTAGAAATTCTATCCTTATAGTCCATTCAATGTTGACAACAATTAGGCCTTGCTTCATTTAGTTATCCCCTAGGTATAGAGGGAGGTCAAATGAAAGCAATCAACTTGAGTCACAAGTCCTAGCTTCACCTTATGGGAATCTAGCTTTAGTGCACTCCAAGCCAACTAGCAATCCCTAATTCCAAATCAACTATTGATACAACTATTCAACTTCTTCCAAGGACCAAACCCTATGCCAAGTGTGAAAATTCTACTCCATAGCTAGTGTTGTCATTTTATCAAACATGTGATGAGCAATAAGGAAAGTCATAGTAAAATGAGAAGGAAAGTCAAATTGAAAGTATTGCAACACAAAGATCTAACAACAAGTCTCAAAGAAATCCAAAATTACAAAGTTGAATTCTAGATCTATGAGAATTGATCAATTGCATCTACTACTTGAAATTGGAGAAGAAAATCTATGACATGAACAAAGTGGAGTGAGAATTGTAGTGGATCTCACCAAAAAGTCATTGAAAATTCAGAAATTAGATGAGGATGAACCCTAGTGAAGCTTGGAATCTCCCTCTTCTTTTCCCCAAAGTGTAACTAACTCTCCTCTCTCCCCAAAATATCTAGCTCTAGAAAATGAACTAACTAAGTGTCCTTAACCCTTGCTCCTTTGGTCTTCTTAAGCTTTTCCCGCCAAGGTGTTTCCCCAAAAGTGGGATCCTTAACTACCTCCACGCCTAAGTCACGTGACTTCTTAAAAAAATCATATTCGCAAATCGGCGCGCACGCGCAAGGTACGCGCACGCGCCGTTGAGACGTCTTGTAATGTGCGCGGAGGCGTGATGTACGCGTGCGCGCCCATGAAGATCCTGGCTTAGCCGCTTCTCAAGCCGGCTCTTGGCTTTGGCTCCACGTTGCCCTATCCGCGCGGGCGCGCAAGGTGCGCGCACGCGCCCATGCGGAAATTTCCAAAGCTTAATCCTCATGCTTCCTTCCTTTGTACCCGTCTTCCTCCTCTCTTTCGGTCCATTCCTACTCTATATCCTGAAACCACTTAACACACAAGTCACGGCATCGAATGGCATCAAGAGAAGATTAGAAATGTATCTATTTTAGTGCGAAATAAGCATGTTTTCATTCATGAGGCGAAACTAGGGGAGGAATGCAAAATCTTGTATTTCCATATAGAAAGTGTGTGGAATCATTGATAAAACCCCTGAAATCAGCACAAGATAAACCCTCAAATTGGGGTTTGTCAACCTCCCCACACTTAGATTCTAGAATGTCCTCATGCTTAGAGAAATGCAAGGAAACACAGAAGACCGAGGGATTGCAAAAGTATAAGACTCATGAAGTGCAACCTACGTATATGCATGCAACTATGACTAGTGCCACTATCCACTTGGTTGGGAGCAATTTAGCCTTCTTAGGACATATGCGAGCATATGGGATACGATGGTGGTCAAAGCATAGGACTTGCCACTTTCTAAGCATCAAATGCAATATGCGCAACCTTGCATGAGGAATGCTCGCGAGAGCCGGGAATCAAAGGATTGAGCATCGAACCCTCGTCGGAAGTGTTTGCACTCTAATCACTCGGTGTTTGGGGTTTATTCTCTCAATTCTCCCCTAATCATGCTTTCCAAGATTTGTTTTTCATCTAACAATCAACAATTATTCAATGCATGCATACAATTATCATGAGGTCTTTTCCTAGGTTGTAATGGGGTTAGGGTCAAGGTAGGGTCGTATATGGCTAGTGGACTTAGGATTTGAATCTTTGATTAACTTGAACTTTTCCCACCTAACCTATATAATGACCTATACAATTAAGTGCTAACCTAACTACCCATTCCTCACTTTTCCACAAACTCATGCATTTTCTTTTCGTTTCACTATACTTATGCATTGATTCCTCTTGAGCTTCACTTTGGGGCATTTTGTCCCCTTTTCATTATTTTTCCTCTTTCTTTTTTTTTCTTTCTTTTTCTATTTTTTTTTCTTTTCTTTTCCATATTGTTTTTTTTTTCTTTTTTTTTGTTCTTTTGTTTTTCTCATTTTTTTTCTATATACAAGAGCGTCAATGCATAAGGTTTTACATTTGATCAATACATGAGTATGTACCCAATTCCCAATATTTTCAATAATCATACAAAATACCCTCTTATTCACCCAATGTCCCAAGGTTCCCACACTTGAATGATACTCACACACACTAGCCTAAGCTAATCAAAGATCCAAATAAGGACTTTTATTGTTTTCCGCTTTAAGGCTTGTAATGTGCTAAATTAAGAACAAAGTGGGTTAATCGTAGGCTCAAATTTGGCTAACAAGGGAAGATAGAAGGTAAGGCCATTTGGGTGAGTGAGCTAACGAAATGATGGCCTCACTCATGTAAATGCATGAATACACCAAATAATGGACATAAAGAATCAAACAAATCAAAGATCACAATCATAGAGAGAGAATAATGCACACAAGAAGGAAAAATAAGTGGTTATAAGATGTAACCACACCATTAGGCTCAAATCTCACAAGCTTGTGTTCTTAACATCAAACCCATGTTCCAAAATATAATTCTTCATGCAACTTTGGCATCAAAGCATTTAAAATTTGCAATGCCATGGTCGCCCCAAAGTGTTGGTTTCCTAAGAGAGAATTTCATTGTTCCAACCAAGCAGACTTATCATGCGAATGGTGCTAACTAAAACCTAATCATGCAACCTATTCTAATTTATTCAGATTTATTCAGATGTTACCTACGGAGATCGGTCGGCCGACCTCCCCACACCTAAAACTTAGCACGGTCCTCCGTGCTAGAGGTTAGGCGCACTCGGCCGAGTGTGCCACATCCCCAATGCCATTGCTATCCCCGCTTGAAGTTGCGGTGGAGGTGGAGATATCGGGTTCTTCTATAGGTGGGGTGATTACGCTGAGAAGCCTCTTCACATGAGCATAGCGGCGTTGGTTACGCCTCTCATAGCGGTCTAATTTGTTGTGAAGGTCTTCAAGGCGTTGGGTGGCCGATTTTTGTGATGTAGATGAAGTGGTAGCGTGGCCAGTTGGTGTGGGCAGTTCAATGTCCTTGGTGACTTCCGGAGGCTTAAGGCATCTCTTGGTCGGAATGATATCACCATCGACCGGTATTGAGGTTCGCCTATCTTTAGTCTCCCGGTTGACGCCGGCTTTCGCAACTAATGCCGTCACTAAAGCGGGGAATGGTAGATTTCCCTTGGCATGAATGCGCCCCATGGATTGGCGGATGGCACGCGGAACGTCGACCGGTTTCTCGGTCAAGATGCACCATATCAATAAGGCAAGCTCGACGGTGATGGATGACCCATGTGTGCTTGGGAGCACGTAGTGAGCTAGAATTTGGGCCCATGCCGTGGCTTCTTAAGTGAGGTGGCAGACATCTAAACCCTTGGGTCTTCGCTTTATGGTCCCCCGAATCCAATATGCGTCGGGTAAAGCAATGACGCGGAGGATCGCACTCCAATCGAATGCGCGGTCAACGCATGTAGCCAAGACTTCTTGGTAGGCGTCATATGCATCCGTTGACGGTTCAATCCCAAGGACTTCTCGGATGGTTCCCACTGTGACCGACACTTGTTTTCGGCGCACAAATATTGATGTGAGATGAGGTGAGTGGAAGTTGGAGTAGAATTCCACCACCCATGAGAGATTGGCCTCCGTTGGTTGCCTCAAGAGGAATCTCCAATGCCTCCGGTCAATGTGTGGCATCACAATCGGACTGAGGTGAGCCGGTAAGACTAGGAGGGGTTCCGGATGGTAATTCCTTCCAATCATTCTGGAGTAAACAAGTTCGCAGTAACGGTTGGGAAACTTGTTTGAATCCTTAGGAGGGTTGTCCTTCTCTAGAACGTCAACGGGGCCCTTGGTTTTCTTCAGGAGGGGCCTGGCCGTTAGTTCTTGGCGCACTTTATTGGAAGCTGGCTTCTTGGGGCCTTTCCCGTTGTCCTTTTTGATGACCATCCTGTGGAAGCAAGAAAGGGAAAATATCAAACTCAAAGAAGTGGAGGTACATGAGCTCTATGTAATGAAAAGTTATGCCATAAAATATGGGTATCTTTGTTACATGACAGCTGCAACATGTAACTAAGATAATGTGTGAAGATCAAGGCAAATTATTTTCATGTGGTGCAAGGGTAGTTTAAGCATGCAAGGAGGAGGCATGAGAAGCGCACACCCTTGGGGGCTATAATTGGAAGGCAAGCTAAGAAAATGGGAATGAATGGTTTGTGGAAAGTGAGGATGCACTCAAAAGTGATTGGTTGGGAGGCAAGGTAGTCACAATGAGTCCAAAATTCAAGTGTGCCTTACATCGAACACTTGGTGTGCATCCTTCAAGTAGTATGTGATTATGTGAAAATGAGAGCAATGTAACATTCCACAATCCATTATTAATGATTATAATGCATATTGATTGCAAGAAAAGTAAGTAACACCATTCATCTATTCATGTAAGTGAGTTTGGGACCTAAGTGCCCATGAAGAATTGGATTGAAAGAGAGGAGAGAGCAAAGAAGAAAGAAGGAAGTAACCAGAGAAAGAAGGAAGAGAGAAGAAAAAAAGAAGAAAGAAGCTACCTAAAAGATGGTGCAACTAAATGAATAAGAACTACAAGAGATTAATGGACTAAGAGGGAGCCTAGTATAATACCTTGTGAGATGGAGAAGGATATGGGAGAAGAAGAGAAGTGGGATGAGAATGAAGGGATGAGTGTGCCCCTTTTAATTATTGTTTTAAAGAAGGCGTCGGTCGCCGGCGCGTGCGCGCGCGCGCACATTTCGCATGCGCGTCCATGCGCTTGGGCTGGCGGCGCAGGAGAGGCATAGGGGTGGCATGACTCTCTGGACGAAGTACCAGAGATTGCTTCAGCGCTCTTTGGCGCGCGCGCGCACAGTGCGCGCGCGCGTCCTCGTGGTTGTGCCCCAGGCATGAGAGGGGCCTGGAGGGGGCTCAACTCTCTGTGAAATGGCCCAGAGAGGAGTGCAGAATTAAAGGGCGCGTGCGCGGCTGCGGCGCGCGCGCGCAATTCGTGCTCGCTTTGCATGGACGCGTGCGCGCCAGGTGCGCGTACGCGGCAAAGGTGCTGGGCCGGTGGCTTAGTGTAAGCTTGAGAGTGGCTTAACTCTCTGTAGGATGTACTAGGGGGGGGCAGCCAGGCAATCGGCGCGGACACGCACAGTGCGCTTGCGCGTCGATTGGCAGATTTTGCTCATGTGCGCGGACGCGCCATGTGCGCGCATGCGCAGAGGGGTGGTTTTTTTTTTTTTTTTTTTGTAATTTTGCAAATGTTTACACCACTTTTGACATTTCAAACCCCCCCCCATACAGCCACTTAAGCATTATAGCAGGGCATTTTACTTGGTAAACTATCAAGGAAATCAACAAATGAAGGGGAGTGTCTATGTACAAACATGAAGTCAAGTGTCTATGTACAAATCTCAAAGGAAGATCTTACCATGGTGGGGTGTCTCCCACCTAGCACTTTTGTTTAACGTCCTTAAGTTGGACTTTCAGTGGCTTATGGTGTTTGTTCAAGAGTTGCATCCCTCAAGAGGAACACTTCAAATTCCTTGGCATTCTTTCTTTGCTCACCATGATACAATTTGAGACGGTGCCCGTTTACCTTGAAGATGTCCGGGTTTGATGGGTGGCGCAAGTGGTAGACTCCATAAGGTTCTACTTTCTCCACTTGGTAGGGCCCATCCCACCTTGATCTAAGCTTTCCGGGTAGTAATCTCAACCTTGAATTGTAGAGAAGGACTAGGTCACCGGGTCGGAATTCTCTTCTCCTAATGTTCTTGTCATGGATGGCTTTCAACTTTTCCTTATAAAGTCTAGAGTTGTCGTAAGCTTCCAATCTCAAACATTCTAATTCTGCCAATTGAAGCTTTCTCTCTACTCCGGCCCATCCAAGCTCATATTACACTCCTTTACTGCCCAATAAGCTTTGTGTTCAATCTCCACCGGTAAGTGACATGCTTTACCATATACAAGCCGGAAGGGGCTCATGCCAATGGGTGTCTTGTAAGCCGTTCGATAGGCCCACAGTGCATCGGAGAGTTTAATGCTCCAATCTTTCCTATTCGGCTTTACAATCCTTTCTAACACATGCTTGATTTCCCGGTTAGAGACTTCGGCTTGGCCGTTTGTCTGAGGGTGGTAAGCCGTGGCGACTTTGTGGATGATGCCATATTTTCTCATGAGGCCGTCTATTCTTTTGTTGCAAAAGTGGATCCTTGGTCACTTATGATTGCTCTTGGGGCGCCAAAGCGACAAATGATATTGTTCCTCACAAAAGAATACACAACATTAGCGTCATCCGTTCGGGTGGGGATTGCCTCCACCCATTTTGACACATAGTCGACGGCTAACAAGATGTAGAGAAAGCCATTGGAATTTGGAAATGGTCCCATGAAGTCGATTCCCCATACGTCAAAGATTTCGCAAAAAAGCATATTTTGTTGGGGAATTTCGTCCTTCTTGAAAATATCTCCAAACCTAATACATTGGGGACAAGATTTGCAATAGAGAGAAGCATCTTTGAGGAGAGTTGGCCACCAAAATCCGCAATCAAGGATTTTTCTTGCTGTTCTTTGGGGCCCGTAGTGACCACCTCCTTCGGAAGCATGGCAAGCGTCCAAGACTGCTTGGAATTCGGTTTGAGGTATGCACCGTCGCATTATTTGGTCCGCTCCACACCTCCACAAATAGGGATCATCCCAAATATAGTATTTGGATTCGCTTTTCAGCTTATCCTTTTTGTTTTTGTCGAGATTGGGAGGGAAAGTGCGTGAAACCAAATAGTTTGCTATTGGGGCATACCAAGGAACCACTTCCGAGATTGCATGCAAAGCATCTAAAGGAAAGGAATCATTGATAGGAGTGGTGTCTCCTTTTGTGTGTTCGAGGCGACTTAAATGGTCCGCCACTAGGTTTTGGGAACCGCTCCTATCTTTGATTTCCAAGTCAAATTCTTGTAATAAGAGCACCCAACGAATTAATCTCGGTTTTGATTCCTTTTTTGCCAACAAGTACTTTAGTGCCGCGTGATCCGAATATACTACTACCTTGGAACAAGAAGATAGGCTCGGAACTTGTCCAAAGCAAAAACAATAGCTAAGAGTTCCTTTTCGGTAGTAGTGTAGTTGGATTGGGCTCCGTCTAATGTTTTGGAAGCATAAGCTATGACATAGGGAATCTTACCCTCGCGTTGTACCAACGCGGCTCCTATCGCATAGTTCGAAGCATCACACATGATTTCAAAGGGTTGAATCCAATTGGGTCCTCGTACAATAGGGGCTTGTGTCAATGCTACCTTGAGTTTGTCAAATGCTTCCATACATTCCTTGCTCATCTCAAATTCGGTGTCTTTTTGTAGTAATCGAGAGAGGGGTAAGGCCACCTTGCTAAAGTCCTTGATGAATCTCCGGTAGAATCCTGCATGTCCAAGAAAAGAACGGACTTCCCTCTCGGAGGAGGGGTAAGGTAAACTGGATATGACATTTATTTTTGCCGGATCTACGGAGATGCCTTCCTTTGATACTATGTGTCCCAAAACAATGCCTTGTTTAACCATGAAATGACATTTTTCAAAATTTAAGACAAGGTTTGTTTTGGTGCATCTTTCTAAGACTTTTTCAAGGTTACCAAAGCAATGCTCAAATGACTCACCATACACACTAAATCATCCATGAAAACTTCCATCGATTGCTCTAGAAAATCCGCAAATAGGCTCATCATGCATCTTTGAAACGTTGCCGGTGCATTGCATAGGCCAAATGGCATACGCTTGTAAGCATACGTTCCAAAGGGGCAAGTAAATGTGGTTTTTTCTTGGTCTTCTAGAGCAATATGAATTTGGAAGTATCCGGAGTAGCCATCAAGAAAACAATAGTATGATTTACCGGCTAACCGATCAAGCATTTGATCGATAAACGGTAGTGGAAAGTGATCTTTTCTTGTGGCCGCATTCAATCTTCGGTAGTCTATGCATACTCTCCAAGAATTCTGCACTCTTGTTGCTATAAGTTCACCACTTTCGTTTTTGATTGTTGTCACTCCGGACTTCTTTGGCACTACTTGGACCGGGCTTACCCATTCACTATCCGAGATAGGATAGATGATGTCCGCTTCAAGTAGCTTAGTGACTTCTTTCTTTACCACCTCAAGAATGGTTGGATTAAGTCTTCTTTGAGGTTGTCGGACCGGTCTTGCTCCTTCTTCAAGAAATATGCGGTGCTCGTATACTTGGGGGCTTATTCCCACTAGATCCGCCAAACTCCACCCAATTGCCCTTTTGTTTTTCCTCAATACATTCAGCAATTTTTCTTCTTGTTGAGGAGTTAACTCTTGTGCAATTATCACGGGTAGCTTTTGGGCTTCATCAAGGTATGAATACCTTAAGTGAGGTGGTAGTGGCTTCAATTCCATCTTCTTGTCATTCCTTGAAGTTTGAGTCTCCGGATGGCTTGTATGATGTATGGTATTTAGTTCGCTTGACTCTTCATTTGCTTCTTTGACCATGCACTTCTCATCTAATCTTGCAAGATGCACTTCGGCTACTATGTTATCGATTGGGTCACACCGAAATAGAGAGTGGTTCTCCGGTGGATGCTTCATTGCTTCCTCTAGGCTAAAGCTTACAATTCTCCCATCTATTTCAAATGAGTAGTTCCCCGAGTAAGCATCAAGCTTAAATCTAGAAGTTCTCAAGAATGGCCTTCCAAGTAGGATAGATGATGCTCTCTCGGTTTCGCTTGACGGCATTTCAAGGACATAGAAGTCAATTGGAAATACCAACCCCTTTATATTCACCAATACATCTTCCGCAACACCCACTACGGTTATTATGCTTTTATCCGCTAGGACAAATCTTGCCGTCGACCTTTTTAGTGGTGGCAACTTCAATACCCGGTAAACGGAAAGCGGCATGATGCTAACACATGCTCCGAGGTCACACATACAATCTCTAAATTGAACTCCATTGACGGTGCAAGTGACCATACAAGGGCCCGGGTCATCACACTTCTCCGGTAATGTTCCCATCAAAGCGGAAATAGAACTCCCCAATGGGATGGTTTCCAATTCAAGAATTCTATCCTTGTTTATGCATAAATCTTTGAGGAATTTGGCATATCTAGGAACTTGATGGATGCATCAAAGAGGGGGATGGTTACCTCAACTTTCTTGAACATTTCTACCATTTTGGGGTCGATTTCCATGCGCTTTTTAGCTTTCTTTGCAAGTGTTGGAAATGGAAGTGGTTGAGCAATTTCTTCTTCCAAGGTTCTTTGGCCTTGGTTGTCTCCCTTGTTGGTTGGGCTTCATCCTCAACTATGGCTTGTGGTGTCTCCTCTTCCACTATCTCTTCTATTCTATTCTCTCTTCCTCTTGGGCGTTGTGATAGGACTTGTCCTTGCTTCCTTTTCTTTTAGTTGTGTACCGGATCTAAGGGTGATGGCATTGATGCCCCCTTTGGTTTGGTTGAGGTTGAGAGGGAATGACACTTTGGATTGGGGGTTGAGGAGTGGGGTTGATGGTGTGTCCATGCGTGCAAGAAGAGCTTGTAGTGTAGAGGTGAGGCCGGTGAGCCGGAAGCAAGTGTGTTTTGTAATTCCTTTTGGCCTTGGATAATGGTCGGAGTGTTCGTCTTGGTTGGAGGGGGTGGTTGCATATGTGAGTTGAGGAGTTGTGATTGGTTGGGTGGTGGTCTTTGATGTGGTGGTTGATATGTTTGGTAGTTTCTTTGTGGTTTGTTGTTGTATGGTTGATTTGGAGTTGTATGGTCGGTTTTGTGAGAATTTTGCGAGTTGTTATTCCATCTTTGACCTCCTCCATTGTTGTTGTTGTCCCTATTCCCTTGTTGATGTTGCTTCCAATTTTGATTATTGTGTCCACTTCCTTGGTTGTAGCCTCCTCCTAGATAAGGTTCCTTGGTTAGGATTACCTCCTTGGTAGTACCTTGATTGGGCGTCATAGAAATTATGGGTAGCCGCCAAGTGTTATCTTCTTGAAGGCTTGGGCACTCATCCGTGTGTGAGAGTAGCAAGAGCAAATGCCACACACTCTTGAGGGACCAATTGTTGGTTGTGTTGTTGAGGTGGTGGAGGGTGTTGTTGTATGATTGAGGTTGTGGTTGTTGTTGGTTCAATTGGAGTTGCCTCAAAAGGATGTCATCTCATTCAAGGATTGAGTTAGGCGGTGGCTTCACTACTAGTTGATACCTCGTTCACGGTCCTTGGACGGTTGACTCTTCGCCTCATATGTTGATTGGATTCGGCTAAGTCAATAATAAGTTGCCATGCCTCCTCCGCGGTTTTATATTTGGACAAAGAACCATTGCTAGAAGTGTCCAAGAGGGTTCTATCTTGCTCTCGCATCCCTTGACATATGTATCCAAGCAATACTTGAGTGTCGATCATGTGATTGGGGCATGCATCTAGTAGTTTGCGAAACCGTTCCCAATACTCATAGAGTGGTTCCGTCTCACCTTGCACAATACAAGACATTTCCTTCCTTAGCCTATCCATCTTTTCCGGGGTAGAATTTATCCAAGAACCCCTTCTAAGTAGGTCCCAATCGGAGGTAACTTCACTGAGAGGTGTAGAACCATTCTTTGCCTTGTCCTCAGAGAGAAAGGGAAAGCAAACAACCATATAGCAACTTCATCGGACCCTTCCCGTCTAGTGTGAGCATATGCGATGGAAGTCCTTGAGATGTCGAATAGGTCTTGTGTGGGAAGCCCGTGAAACTTGGGTAGGAGGTTGATCAAAGCGGTCTTCAATTCAAAGTTCGCATTCAATTGGGGTGAGTTACTGAAGGGGTTGAAGGACATAATCCGGTGCACCCGCTTCCTTGATGGTAACTCTCCTCGGAGCATCCATGGTATTAGTACCTAAAACAAAAGAAGATTGTTAGTGAGATTGATGGAAGTAGATTAATGCCTTCTTTGAGTGACGGTTCAATGTTCACTTTTAGAAGGTGGTTGAGGTGGTGAAAACCTCTTCCCCTTTTCCAAACTTAGCGCCTCCGAGCTTGTCTAATATGAAACAAAGTTCGTTCTATTTCCGGATCAAAGGGACTAAGCTCGGATTCGGTTGTGAACGCGTCATGCAATGAAGGGGAAATGAATTCATTGTAACGATGAGGGGTTAGTCACTTGAATTATTACAATGAAGTGCAACTATGTACATATATACATGCTTAATCCAAACAATAACATGGCACACTAAGCAAATTCCCCGGCAACGGCGC